>NC_137980.1:52669753-53147253 GCF_963924665.1 Micromys minutus | reverse complement strand
TGTGTGGAAATGTCTACTTCCAGATCGTTTATCCCAGTAGCCCAGAGCTCCTTGAGGAGGACTTGGTTCCGTTTGCCCCTCCATTTATCTGACAGTCCAGATTAGGTACAGTGTAGACCTCCCCCTAAATAAATTCTGCTGGCGTGTGGGGTGGAAAGGAAAAGAAGGGATGTGGTGGGCATGAGTGGGTGGTAAAGCAGAAACGTGGAATGAGAGCAAATGTTAGGGAGATAGCAGAGGAATGGCGAACACATAGGAGGAGGGGCTGTGGGGTCGAGGGGGATGGTAGAAAGCAGGAGTGATAGAAGGATTCAAAAGGCAGACAAGTGGAAACGGAAGGAAAGACACAAATAAAAGATTTGAGGGAAGATGGAAGGCAGGACTGATGGATGAAGAGCAACGGTGTCGCAGTGTGCACATGTGATATTTCACTGATGGATACTGGTGGAAAGTGGGGTCTGTGAGCAGATGTGTGTGAAGATGAAGGGAGGCGAGAAGGACTGCGACCAAGTGAATGGAAAAAAATAAGCTACTGAGATGGTTGGATAAAGGGAATGAAGAAAGGGGGACAGGAAAGGGGCAGATGAATGGGAAGGTGAGAGAAGGGCGATGGTAAGCACAGGAAGAGGGAGGGAAGGAGGCTGCTGGGCCGGGATATGATAGGTCTGCTTGTAGGAGAGGTGGATTGCCATTGCAGGGGGGGGCATCATTGCCAGGGTGTGAGCATTCACCACCCGTCCTGGATGATGGTGGGGCTCTGTGCCCTCAGTACATACGTAGTAGACGGGGAACAGGCTCTCTTTTAGAGATGCTTGTGACAGGAATGGATGAGTGAGCTTTATGAACCTGTTTCATCAGCTTCCCTGACCTTTCTATTGCCACCTGTCTCCTCCCCATCAGATATCGCCTCACTTGGGGTGCCAGGAAGCAGCGACTTGCTCAGTACCTCACAACCCATGCTGTATAAACACACTTATTACATGGACTTCAAGGTATGAACCAATTCCTCCTTGCTCAGAAAAGTCAGTCCTCCCCACGTGAGGTCTCCATGGCTGGGAATGTACCCAATCTGTCCCATCAAGAGAGACAACCTGAGCTTTGTCTTTGAGTGGCTATGCAGCCTTGAGTACTATGCCCTCACTTCTGAACCCCAGTTTTCTTGTCTGTCAGGGAGGGGTGATTTTCATAGCTACACACAGTTTTCGCCACCTGTTTCTCCCAGGATTCACGTTTTTCTGTATCACAGCATACCTGGAGTTGGTATCTTCTGTTCAAAGGGATAACATGGCTTAACTGGCAAGTTTTACAATGTCTTACTGGCCCATTAAGTAACCTGCACTTGAAACAGTGGTGTTCAGTACCATGGATATGAACTAATGGTGGATGAAAAAGTACCTGGCATACATGGCTCAGAGTAGCAACTCAAAAGACTATAGGCTTGTTCTGATTTGCCCTTGGTTTAAAAAGATTTAAACAACCAATCGGGTTTGTTGCTTGGCAGGTTCATACATGGAGCCTTCATGGTGCTGGGGCAGTGGTCCTGGTGGCCTTGGCCGTATGCTCCCCATCCTAGATCTTTCCAGGCTGTGGGATGGCCAGAAATTTGGGGGCAGCAGTCCACTCCTTCTCAGCCCTCAGCTGTCCAAGCACAGAGTCTCTCCTACCTCTCAACCTTCAGATGTCTCAAGTCCAGCATTTAGGAACCGAGTTATGACAGTTCAGTGTTGACCTGGGCAAAGCCATTCCCACCCCAGAGTCTCCTTTCCTTGTCTGCTATTCTCATTTGAAAAGTTGGTGTCAAGTTTTAGGGGGTACGGAGCCTGCAGAAAGTAGGTATACACTTACTGTGAGTTTTATGGTTTTGTTTTGTTTTTCCAGAACAAAAGCTTCCCGGCTTCTTTCATCAACTGGCTGATTAAAAGTAAGTTTTCTTTCTCATATCCATCTCAGAATCTCACAACCCTACCTCTCTTCAGTGTTGAATGTTCACTGTCAAGAAGCAGGGTGAGAAACACATGCTGGGACTCAGCCCAGGGTATGGTGCCACCCATAGTGGGCGTGGTCCTCTAACCTCGATTAACAACCAAGACAGCCCCCCATAGGCACAGAGGCTTGTGGCTTGTTTTCTGGATGGTTGAGTTGGCAGCTAATCTTATTGCAATGCCTTTTGAATACCAGGAAGTCAAAGACTTGACTTCAGAGTCTAGAATCTCAAGAACTTTTCGATGAGCAGTCATGAGTAGGCATGCCAGGCCTGTGGTTCTATTACTGTTGAAGCCTGAGAACGAGGCTAGCACTTCCATCATTGGGTAGCCATGCCAAAAATGGAGGACACATATAAGTTCAGAACTTGGACGGTGGAGCAAACTGCCTCCAGGGAAGGTCTGGAGTAAAAAAATCAGAAAGGGCAGTCACAGAAACAGAAAGGGGAGACCCCAGAGGCTCAGATGGGTAGCCTAGGGGCTGTAAGAACACACACCTCACTCTGGTTCCTCGTAGACAGGCCTTGAACAAGCAGGGACTGGATACCACATGCACTTCAGCTGCCTTTCCCCCTAACTTAGAGCAAGTGTGGCCATGGCAAGGCATCAACCTGGGCTGGACTGGCCAGGGCTGGTCAGTTCCCAGATAGGCCACTAGGGGGAAGCCATGAGACTGGTAACACATGTTTCTTGGATTATGACCAAATCTGAGGGCTGGAATCAATCCTAGTTCTTTCAGCAGAATAGAATATTTAACCCCACGGCGACCCAGTCTCTCCACTGAGGACAATAATAGGAATTAATTCATTTGTTTTTACTCTCACCAACCAGTTCATTAAAAGAATTGTGCACAGTGATGGTAAAAAGTAGAGGCTTTATAATGGAGTCTCCATCCGGGTGCTTTGACCACATTGACGCCCCTGCCACCCCCCACCACTGCCACAACCCTCCCCTTCACCCAGCCCTAGCCCCTTTCTACTTCTACACATATACATGGATTCCATATGATTAAAAGACATTGAGCACTTCTAACAGGTTAAAACACTACTAAGAATAATTCTCATGGGGTAAGAGGACATTTCAAAGCACCTGCACAGCAAAGGGAAAGATCACCAGAGCATAGTGACAGCAGACAGGATGGGAGAGTGTCTTTGTCAGCTGTGCATCCAACAAAGGAGTGTTGTTGACCATGTAGAAAGAGCTAAGCTAATTAATTACTCCTGCCCCAAGTCTTTCTGTCAGTACGTGAGCACAGTTGTTAAAGAAGTTCTCCAAAGAAATACGGATGGCTTCCTATAGGGTGGATCGGGCACCTTTTTACAGAGTGGCTCCTGAGGAGACACCAGCACCTGACTAAGAAGAGTGACAATGTTAGTTAAATGATGGGGAATAGGATGGTTCCATGGGACAGTAAAAAATTGAGAGGCACATGCCATTTAGCAAACCAATGAAGCTACCCTGAATGACAGGGATTGTCAATGAGGCCAATCAATTTCCAGTTTGATGGGCAGCTGGATAGTGAGACAGATGCACCCACACGGTTGGAAGGGAAGGAGAAGGATGAGGCAAGAAGCCCTGACAGGCGAGAGGCACCTACCACCTCACTCCAGAATGCTGCCGAAGACCAAAACCATGTTCTCAGAAATGACACTTGGCTGGACCCACATCATGATAAGCCTTGTGTACTCTGATTGGGGAACTTTAATGTGTCTCATCTAGTATTATAAAAGGACACTATTACAGACTTTGTTGTACACAGCTGTTACATGTGGGGCAGTGTGTCTTTAAGTAGGATAAAATACTCTTTAAAAATGGCTTCTAGATAGTATCCCTTTCAAGACTCTTTGTTTAAATGGTTTTTATTTGTTTAATATGGAGGAAAAAGAAGTGCAAATGCACAATATATGTTTTGGAGGAAGATGGTTAGCTGTCAGAAAAATATGCAAATCAACATCACACCAAGGTGGCAGCACACCCCAGTCAGATGGCTGTGATCAACAAAATGACAATGAGCATTGACAAAGATGTGCCAAAGGGAAACTCTCTCTCTCACACACACATGCACACACACACACACACACATGCACACACACACACACACACATGCACATACACATACACAGGCATACACACACACACACACACGTACACATGCACACATATATGTGCACACACAAACACATGTGCACATACATACACACATATATGTGCACACAAACACTTGTGCACACACACATACACACAAACACATGTGCACACACACATACACGCATATGCACACAAACACATGTGCACACACATACACATATGCACACAAACACATGTACACACATACACACATATATGTGCACACAAACACATGTGCACACACACATACACACATATGCACACAAACACATGTGCACACACACACATATATGTGCACACAAACACATGTGCACACACATACACACATACACACAAACACATGTGCACACATACATACACACATATATGCACACACACCGGAGCATGCACACCTTCCCCCCACACACACTGGAGCAACCACTGTGAAAATCATTATGGAGGGTTTTCTAAAAACTGAAGATAGAGTGGGGCACGGTGGCACACTCTTTAATCCCTGCACTTGGGAGGCAGCGGCAGGCGGGTCTCTGAGTCTGAGGCCAGCCTCGTCTATGGCACATGTCCTAGGACATCCAGGGCCACAGAGAAAAACCCTGTCTTGATTAATCCAAACCAAAATAAAATACTGAAGATAGAACTTCAGTATTCTACTCCTAGATATAAATCCAAAGGAGGCTAAGTCAGCGAGACACTGCACAGCTATTTGTAGTCTCCTGACTTACTACACTGGTTCCCGCAGTTTACACTTTCACCAGCAGTGAGTAGGGTTTCTATGTCCTTGGTGTCATTTGTTGTAATTTTTCTTTATGGCACCTTTTCTGACAGGAACGTAATCTCAGTGTGAGAAAGTATAACTTGTTTTCTAAGTATTTCTTGGCCCTTTGCGTTTCTTCCTTTGAAAACTGTTCCCTGCATCTGCTCAGGTACTGAGTGGATGTTGTTTCTTTGGTGTTTGGGTTCTTATGCATTCCAGATGTTAAACCCCTGTCAAAGACTCTGTCCCATTCTGTAGGCTGTCTCCGCACCCTGACAGTTGTTTCCCTTGTTTTGCAGAAACTTTTTGACTTCACGGAATTGTGCTGATAGCTTTCACACCTTCGCTGTAGCCTCGGCTACTGCAGTGGTCTAGAGAGCCCTGGACACTGCACTGGTCTAGAGAGCCCTGGTCACTGTACTGGTCTAGAGAGCCCTGGTCACTGCACTGGTCTAGAGAGCCCTGGTCACTGCACTGGTCTAGAGAGCCCTGGACACTGCACTGGTCTAGAGAGCCCTGGTCACTGCACTGGTCTAGAGAGCCCTGGTCACTGCACTGGTCTAGAGAGCCCTGGTCACTGCAGTGGTCTAGAGAACCCTGGGCACTGCAGTGGTCTAGAGAGCCCTGGGCACTGCACTGGTCTAGAGAGCCCTGGTCACTGCACTGGTCTAGAGAGCCCTGGTCACTGCACTGGTCTAGAGAGCCCTGGTCACGGCACTGGTCTAGAGAGCCCTGGTCACTGCACTGGTCTAGAGAGCCCTGGTCACTGCACTGGTCTAGAGAGCCCTGGTCACTGCACTGGTCTAGAGAGCCCTGGTCACGGCACTGGTCTAGAGAGCCCTGGTCACTGCACTGGTCTAGAGAGCCCTGGTCACTGCACTGGTCTAGAGAGCCCTGGTCACGGCACTGGTCTAGAGAGCCCTGGTCACTGCACTGGTCTAGAGAGCCCTGGTCACTGCAGTGGTCTAGAGAGCCCTGGTCACTGCACTGGTCTAGAGAGCCCTGGGCACGGCACTGGTCTAGAGAGCCCTGGGCACGGCACTGGTCTAGAGAGCCCTGGCCTATGCTTTGTCTTCCTCTAGTAGTTTTAGAGTTTCCATTTCTTACATTTAGATCTTTGATTCACTTTGGACAGCTTTTGGAATAGAGTGAGAGATATGGATCTAGTTCCATTCTCTATAAGTGATCCTAGTTTACTTAGCTCTGTTTATTGAAGAGGTTTTATTTTATTTTTAAACAATGTATCATTAAAAATGAGGTGGTTGTAGCTGTTTATCCGGTGATCTACATGTCTGGTTTTGTGTCAATATCATGATGTTTTTGTTGCTATGGCTCTGTCATATAGTTTAAGGTCAGGTATTATGATCCTTTCAGCATTGCTCAGGTTCGCTCTGGCCATGGGTCATTATATTTAGAACTTTTACAGCTACCCCAGCACATAGCTGTTACTACTCTTAGTTGACAAATCAGGAAACTGAGGCTGAGAGAGTGTCTTGAGCACTACTGGGCAGGTGAAACATGGAGACACTAGACTGATTTACTCTATGCCGCCCCCGTGGCTGTTGGATTCTGGGCTCAAGCAAAGCACCTACTCACCACTCAGGGAGTGGGAAAATGCAGCCTGAGACGTGGGAGGCCGAAGCAGGGTTCCCAAGCTCCCAGGCATCCAGTTGGAGTCAGGAACAAAGGGTTGGGGGCCCATGGACCTGTGACGAGGAGCCTGGGACTGGGGTCTCCCAAACTCCTGGACATCCAGATGCCACTAGGTCACGGGAAGTTGGGAACGGAGTTGGGGGAGGACGGGGGAGGAGAACTCTGGCTTAGCTAATTTGCCAAAGTCCTTAACTTAGCAGAGGTTGTCTAGGGGCACAGAGGGGCCCTCTGTGGGAGGCTTAGGCAGTGCTGGTCTGCAGGTGAAGGCCTTCTCCATGCTCCCCATGGTGGTTCCTAATGAAAGAGACAGTCCTTGGCTCCAAACTGTTTATTGATTGTTCATTGTAGAAAATGGGTGCATACCACCTAATCAGGGTGGACAAGAGATTTTTGCAGAAAAGAATGTCTGGGAAGGGAAGCTTATTGTCTAAACCCTTAGGGCCTCTAGATACCTCATTAGCATGGGGAACTCTGTTCTGGGTCCGGGATACATAGCCACAGGTCACGTTTCCTATGTGGGAGGTGTGGCACGTGCTCCAGGACAGGAATCTGGTAGGGAGCAGGGAGCCACCTACCATCTCCGTGGGTGCCTGGGTAGCAGGGACTCTGAACCTGCTCAATTTTTCTCAAGTTTCCTGGCATAGTCCTCTGTCCCATACAGAAGATGGAGGAGGTATGAGGGTTATATCATAGTGAAATATCCAATGCTGCTTTGGCCTCAGTTTCTCCACCCATGCTTCATTGGTTTGGGTGTATAAAGTGTGGATCCTTTATCATTCTCTGGTTTCCTGACTCTGCCCTGGGGTAAAAGCAGCTTGGCACACAGAGACCATACCCTTAGGTCCCAGCGAGGAAGGGACAGCCTAAGTCTCTGAAGTCTCTCCACCTGCTCCCCCAGAGCTGCCAAATCTTGGGCTCTTTGGAGGATAACAGCCATGCTTGGTAAGCAGACAACAGCATTCGTTTTCTCCACTTTCTGTTGTCAGCTCCCTCTTCGTAAACAAGGCAAGGCATCCTGCTGGTCTGAGGAGGACTTCTAAAGCCAGACAACTGTGCAAGGAAGAGGAAGGGACAAACACAGTGAGCCTTGATGTAGCCCCTGAAGACCAGTCATGAAGGCTCAAATGGAAGGCAAGACCTGCAGCACCCAAGACTTTGCCAGAGGAGGATCCTGGGAATCCTTCTACCAGGACATACATCCTCCCTGCCCGTCGCACTTCACAGGCCTTGGCTTATGTGGATCTATCATGGTGTTCCACATATCATTAATGAAGTGTCATGTTGTAAACAGAAAGTTAAATAAAGCAAGTCCCCTCTCCTGCTGCTAAAAATGTAGCAGAAATTGGCTCAAGTGTTTCTCTATTTAGGATCAATAAAGGTCACCTTGGGATCATGCCCCCCAGTTTCCTCCTACCTCCATCCCCAGTTCAGCTAAGCTCTCTGCTAAGCCTTGGCCACCCTTACAAACCACCTAGATGCTTGCTACAGCTTTGGGCAGAGACTCCAAGGTGGGGAGAGACTGGTGGTACACAAAGCAAAATGCTTGTTTTGGGTACACCCACTTCTTCACCTGTGTGGTTCCTGTAGTCCTGCAGACGGACCCTCAGTGGGTCTTCCGTAGGGAACACATAGAGTGGGCAGTAGACGGGAACACACACACCCTGGCTAGTTTCCCCCTGGCCTTCTCTCTGCTACTCATCCACTCCTCTGTCCTCTGCCACGGCTTTCTCTGCAGGAATCATATCTGAAACACATGTGTCCTCCTCACCCTGGATAGCATGTTTATTTTAGAAGTCAGCATGTGACCCTTACAGGACTGGTGGGAATGAGTTCTAGAAGGCTCAAAGGGATGCTAGGGAAGAAACGTCCTCTTACTCCTGAGGTTACTAAGTTACTGGAGGTTGTCTCTACCTTGCCCTTGTAAAAGTCACCTTGAGGCCAGTGCAGAAGAAATCAGAACCCACTCACAGAGCAAATATGGTCCTGAAGATTTCCTTTGAGTGTCTGGAATCCATGACATTTCAAGGATCCTTAATTTTTCTTAAGTCACTTGGGATTGTATCTTCTACTTAACAAGTAACCCAAGGAGCCTGAGGATGCGATTGACAACCACATTTCATTTCATTCTGTATAAGTTGTAGTGGGAAGTGAGAGAGAAGTAGAAAGCAGAGCTGGGCCTGTGTGTGGGTGTGTGTGTGTGTGTGTGTGCGCGTGCGCACACACATGTGTGTATGTTTGTAGCAGAAAGTGAGGTGGTTACATAAGAGGTGCTCTAAAGGACAGAGAGGATTTACAATTGTGACATGTGACATCCTCGGGCCTCGCTCTGGTATCAGGAGGAACTGATGCATAAAGAGTGAGAGGTCATTTCCTGGAGGCTGTCACTGTAGAGAAATGTGTTCCCTCCTCAATGCCCTGCCTGAGGATGAACACGTGAGGTCTGTAGCTGAAACAGAAGCTTGGGATGGAGAATGGAGGTTTTCAGGAGGGAAGAAGATGGGTGCCCCTTGGGTTCTGGGTCTCATCACTGTCTCCCCGGAATTCAGTCAGTTCATCCCCTTATTCTACAGCTTCCTTTTGTCACTTCTGCAGAGTGTGGTGTTTATTGAACCCCCAAGAAGCCAACCCCAGACTGACAACTGTGGATATAGAGGTCATCATGAGGGTCCTTAGCCTGAAGAAGTCAGAGGCTAACCAGATATGTTTGGAAAAACAAACCACTATATCACATATATTGTATATATGAGAAGCTAAGATTAAGTGTGGTAGCGTGAGACCATGTGGGGAACCTTGCAATGTATGACAGAGAAATAGCCTCTGTGAGGCAAGAAGAAAATCTGGTTCAGTGCAGCTTAGCTATCTGGAGTTGGTTCAGACTTCTAGAGTCTGACAACAAGCAGTTTATTTTCAACATATTTAAGCACAGCACAACTTTGGGAAAAAATGTTTTCTTATAAAAATTATCACAATAAAGCTTAAGGCATGACTGCATTAAAATGGCTTTGTAAGGTGTGTGTAGGTGCCCCCTTCCACGGGAATTGTTCTATTGACTGAGAAATAATTCAGGATAAAGATCCAGGAAGGGAGGATCTGGGATAGGTAAAATGCTAGGAGAATCCAGGACAAGTACAATACTAAACTCTTTTGCAAAGTGCATGGACCCTCTTTGATAGCAATGGGTTCTAGAGATTGACAAACAGTGCTCAAGAGTTCAGGGAGAGTCTGGTATAAACATAATGGTCTGGAGACTTTAGTGAGGTCTCGTCCTCCAGATAGCAAAAATCACCAGGTTATAAACTACATCTATTTCCAGCTTTCTAAACAGACACAGTATAAATTAAGCACACGAGAAAAGCCCATGTGTTTAAAATATCTGGTCTCTCCAGTGTTGTGAGCAAGAAGACTTGAGCCCCATACAACTCCCACCTGGAGTCTGGGGACTGGCTGTTCTGTCCTTATGAGTGAGGGAAATTTAGGAAGCAGAGTTCCTAACCTTCAGCCTGGCCTCGTTCCTGTGTGACCCCAGCCTCACTATTTGACCTCTCTGGTCCTAGGGGATCTGAGTAGTGACCGGAAACAAGTACCAGCTCATTGCTTAAGTGCTGGGGTTAGTGAGAACAGGAAGCTGCCGTATCTGGGATTAGCAGTCATCTTGGATGTAGGAAGTCCTACCCTGGAACAGCTAATCCTTAATGCCTCACTGGAGATTTTCAATGAGAAGTTTATCCCAGGACCCATATGGCCCCAGCCTTTTGTCTCCAACAGCCAAGTATTTTTCATTAGAGGAGACTTCCTGTACACCTGATGGATGCTTGTTGCAAGGTGACCCAGAGCAGTCGGCACAGACCTGGAATGACTGCTCGCAGCCTAACTTCTCCCCAACAAGAGCCCTCTTTGTTTTCTGTGTAACACAGTGGCAGACATTGCCAGGTGTGTCCGCAGCACAGCCTGCCCAGTGAGAGGACACTAACATAGGTTTCCTACCTGTTGCGTCTACACAGGGATCATGAGGAGGTAAACTGCAGTTCCCAGTCTCACTTCACAGAGGAAGAGAAAGCCCCATTCCAGGTCAGAGGAAAGAGTGAGGATTTGAACTCAGATCTTCCAAGTCCCACTGGCAGGCTCTGGGCGTTTCCCCACAAGTTCCCTTACCACCCTCATGATGCCTCAGACACTTGCCTGCCTTTTTTTTCTAAGGAGATGCAGGTACAGGGGCATTTACACATGTAGCAGCTGAGGCAGCTGTGGCTAGACACCAGCAGCAGGCCTGATGTCATCACTTCAACTCCAGTATCCCCAGTTCCTGGGGTATGCAAACCCCTATGTAACAAGATTTCATAGCAGTCCTTGGCTCTGGGACCCATAGCTGGAAACAGGATTCTCATGGATTTGTGGAATATGGTGGCAGGCAGCCAGAAAGAGGGTCTGCATACAGAATCCAGCCATGGAAAGGCCATGGCTAACTGTCTTAGCTCACAGAATTACAAGGCCATGACATCCTCTGCTTTGGTCACCTCGTGTTAAGGACAGGCCCTAACAAAGATGGGGCAGAGACTGAAGGAATGGCCAACCAATAACTGGCCTAACTCGCGACCCATCTCATGGGCAAACATCAATTCCTGACACTATTAATGATACTCCATTAGGCTCACAGACAGGTGCCTGGCATAAATGACCTCTGAGAGGTCTTGGATGGAGGTCAGGGACTCTTATGGGAGACTTGTAGGAAGGATTAAAAACCCTGAAGGGGATATGAACCCCACAGGAAGACCAACAGAGTCAACTAAGAGACCCAAGGTAGCTCTCAGAGACTGTCACCATCCAAAGAGCACACACAGGCTGGTCTGAGGCCCCTGACATATATGAAGCAGGACCCGCAGCTCAGTCTCCGTTGGGTTTCTCAACAACTGGACCAGAAGCTTTCCTTAAATCTGTAGCCTGACTGTGGTATCCAATACCCAACAACATAGTGTGGCCTCAGTGGGGGAGGATGCCCTACTCCTGCAGAGACTTGATGTGTGCGACATGTAAAGAGGGGTCCCACCCTCTCTAAGAAGGGGATGGGAATGGGGGAGGAACTCTGTGGGGAGGAGACAAGGACAGGCAGCCCTTGGGATCAGAAACAAAAGACAAAAATAGCAAAGGCCAGGCCTTAAAGGCTTGCTTAACAGCAGTGTCCCAGCTCTGTTCTGTTCCTCAGCCCAAGGCCCAGCTCCCACATGTTTCTGTGTTGTTCTGGTTTCATGGACCTAGGGCTCAGCGACCAGTTCAAAGGACGGGACCTATGGAAGACAGGCTATATAAGCCTAGGGACATGCCTGTCCTGCTGGCTATACACAGCCTGACGTAGTGGAAGAACCCAAGCACCCGGTCTACCCTTGTGCAATCTTGACAGCTGCAGGCCTCTCAGAAACTCATCTTTTTCCCACTGAAAAAATGAGGCTCTTAAAAACATTCTGAAAATGACCAGGCTTATTAAAGAGGTGTATCTAACTTGAAGGCCAGACAACAAGCAAATGTGTCCATCTACCCTGAGGAAGGACAAAAACTGCTCCCTGCTGCCCCCAGGTGGTCATTCTCTGAAACAGCTGCTCTTACGCTCAGCTAGGGCCAAGGCCCCACCTTCTCATTACAGTCAAAGCCCTTCCTGTCTGAACCTCCTGTTAGGTCACTGGGAAATAGAAGAAGATGGAGCAGGACAGATGCCTCTGGTAAAGAAAAAGCTGTGGGCAGTGCTGTTTCCAGGGTTTACGCTTCTGCAGTCCACACTGAAGAACTGTGCACATGAGCCACAGTGCTTGAGGTAGAGTTAGGCTCTGAGATTCACTGTGGGATGAGCTCAGCAGACGTGAGATGAAAGTCATTCACGAGACCCATAGTCCTGCTGTTTCTGTCCCTGATATCCTGAGAAGATGACACATCAACTTTGTTCAGAGGCCATGATCTATTTGACATAAGAACGATCGGGTTTTTACTTTCATGTGTGTGTGTTCATGTGCGAGTGCAGGTCCACATGTTATAGTATACATGCTGAGGTCAGAGGACAGATCAGGAGCTGTTCCCTCCTCCACTTTGCCTTGGACTCCGGAGAACAAGCATGGGTCCTTATGCCGGTGGAGCAAGTGCCTCTTGGGCTGAGATATCTTGCAGATATACATTTTACCTATAAGATGGAGTCTCCATCAGAGTATTGCTTTAGCTCCTCACTGATGGCAGTAAACCACCTCTAATCTCACTTAGAAGTTGGGTCTCCCAGAACCCCTCTCTGTCTTCACTGAAAAGTTTTCAGTTACTTTGTCTGGTAAAGTTCATCAGAGAATGAATCCAGGATTAAGAACATGGAATCATTTGAGGTCCTGGATCCCTCAATACCCCAAGCAAGAAGGAGGCTTTGAGTTTTCACCTCAGTTTATAATTCCCCGTAGGTTCTGTGATTTATTCTGTAACCAGGGGAGCTGGGTTCCTCTCTTCAGACCACAGGCATCCTTGTGGTCTCACATCTCATCTTCTTCCAATCCAAAGGCAGCATGTGGCTCACAGAGACACATTACAATCATGACCCATGTAAAGGCAGGACAGATGTGAATCATTCACCAAGTCATGCTGACTCCATAAAAAAGAAAGACTAACCCTCCACAGCACAGTGGCCATCAGTCCCCTTTCCCTCTCCTTTTATTTTGAGTGTTACTGGGATTTTATATTCTGAGAAATAATAGTCTTGGGGGAGCATTAAACAAAATCATCTAGAAAACCGGTTTAATACAGATGCTCGAGTCAGTAACATGTGAGAGATGTCATTATTGCCTTTTCCCAGCATCCCTCACTGAGGCTGGCTCTGCCCAGCAGAGGTGGTTACAACACTTGGATTCAGGTCAAATGCATAGTATGTGTGGTCCAAGAGACCCGGGAGTCACAATTCTTCTGTACTCATTGGACAACCAGAAGCTGTTGGCTTTTCTATGAGTTATCAAAAGATGACTGGGCTAGCCTAGGCAAATACTGTGAGCTATCCCAACAGAACATTCTTCTATCGGTTCATTCTGGATCTCCTTTCCAGACAATAATGAACTGACCCCTTGTTGGCAGCCTCAGGCTTGTCAACATAGGGCCTTGGTCTTGGCACAAGGTCCATCACTGTCACTCAAGCATCTTGGGTGACCTTTGGGATGGAATATCTTGGCTAATCTTAGGTATTTTCTTTGGAGGCTCCTTAGAGTGTCCTGGAAATGGAGCTTGCTTCTCATCATGTAACCTCAATATAAGAGCCAGTCACCCCAGTATCCCAGGAGATCGTGCAGAGAAACAGGATTTCGTGTGCATCCTTCTCCAAACCGGTTAGTGGCTCCACTGAAGTGAGTTCCAACCCAAGAGTCTTCAGGAGGCTTTGGGGGAAGAAGCAGAGGGAAGGCTCTGTTTATGCTGGGAAGGTTTGGACTCTAATGAATTTGGAAAACATAGATGATACTGAGTCCGACTAATGACAACCTACACTTTTGTGGGTTCTGTTTACTGTTCAGATTTGACTCATCAATGACTTGCCTTACTGTGTAGAGAAAGGCTTCTTACTGGACTCTAGGCTCACCAATGAGAGAAGACATATCTATTTCCCCAAGGACTGCCCTAGCTTGGTGGAGACAGTGGGGAAGCTATAGCTGGTCTCTGGGGAGGGTCTAAAGCTGGCTTCATAGAAGGTGTGAAATTTCACTGAAACATAACTAACCAGAATCATAACTTAGGAAAGTGAGCCAGCAAAGCAAGGATGTGTTGCATTTGTATATGAATATATTGTTACATTATGTTATAGATACACACGCACATTTGAATCTCATTTGCAGATGACAGAAAATAGGGTATTTTGCCTCTCTGAATTGCTAAGCACAGTGACTTCCAGTCTCATCCATTTCATAAAATGCTGTGATTTCATCTTTTATTGTGCTTGAATAAAATTCCATTGTGGAGTTGGCCTTACTTTATCCATTCCTGAGGGTGGGCATTTCCACGGGCTCTATTTCTTACCTATTGTGAAGAGAAGCATGTCTTGTTGGAAGGTTAGTGTGAGAGTGGCAGGCATTAACTGTGTGTTTTTGTTTCCTCTTCCTACTATGACTCTCCGTTTGTCAGAACCAAAGATGTTCCAACTTGGGAGCCTTGTTGTCTTGTGTGGCCTACTTATTGGGGCCTCAGAATCACTTCTTGGTAATATTGGCAGCGCTGTGAATAATTTGGACGTTCTGAATTCTCCCCCTGTAGGTGAGTTAACAGAGGTCCCTTCAGCTAGCTGGTCCCAGGAGAAACTAATAAACACCATGCCTGCAATTGCACAGGCTGCTGGGAGGGGCCTCACTGAGAAATATGCTGCTATTCAATTCCTACTTTGCTCTTATCAATTTAGAAATAAATAGTGCCAGGACAGTATCCGAATAGAAATTTGCTGATATATATTGGTTCAGGATAAATTCTTGAAAGTAAAATTTCCAAATTGAAGAGGTTTGCATTTTGAATTACAGTAGCTTTTGACAAGCATTCCCCTATCTCTGTGTATGGACCCAGCTGTATAGACACATTTCCTAACCTTAGGGGGCTCAGGTTCCTCACCGACACAAAGGAGACTGTGGCGACCTCACCCTGACTGAGTTATTGCAGGTATTGAGTGACACAGCACAGAGAAACTGAATTCTCGCAAGCCAGGAGGATGGAAGCCCATTCCCTAGTGGTTCAGGCCATTGACTGATGATGATTGTTTTTGACAGATGTCTCTCAGAATCTGAATCTGGATGTGGAGTCGCTTCAGCAAACCACAAGTTGGCCGTCAGCCAAGACCGGAATTTTAGAAGTGATGAACACAATGGACCTTGGCAATTTAAAAGATTTTTCAAATTACAACGGTTTAAAGTGAGTGGGTGCTCTTTGCTTCTAGAAAAGGGATATCTGACTACTCAGTATCAACAACAGATCGATAAGCTGTTATTTCCCCACAGAGCTGAGGAGTCTTGAGGCAAGGATCATTAGAGCTTGAAGTCTGAGGCAGGGCTGCAGGGCCAGTTTAAACAGTTCACACATCTGGGCTCCCAAAGTCAGTGATTGAAGGCCCATGTTGAACATCCCATTTGTCCTCCTCTCCACCTGCATCTTGGTACCCAAAGTCCCATGAAAACACATTTCTTCTTCAAATATAGTGAAAATCTAAGTTTCTTCAAGGGACACAAAGCTGTAATTCATAGCCCCCAGTCCCAAGCACTGGCTTCACAGAGTTTTGAGTCAGATAGTCCTAGATTCAGGTTCTATCTCTGCTGCCTATTTGTTTCCCTCCCTGAGTCCACTGTGCCTGAGAATGTGGAGGTTCACAGGTCTGCACAAGATGTGTGTGTTGGGGGAGGGCAAAAGAGTGACGAGGAGAGGTGCAAATGCTGTGAAGAGGAAAGACAAGAGGGCATTGTGTGTTTTGGGCAGGTTGAAAATCAATAAATTGAGATTCCTGGATATTCAAGCTGGGCTGTCTTCCAATGGCAAAGACATTAACCTCAAGCTGCCCCTGGTTTTGGACATTTCCTTGGCTCTGTGAGTATACGTCACTTGGATTTTGAGGGTGGAGTGCAATATGGCCAATTCCCAGCTACTATGTGACTTCTGGCTCAAATTTCATAATCTATAAAAGAGGGGACCCTCTAAGACCCAAAATTCCAATGATGACTGGTCATGTTAGTTTTCTTTCCAAAGAATGTTCTGTGTAATTTACCTTTGTGTGTGTGTGTGTGTGTGTGTGTGTGTGTGTGTGTTACATGCATGCACTCATGTGTATACTGCTGCATGCATGTACTTCCATGTCTTTGAGGAGTTCTGAGGTCAACATCAGCAATCTGCCTCAATGTGGTGGTGTGCCACATTAATTTTTGAGATAAAATCTCTCACAGAACCTGGGAATCATTGATTTGGGCTAGCCTTTTTGGACAAGTACAATAGAATTTTAAAGTTTTTAAATTTTCTAATGAGAGACCTAGAAGAATGCCCAAGAATCCATGCCAAAGATTCTCTAGAAATTGGGGATATCCTTCAGAGAGAAAATTTGCCAAGTATATGTGTGACCTTGGTCTCAAATAGTCACCATTGGGGGCTTGGGGATGTTTGAATTGGATGCACTTATAAAGGTATGAGCTGTGAGATCCTGGGGTTGTCAGTTAACCTTGGTATGGCTAGAATCTCTCACTTAAAAATAAAAAGAGTATGGTTCTCTCCTAGTACTGTTATTATGATTAAATGGATTAAAACAGGTACAATACTTTAAGTGAATGCCCACAGATAGTTTATGTTATATAATTATGTTACAGTGTCAGCAATTATTTTAAGTATTAGGCTCATGCCAAGCAAAAATCTTGCATGTACTAAATATGTATGGCCCAAGGAAAGTCTAATATAAATGTGCAAATTTTGTAGAGAATATGCAACATGTTAACATTACTGTTACAATGTTGACATTGAATACGTGTCACCATTTATAACATTATACCCATAAACACAATAGATTATATCCACACAGATAGGAGGAAACTGGGGCAACTTGCAAAGACTTCTAGACCCGTGTCCAGTGTGACTCTTGCTTTCTACAGGCCTATCATTGGCTCTACAGCTGACGTTTCTATTTCCTTGGACCTCATAAATTCAGTCACTATTCAAACCAATACCAAGACTGGCCTCCCTGAGGTGACCATAAAAGAATGCTCCACTAATACCGACAAAATCTCCATTTCCTTGTTGGGCAGGTAAGGCTCATTCAACCCAGCAGAGCTGGGCTCTCAGAGAGACTTTAGGGCCCCTGAATTCAGTCCTATTCTTGCACATGGGAAGCAGTACGGTGGAACACACAATCAGACTAACCTCAAAAATCAACTGTGTCAACATTTAACTTTGTTACTCTGCAGCTTCATCTTTTGATGCCTCAATTTCCCCATCTGTACATTGGAACAGTAGAGATCCTTACTCTACTGGGATAAATAGATAAGAAAACATCCACGTTTAGTGGAGAGCCTGGAACATCTGAAGGGCTCAAGAGGCATAATCTATGGGTCCCTAGGGATGATTCATCTCCATGGATGAGGCAGAGGATAAACCTCTCCAGCCGCAATCATATATTTAGCTATGGTGTCTTTCAGCTGAGTCAATGTACCTCATGGTCCTGAAGATGTTAACATTATATCCATCTGGAGGTAGGACACAGTGGGAAAATTAGATGCTGGTATGGTTGTCTGATTGTCCTGAAGTAATCTTTATCCTCTGAAAAATGTCTTGACATCCCATCCCTGTCTTTTCCCATCATGAATCCCTATTGATCCCCAAAATCTGAATTTTTATTTGTATGTGTAACAAAACAGTTTTGGCTCAGGCAGGGGTGGGAAGAGGTGATGCTCCCCAGTGTCTGAGAGAGAAAATGTGATCTGTGAGTCAAGGGCTGGGGCTGGGAATCCTTGATCAGAACTGGAGATATGGCCTCTGTTTCCAGCCTCAATAGCCATGTCTGAAGACTAACTAAACTCCTCTACCAAAGACCTGATCTCAAAGCAATGACAGGACCTCAGTTTTTCCAGGAATCTCAGGAAACTCACGCTGTTCCACTGGTTCCAAATACACATGGCCATGAAGGCTCTCATAATGTGCCTTTGCCTTTAGACCCATTGGCTTTTGTTTTGTGCACCAAACAAGGTTTTTCTACTACAGAACCTTTGCACGGATAATCTGTTTATGTAAAACGTGTTTCTCTGTACTCCAACACTTTTCATATTTTCATCTTTCAGAGTCTTTGCTAGATTATGTCTCTTTTTTTCCTTATAAGAATACACCTTTAACCTTCAAGTGTTAGCCTCTGTGTCTTTTGCACACATACATATTTTAAGACATAGTCTCATTGTACAGCTCTGGCTAGCTTCAATCTTGGAGACCTTCCTGCTTCTGTCTCCTGAGGGCTGGGTCCAAAAGTGGGTGACACTATATAAGGTATCATTGTATACTGAATTGGACCTTTCCTTGCTTATTTTGGGTGGGTAGAGTGTGTTTGTGTGTGAGCATACACACATGTGTCAGTGACATGGAGCTCACTAAGTTGGCTAAGCTGGTTGACCAGCTAGTCCCGGGAATCTACACATTTCTATCTCACAAGTGCTAGATTACATGTGTTTGCTATCAACTGGAGTTTCTTTCTTTTTAAAAATATGGGCACTAGAAAGAGAACTCAGGTTCTTATGCTTACAAGGTGAACATTTTGTAGGCTGAGTTATCTCCTTGACCCTCTTCACCCATTCTTATTACAAGAAAATCTGCTCTGTGCCTGGCAGACATTTGGTGAAAAAGTATAGGTTCTCTGTTTCCTGGAACATCTCACAGGGAAAAGGCAGACAGAAGAGTATTTGGTCTATCAGTGAATTCGAGAACAGTGAAGAGCCCTACACAAACCATTATGCTTTGCATGGTGTAAGGAAAGAAACCATTCCCTTCGGTGTACACTCAGCGTGGGCTGCCCTAGGAGATAAGATCTGGATGAGAGTTGAAGATGGGAAGAGGCAATCCTAGTGAAACCTGCTTATGAAGGAGGTTAAAAGCTGCCCAGTGCTCCGTGGCTCAGCCTGGTGCTCTGTAAATAGAGTCTGAGTGAATAATGCTGCGTCATGGCTTTGATGAGCATTAAGGCACTGAGGAAGCAGCTACTTAGGCATGAGATGCTCAGATGCCCAGAAATGGTCCATCCTGACAAGATGAAATGAGACCAAAGAGAAATGTTGGGGTGTGTCACCTATTCTCCAGAGGACTTTCTCATCTATACTGAACTTTTGGCCAAGATTTGTAAGTCCCTTCTTTTCCAGACGACTTCCCATCGTCAACCGTGTTCTGGATGGTGTATCTGACCTCCTTACAACTACAGTGTCAACCCTGCTGCAAAATGTCGTAAGTCCCCAGCTCTTGGCACCTAGAACCTTGTATGAGAAGGAGAGGTGTCTGTGGGTGTGGCTGGGTTCTCTGGACACTTTTTTTCTGGGAGGGGCAGATTTCTCTTAGAGAGGTCTAATGGCTTCTTCTTCTTCTCCTTCTCCTCTTCCTCCTACTCCTCCTTCTCTTCAGAGACAGAAATCACAGGTCCTGCCTTGAGCTGGTGACCATGCACATGCAGCCTGTCTTCCTTTAAGCTAAGGTTTTCTTGCAATCAATGCACCCTTATTTAGGCATCTATATTTTAGCACCTGTGAATGAGAACCTGAAGAAAACTAGGATTCAGGCCTCTTCAAAGATTTCAGTTTTCTGAGGATCTTAAAGTTCCAGGATTAAAGACTTCAAGATTTTTAGGAGTCTGGGGTGTTAGGGTTCTGGATCCTAGATCGTCAGATCCTGAACTTCTGACATCCTAGGATTGTGGGTTCTTAGTAGCCTGGGTCAGTCCTGATACAGATTGCTGCAATTCCATAGTTCCAGATTGCAAAGTTAACTGTTCTTGGATCCTGGAAATGAGTCCCTCTGTTTGGGGTAGATGGGCAGTATGCTCCCAGCAAAGGCTCATCTGTTTTCCTTCTTCTTCCACTTCTTTCTACTCCCATCTTCTTTTTGTCTCTCAGGTATGTCCAATATTCCAGTACATCTTCAGCAGACTGAATGCAAGTGTTATTCAGGGTCTCCTCTGTAAGTCACAGCCTGGGGATGGAGTGCTTTCTATGGGCCATATCAGGGGTTGGAGGAATATTTCATAGAGGAATCCAGGGACTTTGTATTCTAACCAAGGCAAGCCTTTGGCTCCTCCTCTTCTTACCGGAAGCTTCATTCGAGCCTTATCTTCTCATGTTTGACAGAGTTTTTGAAACAACAGGAATCAGGCAACAATGATGTCATGGCCTGGAGGTCGTCCTTCTATGGCTATTAACACGGTCCTTTTGTGTCTTCCACTACCTCACTGGGTCCTTACCAGAGTTTGGACAGTGGAGGAGCAATGAATACTGATGTACTTGATTGAGGTCACACACATGACAGGGTGATGGGCTAGAGGGAGGAAACAAGTTCGGAGGGAGGAATGGCTTCTGTTCGATTTGCCTTGACAAAGACTGAGGCTAACCTTGACTTGGTTCCTTTAGCTAATCTAATAGCAGGAGGATTACCAGTCTCCCTCTGAAGAGGAAGAACAGAAAGAGGATGCCGTGGCTCCCCCCTGCTGGTATGAATTGTGTCTTTGTTACCTTTTTATCGCCACTAGAAAACAACATGAGTGAGGGAAATTGTAAAAGAAAGCATTTAATTTAAGACTCACAATTCCAGAGGGTTAGGGCCCATGACCATCATGGTGAGAGGCACGGCATCAGGCGGGCAGGCATGGATGGCGCTGGGGCAGCAGCTGGGAGCTTACAGACTGAGACACAACCACCAGGCAGAGTGAGCAACAGCGTGGCCTCTGGAAATCTTAAAGCTCATCCCTAGTGACACCTCCTCCAATAAGCTGGCACCTCCCGATCCTTCCCAAATAGTTTTTGTAACTGTTATCATAAAATATAACTGAATTATATGAGACGATGGGGGTGGTTCTCATCAAACACAAGCAGTCTCTGTGCTCTGTGCACAGCAGCCTGTCAGGAAGCCAGGGCAATCCTCATTTTGTTTCTGCTACAAGACTAAAGAAATTGAGACCTGATTTTTAAATCCAGGCTGAGCTCTGAGTTTGAGTATACCCTGAATGCTGAGCCAGCAACATGAACCCAGAGTGAGCCAGGATCTGTGTTACTAAATGAAATTACTAGGAGTTCTTGACTGAGACCTAACTTTGTGCATAGACCATTGACCATGGGTTGAATCCTCACCCTGGCTTGGGCGTGGCCTCTACTTAATCTTTCTACATGTGTCTTTGCTACAGAGGAAGGGATGAGAAGTGGCCAAGACAAGGGGCAAAAACAAGATCGAAAATCTGTATCTCCCCTTTAGATGCCCACAGCCATGCTGGGCACGGGTGGACTGAGTGGGCACAGTGAGGCTAGGCTACCATGATCTCCCCTCTGGATGCCCCCAGCCATGCTGGGCACAGGTGGACTGAGTGGGCACAGTGAGGCTAGGTAGGCTACCATGATCTAATTAATGCTCAGTGAAAGCCTGTGTATTCTCTCTGCTGCTGAGAGCCAATGTCCTGATGCTTTCTTGGTTTTCATTCCAGTTTAGCCTCCAGTGGCTTCATCTCACTTCCGGCGGCATTTCTCTCTAGAAAGTGTTACTATCATCTATACAAAGTCTACCCAAGACCACACGGAGGACCCTCTTGGATTCCCTTCCTCCCTGAGTCGTCTCTACACCTGCTATCACCATCCCAGCATTAAAATCCTAACTGTACGCTGCCATGTGGCTTGCCTCAGTCCTTGCAATAGGAGTTGCTGGGAGGGTGTGGGGTATGTACTGGGTGAGATTTCAAATGAGTAGCTGAAGCCATAGCTGGAAGAAACTTAGGGGATACTTCACAGCTTACAAAGAAATGTACAAGAGTTGCAGAAACATTGAGAGAGTGGGCACACAGCTGTGTGAATGTGGTAGAACACAATCCAGCCAGCCACACATACGTGCACAAGTGTATATTGGTGCCATCCTGACTGATGTGACCGAGGAAAACAGACAGACAGGGTTAGGTGGCTGTGGCCTTTCCTGCCTCCTCTTCCTAAGAGGCACCTCAAGACCTTTGGCTCTGCACCTTCTCCTATCCCTTCTATTGCCACTTAGTTTCTGGATATCACTTCCAGATTAGTCTCTCCAGGGACATCAGTGATCCTGGTGATACCCAGAGGTTCCTGGTTTCATCCATGTCATTGAGGCTGCAACTAAAGAGGTCTTCTTAATACTTCACCACATCCTGGTGCCAAGAGGAAGGCACTGAGGTTCACAGAGATAAAGGGATTCATCCAGGTCATGTAGGGAGCAAGGATGGGAGTCAGGACTATACTGATCCTCATCTAACATTTATGTAATTGTGGTTTATGCCATTAACAATGCCATCCCTGAGCTTCAGCACCAGGAGACTCCCAAGCATGAGCTCATTTTTAGGCACCAGCCAAAACTAAGGGACCATGATACTCTGCATTGATTAATTATTGTGGAGTTCTGCATGTTTCCTAGATACACCGTTGTTTTTCTTTCCATATAGGCGATGGGAGGTGTGAAAAGCTTTCTTTGAGACAGAATTGGAGGAAAATTCACCTCTCTCAGGGAGCCCCTTTCTGGAGAAGCTCACAAGTCAGGGATAGTAACTGTTGGTCCAGTCCTTGGTGTCCTGGAAGGGTTTTATGGTTTGAATCTGCAATACCTTCCATGGGCTCAAAGGTCTGAACATGGAACATCTTCCTGGTAACACTGTGTTGGAGGCTTTTGAAACTGGATGCCCTTTGGTCCTGATTTTTGCTACATCATCTGTCAAGATATGACCCAGGCATGCTACATGCTACATGCTACACAGACTAGGTCTCTTCAGCTTTCATGTTCTCCCCACCATGAGAGACTTGCATCTCCTGAAAATGGAACCAAAGCAAACTTTCCCTGCATTAAGTTTTTTTCTGTTAAGTGTTTGGTCACAGTGACAAGAAAACACTTTATATAAATAATTAGTACCAGAGTTGAGGTACTAGCAAGTCTCTTGCTCTAGCGAGTTTGACCAAGTCTTTAGGGTTTTGGAACTGATTTGTAAGAGACACGTAGAAGAGTCTGAAGCTGTGGGCTAGAGAAGTGTCATAGCTTTTTAAGAATAGTTTAATATACCATGCTGATGGGCATTGTGAAAATCCAGATGCTCATGCAAAGCAGACAGAAAAACCTGAGCAAGTGGAGTTTGAGAGGACATAAGAAAGAACCTACGGAGAAATGAGCTAGAAGCCATTCAGCTACATTAAGGAAAGTGTGTGGCTGTGCTTAGCACATGCCCTGACAATCTGAATGAGGCCGGTTTTTAAAATAGTGGACTGATTCAATTGTCAGAGAAAATATCAAGACAGAACACTACTCAGGCTAGGTCATGCTTGTGAGCTGCTACTTTTATCCAGCTGTATTGTGAAATTCCAGAGCAATGATCAGAGTATGACGATGCATACAGTTCAGTGAAGTAAAGGGAGTGTGTCCCTATATGGATGGTGTATAAATATCTGTAGGCGATACCCAAGTGACACTTGATAATCCAAGATGTTGGCAAAGCCAGCAATGTGGAATGTCTTCCAAGGTGACCTGTAGACACCCACTTTAGAATCTTGCTCATGGCTGTAATAAATAACTGGCCAGAAAGCATTTCCTAAAGAGGTTAGTCTGGATTACAGTTCCAGGGTAAACATTCAGTGATGGCAAGGAAAGCATTGCAGGCAGGGGCTAGAGGTCAGCTGGTCACGCTGCATCATGAGAAGAAAATCACAGTGTGAGTAGAAACAGGGTACAGGCTATAAAACCGCACTGTCCACCCTCAACGATCCATTTTCTCCCATAAGGCTTTACCTTCTAAAGATTCTCGTCTTCAAAACCAGTACCGATAGCCTGGGAGAAACAGTTAAATCACATGAGATTTTGTGGGGCATTTCATATTCAAAACATGGCAGCACATAGGTGGAGCCTTGTGTGCAGTAGGAAGTGTGGCCACTATGTCAGGCTAATGAGGGCTTCTCTATCTGAAGGACCCTATGAACACTCAACAAGCATTTGTGAAAATTCCCTGTAAATGGAAGCTACCAATTCGACAGTTTAGGCATGCCATTCTGCGCTTCTTTATTAGGCTTTCCTATCTTTCGCCTTTTCAACCCCTATTCCACACCAATTTGTTCCAGCCCCCAAACACTAGGTAGGAAAGAAGAAAGGTTAGAGGAGGAAGGGGTATAGATCTCTTTAGATTACTTCCTGCTGATTAGGGGTGTCGAGTTCCTAGGGGCAAGTCCAATCATCATTGTCAAGATTTATCCAACCAGCAACCAGGAGTCTAGCAAATCAGGAATAGCAAAAGCAGCCAACACAGCAGCAGTAACCAGCAGCACTGGGGTCAGTAGCGTGGAGAGCAGCCACTACTGGTCTTCTCAGGGCTTTGGCATTTATACCCTCTGAAGAATTCCCATAATTTTAAATGTAAACTATCTGCAGCTGGCAAAAGTCCCACCTCACATAGAACACATGACAAATCATAGTGGCTATGGACAATCTAAAACAGCCCCATATCCCACACCTGGACTTAAAACAAAACCATATTCACACAGCATAACTGAGTTTTTAAAGAAACTAACATTCTCACTTCAGACAGGTGGGAGAGTGAGACAAGGAAAGGTCATGGGAGTGTTCAGCATCATACAGCAAGGGATGAGCAGATCTGGCAGGCAGCGAAGGCTTTAAGGCCACAGGCCAGATATTTGTGGTTAGGATCTTCTCATCCTCCACAGTACAGGGAGCCGTGTCCCTGCCAAGGCCTTAGGATCCCTCTGAGTTCATTCACTCACTAATTTTATATCTCCAATCACTGCTCCCATTCCTGATCTCCCCTCACAAAGTCCTTCCCCACAATCCTCCCTCCCTTTCTCCTCTGAGGGGGTAGGGACCCCCCTGGGTACCCCCTCCACCCTGGCAATCAGGTTTCACATCCTTTCCCACAGAGACAGCCCTGTTGGGGAACATATTCCATAGACAGGCAATAGTTTTAGGGACAGTTTGCACTCTAGTTGTTGGGGGAACTCACATAAACACTCCTGCATATCTGTTAAATATGTGCCAGGAGCCTCAGTCCAGCCCATGTATCCTCTTTGGTTTGTGGCTCAGTATCTGAGGTTAGCTGACTCTTGGTCTTCCTGAGAGGTTCTCATCCCCTTCAGGGCCTTCAATCCTCCCCTCCCCAGTCCTTCTGTAGGGATCCCTGGGATCTCTCTAATGCTAGGGTGTGGGTATTGGCATCTGTTTCAGTCAGCTGCTAGACAGAACCTCACAGAGAGCAGTTATGCTAGGCTCCTGTCTATAAGCATAACAAAGTATCATTAATAGTGTCAGGGATATAAAAGCAGACCTATCAGAATTATACCTGGCTTCTCAACAGAGACTTTAAAAGCTAGAAGGGCCTGGACAAATGTCTTGTAGACCCTAAAAGACTACAGATGTTAGTTAGCCCAGACTATTATACCCAGTAAAATTTTCGATAACCATAAATGAGGAGACCAAGATATTCTATGACAAACCCCAAATAAACAATATTTTTCTACTAACCCAGACCTACAGAGGATACTAGAAGGAAAACTCCAACACAAGGTGGGTAACTACACCCAAGAAAATAATTATGTCACGGCAAAACTAAAAGAAAAAAATTATACACACAATATCATTACCAACATTAAAGTAACAGGAACTAATAAACATTGGCTATTAATATTTCTCAACATTGATGGTCTTGGTTCATCAGTTAGACACAGATTAACAGAGTAGATGCATAAATAGGTTCTGTCATTCTGCTACATACAAGAAACACACCTCAGCAACAAAAATAGCGCTACCTCAGAGTCAAGGGACAGCAACAGGGAGGAGGCACTTGGTTCCAGAGAGGTTTGTTGCCCCAGCATAGAGGGATAGTGAAGGGGTGGGCTAGAAGAGTGTGGATGTGTGTGGAAGCACTGTCATGCAGGCAAAGGGAAGGGGGAGAGAGGATGTGGGATAGGATGTTTGACTTCAACAACAGAAACAACAGAAAGTCCACATACTCATGTAAACTATATAACTCTTTACTCAATGATAACTTTGTCAGGGAAGAAATGAAGAAATAGAAGATTTTCTAGAATATAGTGGAAATGAAGGCACAACATACCCATACTCATGGGACACAGTGAAAGCAGTGCTAAGAGGAAAGTGTATGGCACCACGTTGGAGTGAGCTGTCTCCTTTCTTAACCAAGAGAAAGAAGGAGAGGAAAAAGTAACAGAGAGTTTTTGGCTGGGTTGGCATAAGACTCCCTCAGTCTCTCCAGATTATGATGCAGGAATCTAATCTAGAGGGGTTTCCACAAACACTATGAAGACTCATGCCATCTAAGTTGTGGAGAAAGATAGAATTGGAGGAGAAAAGCACCTTTTCTTCTCTGGTGGGCCACCATTTTAGAGAAGTGGCTAGGCAAATTTAGATGACCTACAACAGTAAAGACTTCCACTGTGCCATTCAAATGGATCACCTGTTAGGAGATGGATTCCTCCATGTAACTTGGGGAAAAGCCATTGCTCCTACCTTGTGGTTAAGATCATCAAGATCAGGGATGAAAACACCTCATGATTCCTCTGTAGGAAACACTAAAAGAGCAGAGTTTGGGCCTAGAAAGGGGTTTATTATGAACAAGGGCATAGGGAGCATTGTGGAGTAGTCTCGAAAGACCTCTGACGTGTGCATCATTACCCTCTGTACTCTAAAGATGAAGGACAGGGGAAAGGAAATAAAAATGTGATCATATGTAGAAAGAAGATGGCAGAGCCAGAGAGACCCCACAATGCTCAACCAGAGATGCACACTGCCATCCATGCACTGCCTGGAATGTTGAATGTCATCGGATCTCGGTTTGTAGTTCCAACTGTCAATCATTTGCTTCCCCTGGATTTCCAGAGTGCAGAAAAAAATAAAGAAAAGCTGTCAGTGAAGTAGTCCCAGACAGCTGGTGGCCAACCAGTAGCTCTTGCCTCGGGTCTCCAGCTCCAAGAATCCTGTTTTCCATTAATTGTTGTCGGAAAAAGCCATCTCAGACATTCGAATTATTTCTCTCCCTCACCAATATTAGAGGTCTCTTTTACATGCTAGGCTCAACCCTGTGGCAAAGTAGCAGCTGGACCCCTGAGCTAAGAGCCTCAAAGCAAAGGATCAGCGCATGTGTCAATGTGGCAGCAAACCAGGACATAAGGACATCTAGAGCAGTGTACTCTGACCTTTGGCATCACTGCGTACACCACTCCTCTCTTCGCTCATCTGTAATGTTGTAGTTAAGCATCTTCAAGATGCCAGCCACTGTCCTGGATACTAAGGCCACCACAATGAAGAACACAGACGATGTGTTTTGTTATATTCTATCCAAAAACAACGAATGGGAAAATTCAGAACCCACAACATCACGCAGAATGCTCGGTGTTTTAGGAATACACGGCAAGGGGTTATGAGAGCAGAAAGGTGATAACTGTTAAGTTGACAGATGCCAAAAGGTTGTTTGAGGATGAGAATTTCTAGATGAGCCATGAAGGAGGCCACAGAAGGAGCCCTGCTAGGACACAGGGACAGTGTGAGTAGGTGGGATGAGTGTGAGATGGGCATAAATTAGCTTCCCTTTTAAACCAAAGAATGAAGGCAAAGTGTTGGCATATATAGAGGAGGGGGAATCTTTACAAGAGGGATGCTGGGGGAGGTTATCTGAGAGGAGCTGAGACCACTCATCTCCTGGGTCATGTATTCTTTTTTACTTCTGTGATGATTAAACCCTTCTCAGATGCCACATTTTAAAATCCGTAAAACGACACATCGGAACTTGGGGACATAACTTAGCCTACAAAGTGCCAGCCATGCAACCACAAGGACTTGAGTTACTCCCTAGAACTCTCTTCAGAAAGTCAGACCTAATGATGCCTATTTGTGATTCCAGTTCTGGGGAATGGAGCTGAGAGAATCTCTGGGACTCAGTGTCAGGCTCTCCGTGCCTAGTTAGTGAGACTTGGGTCAAATGAGAGACACTGTCTCAAAATTAAGTGGATGGGACCTAAGTACCAACACCTAAGAGTGACCTCCAGTTTCCATGTGCACATTTCTGCCTACCCACCTTCACATACACACATTCTCTCACATACACACTCACATACACACACATGTCTAGCACCAAGCCTGGTGAAGGAGAAGCAATTAATTCCATCTGGTTGCTGTTAATGTTCAGTGTCAAGACTATAGAAGCAGATGAGTGAGCCCAGCAGTCATGCCAGGGAATGATGGGAATAGAAGGATAGTAAGAGTTCCCTGGGGAAGTCCTATTGCCATCAGAAGAAAGAACGTAAGTCCAGAGCTTGATAGCGCCTTGTTGAATGGAAAGAGAATCTCTGAGTAAGAGCCAAGGCATTGTGGGTGGGAGCAGCCTCCTGTAGGGAATGGGTTTGAGTTAGTTGTCCTCTGTGAACCTGTTTTGTTAAGATAGATACATATTATGACAGAGGTGTCACTAAGCAAAAGTATATACCATGACAAAAGACATAAGAGACTGAATGGGAACAGCACAGTTATGTCTTCTTCCTTGATTTGCACCGCTTAACTATGTCATTTTCTACCTCTGTGCTACCCAAGTGAGATAAGTTGCAAGACATACATGCAAATTTGAAACTTCTAGTTGTTCTTAAGTGGAACAGCTGTGCTGCGGACACAGCTTAGTTGTGATAGACTACTGTCTCAAGGATTTAAGGCCCAGAATCCAAGTCCTGACATGGAGAAAGAATCCCTAATGCACTGTATGGAAGCATGACCTGCCAATAAAAAGCTGATGACCTATTAGCAAAAGGCAGGAAGGAATGGGTGGGAGTTCTGGTGTGGAGAGAGGAATGCTTGAATAGTGACAGGATTGTGAAGAGATGCTCCCCAAACTCTGAGGAGACATACTTATGACACTGAGAGGTGACCAGCCATGTCATAGATTAGAATAAACAGGATAATTAAGTCACAAGCGAGTTAGAGAACAAGTACAGGCTTATAGCCTAGGCATTTATTCATGAATAATTCAGTCTTAGAGTCGTTATTTTGGGAACTGGTGCATGGGTGGAAAATCCTGTGTTTATAATGGCATTCACAACTAAAAGTAGTTTAAGAAACCAAATAAAATTAAGTCTCAGAAATACACTTTTCTTTCATAATATTGAAAAATATGTTCAACATGTTGTCTTTATAAAAATTTATAACGTTTTAATGAAACACAATGCATTCTACTTTCCCGCTAAGGCTTGCATGTCGTGTGCATTTAATTTTGGGAAACAATTTCAGTTATTCATCTGCAGATCCACCATCTGTTCATCCTGGCGGGAGATACTGAAAGGCTTGGAACATCTCATTTTATTCTCATTTTCTATATATACCAGCATCTATCTTTAACACCCCCAACATCATGTGAGCTATGATTCTGTATGACAGACATAAACTTGGCTTATCCCGTCAAGAGTTTTGTCAGTGTGAATGAGTTGTCAGTGTTAAAACAAGAAATACCTTGTGGCCAGTAGAAACTCTGTTGATACTTGAATACTTGGGTCCTGAAGGGGACCAAAATAAAGCAAAAGACTTTGAAGTAAAGTCATTGAAGAAGTTGGTGAGCAAACAAATCAAATGAAAATAAACCCACAAGTTACCAGCACCCTAGTGATCTATCATTTTGTCTTTGAATGTTATAACCACCATTTAGAGCTCTGCCTGGTGACCACCATTTTTTTCTTTGTCATGGAATGCACTGGAATTGTTTTTGTTTTCAGATCTCACCTATAAGGAAGATCATACAGTATTTTTGTTTCTGTCTAGCTGTTTCCCTCTACACAACGATGCTTCTATATCACTCAACTTCTATTTCATAAAGACGTGGTGCTGGAGAGGCTGGGGAGCAACACTTCAGGGTGTGGACTACTGGTGTTGTTGGCTGTCCAGGAAGTTCCCCATTCCAGGGACAAGAACTCAGAACCACTGAGTCCAGCACAGCACTCAGCATTAACTAAAAGCTGATGGGCAGTCAGCGAAAGGATCAAGGGTTCCAGTGTGAGACACTCTAAGATGACACATGGAGAAAGGAACAGACATACATAAAAGATAAAAGCAGATCCACTGCTCCAGGAAGGACCCAGGAGCTGATGCAGGGAAAAGGACAGATTACAGACCAAATCATGGGGAGTCAGGAAGAGCACAGAGCTGCTCAGTCAACGGGCCATGGCTATGAGTTGCCAGCACATCCTCCCCAGCAGCTAGGAAGTCAGCCAAAGGACCTTGCGTGACAAGGAGAGAGCCCAGGGATGACGAAGCCTCTGTCTCTATACTGTCAGGACAGTTGTCTCCATCTCATTGTCCCTTGCTCCATTTTTCCTCCCCCACCCTTTTCATTTGCTCTTCTCTTTTCCTTCCTCCACTCTCCCCTTTACTCCCTCACACTTTCCACCTCGTTTTCCTCCCCTCTCTAATCTCCCTTGCCTCCCTTTACATTAGAATAGATTTCCTATATACTAGAGGGATTCTCATTTCAAGATGGCAGAGCAGTTAGCACAGACATGGGACAGCCTATGTCCTCCCAACCTCTCCATGTAGCTAGAAATGGGAAGAGTGAGGATTTGAACCAGTGTCCTCCCATTCCTAGTGCCAAACTCTAAACACACCCATCCAAGGCCCGCACTCTCATGATGCCCCAGACACTTCCCTGTCTATCATGCCAAAGATAAACAGGTGCAAAGTGCTATTTAACCTGTTTAGCAGCCAAGACAACTGTGGCTGGGGCCCGGTAATAGTGGAACATGCTGGCAGCAGCCAGAAAGAAAGGCTACATATAGAAGCCAGCTATGGCAAAGCCACAGCACACTTTTCTGAGCTCACAACCACAAAGTCCTTTGCCTCGGTTGCCTCATGTTCAGCACAGGCCCTGAGGTCTAACTAAACTGCAGTGGACCATATCCATGCTGCTCCAGCCAGAGGCCCAGCTCCAACTGCTTTCAGGGCTGTCCCGGCTTGATATAGGCCCAGGGCTTGGTGACCAACTCAAAGAATTGGGGACCATGGAAAATAGAATGTATAAGCCTAGGGAACGTCCTGATGTAGCATTGGGTATCTATCTATCTATCCTTGTGTGACCTTGACAGCTGTGGGCCTCTCAGAAACCTGTTCCTTCCTTTGAAAAATGAGACTCCCAAACTGATGTCCTGACAATTAACAGGCTGATTAAACAGGTGTATCTAGGGACTCTCAGCTTAACCACAGATTGCTGACCACCCAAAGGAGTTGCAAGAGCGCTCTCCCTCCTGAGCCCACCAGTGAGTTCACACTTCCTCTCTACTGACTATCAGGGGAGAGGCCACCAGGAACTCTCGGGGCACAGGTAATACAGTGCAGCCTGGGAACAGACAGTTCTGATCCAAAGCCAGAGCCATCAGAACTCACAGCCTAACCACAGAGGGTTGAACACCCAGGAGCAATCTCCCTACTGAGTCCATGGGCCCACAGACCCACAGGGGAGACTAACTCCAGGCAGAGATGACAAGATCACCTAGCATCACAGACAAGATGGCAAGAGGCAAGCACAACAACCTAAGAAATGAAAACCAAGACAACCTGGCAACATCAGAACCTATTCTCCCACCACAGCAAGCCCTAGATATCCCAACACACCAGAAAAAAAAATAAGATTGGCAGTTAAAATCACACTTCATGATGATGCTGATGTCCTCAAGAAGCACATGAATAACTCCGTTAAATAATTACAGGAGAACCAAGAGAACACACGTTAAACAAGGAGAAGCCCTTAAAGAAGAAACACAAAAATCACTTAAAGAACTACAGGAAAACACAACCAGACAGGTGACAGAATTGAAAATAGAAGCAGAAACAATAAAGACATCACAAAAGGAGACAATCCTGGAGATAGAAAACCTGGGAAAGAGATCAGGGGTCACAGATGCAAGCATCAACAGAATACAAGAGATGGAAGAGAGAATCTCAGGGGCAGAAGATAACATAGAAAACATTGACATATCACTCAGACAAAATGCAAAAATCAAAAAGCTCCTATCCCAAAACATTCAGGAAATCTTGGATACAATGAGAAGACCAAAACTAAGGATAACAGGTGTAGAAGAGAGCAAAAACTCCCAACTAAAAGGCCCACTAAAGATCTTCAACAAAGTCATAGAAGAAAATTTCCCCAACCTAAAGAAAGCATTGACCATGAACATACAAGAAGCCTACAGAACTCCAAATAGATTGTACCAGAAAAAAATTCCTCCAAACACATAATAGTCAAAACACCAAATGTTCAAAACAAAGAAATAATACTAAAAGCAGTAAGGGAAAAAAGACAAAAACATATAAAGGCAGAACGAGCAGAATTACATCAGACTTCTCGTCAGAGACTCTCAAAGCCAGAAGATCCTGGGCAGATATTATACAGACCCGAAGAATATCCCAGGCTACTATATCCAGCAAAACTCTCAATTACCATAGGTGGAGAAAAGAAGATATTCCATGACAAAAACAAATTTACACAATATCTTTTCACAAATCCAGCCCTACAAAGGATAATAGAAAAGTCCAACACAAAGAGGGAAACTACACCCTCAGAAAAGCAAGAAAATAATCTTGCAACAAAGCCAAAGGAAGAAAATCACACAAACATAATACTACCTCTAACAACAAAAATAACAGGAAACATCAATCACTATTCCTTAATATCCCTTAACATCAATAGACTCAATTCTTCAATTAAAAGACATAGACTATCAAACTGGATATGTAAACAGGATTCAGATTTTGCTGCATACAGGAAACTAATCTCAGTGACAAACACAGACACTGCCCCAGAAAAAAAAAAGGCTGGGAAAAACCTTTCCAAGCAAATGGTCCCAAGAAACATGCTGGAGTAGCTAGTCTAACATCTAATAAAATAGATTTCAACCAAAAGTTATCAAAAAAGATAAAGAAAAACACTTTTTACTCATCAAAGGAAAAAAATCTATCAAGATGAGCTCTCAATCCTGAACATCTACACTCCAAATATAAGGGCACCCACATTCATCAAAGAAACTCTACTAAAGCTCAAAGCATATATTGAACAACACACAATGATAGTGCAAGACTTCAACACCCCACTCTCAACAGTGGACAGATCATGGAAACAGAAACTGAACAGAGACACAGTGAAACTAGCAAAAGTTATTAACCAAACGGATTGAACAGACATCTATAGAACATTTCATCTAAAAAAAAAAAAGAATATATTCTTCTCAGTACCTCATGGTACATACTCCAAAACTGACTATGTAGTCGGTCACAAAACGATCCTCAACAGATACAAGAAGATTGAAATAATCCCATGCATTCTATCAGATCAACATGGACTAAGGCTGGTCTTCAATAACAACAAAAACAACAAAAATCCCACATACACATGGAAGCTCTACTCAATGATAACTTGCTCAAGGAATAAATAAAGAAATAAATTAAGATTTTTTTTTTTTTAGAATTTAACAAAAACGAAGGCACAACATACCCAAACTTATGGGATACGATGAAAGCAGTGTTAAGAGGAAAACTCATAGCTCTGAGTGCCTCCAAAACAAAACTGGAGAGAACACACACTAGCAGCTTGACAGCACACCTGAAAGCTCTAGAACAAAAAGAAGCAGATACACCCAAGAGGAGTAGATTGCAGGAAATAATCAAACTCAGAGCTGAAATCGGCCAAAGAAAAACAAAATCTATACAAAGAATCAACCAAACCAGGAGATGGTTTTTTGAGAAAATCAAAAAGATTGATAAACCTGTAGCTAGACTAACTAAAGGATGCAGGAAGAGAATCCAAATTAACAAAATCAGAAGTGAAAGGGGAGACATAACAACAGGAACTGAGGAAATTCAAGAAATCATCAGATCCTACTACAAAAGCCCATACTCAACAAAACTGGAAAATCTAAAGGAAATGGACAAATTTCTAGACAGATACCAGATACCAAAGTTAAAATAGGACCAGATAAACCATCTAAAAAGTCCCATAACTTCTAAAGAAATAGAAGCAGTGATCAAAAGCCTCCCAACCAAAAAAAAAAAAGCCCAGGACCAGATGGGTTCAGTGCTGAATTCTATCCAACTTTCATAGAATACCTAATACCTATACTCTCTAAACTATTTCACAAAATAGAACACAATGAACACTACCCAACTCATTCTTCAAAGCCACAATTACACTAATACTAAAACCACAAAAAGACCATACAAGTCCCGTACCTAAACACAGCAAAAGCAATATACAGCAAACCAGTAGCCAACATCAAACTAAGTGGTTAGAAACTTGGAACAATTGCACTAAATTCAGGGAGTAGACAAGGATGCCCACTTTTTCCCTACCTGTTTAATATAGTACTGGAAGTCCTAACCAGAGCAATTAGACAACAAAAGAAAGTCATTGGGATATAAATTGGAAAAGAAGAAGTCAAAATATCACTGTTTGCAGATGTTATGATAGTATACTTAAGTGACCTCAAAAATTCCACTTGAGAACTCCTAAAGCTGATAAACAACTTCAGCAAAGTGGCTGGATATAAAATTAACACAAACAAATCAGTAGCCTTCCTCTACTCAAAGTAAACAGGTTGAGAAACAAATTAGAGAAAAGATACCCTGCACAGTAGTCACAAATAATATAACATACCTTGGTGTGACTCTAATCAAGCAAGTGACGACTCTGTATAACAAAAAATTCATATCTCTGAAGAAGAACATCGAAGAAAATCTCAGACGATGGAAACATCTCCCATGCTCATGGATTGAAAGGATCAACATAGTAAAACTGGTCATCTTGCCAAAAGCAATCTACAGATTCAATGCAAGCCCCATCAAAATTCCAACTCAATTCTTCATAGAGTTATAAAGAGCAATTTGCAAATTTATTTGGAATAACAAAAATTCCAGGATATCATAAACTACTCTCAACAATAAAAGAACTTCCAGGGTAATTACCATCCCTAACCTCAAGCTGTATTGCAGATCAATAGTGATAAAAGCCACATGGTATTGGTACAGAGACAGGCAGGTAGATCAGTGGAACAGAATTAAAGACCCAAAAATGAACCCACCCACATATGGTCACTTGATTTTTGACAAAGGAGCTAAAAACATTCTATGGAAAAAGGACAGCCTCTTCAATAAATGGTGCTGGTTCAACTGGCAGTCAGCATGCAGATGGATGCAAATAGATGCTTTCTTATCTCCTTGTACAAAGTTCAAGTCCAAGTGGATCAAAGACCTACACATAAAACCAGGCGCACTAAAATTAAAGGCAAAAAAGTGAGGAAGAGTTTAGAACATATTGGAATAGGGTAAATTTTCTTGGACAGAACACTAATGGCTTGTGCTCTAATATCAAAAGTTGACAAATGGGTCCTCATGAAATTGCAAAGTTTCTGCAAAGCTAAGGACACTGTCAAGAAAACAAAACAGCAGCCAACAGATTGGGAAAGGATCTTTACCAATCCTACATCTGATAGAGGGCTAATATCCAATATACAGAAAGAACTCAAGAAGTTAGACTCCAGAGAATCAAATAATCTTATTAAAAATGGGGTACAGAGCTAAACAAAAAATTCTCAACTGAGGAATACCAAATGGCTGAGAAGCACCTAAAGAAATGCTCAACATTCCTAGACATCAGGGAAAAGCAAATAAAAACAACCTTGAGATTCCATCTCACACCAGTCATAATGGCTAAGATCAAAAACTCAGGTGACAGCAGATGCTGGTGAGGATGTGAAGAAAGAGAAACACTCCTCCATTGTTTGTGGGATTGAAAGCTGGTGCAACCACTCTGGAAATTAGTCTGGCAGTTTCTCAGAAAATTACATGTAGTGCTACCTGAAAACCCAGCTATTCCACTCCTGGATACATATCCAAAAGATGCTCAAACATATAACAAGGACACATACTTCACCATGTTCATAGCAGCCTTATTTATAATAGCCAAAAGCTGCAAGGAACCCAGATGTCTGTCAACAAAGGAATGGATGCAGAAAATGTGGTACATTTACACAATGGAGTACTACTCAGCTATTAGAAATAATAACTTTATGAGATTCATAGGCAAATGGATGGAACTAGAGAATATCATCCTGAGTGAGATAACCCAGTCACAAAAGAACACACATGGTATGCAGTCACTGATAAGCGTATACTAGTCCCAAAAAGATCTGAATACCCAAGAAACAATTCTTAGACATTATGAAGCTCAAAAAGAAGGAAGGCCAAAATATGGAATCCTCAGTCCTTCCTATAAGGGAGAACAAAACATTCATGGGAGGAGATACAGGATCAAGTGGAAGAGCAGGAATTGAGGAGGGGATCAATCGTTCAGGGGCTGCCTCGCTTGGAGATCCAGTCCATATGTAGCCACCAAACTCAAGAACTATTGCTGATGCCAAGAGGTACTTACTGGCAGGATCCAGATATGGATGCCCCTCAGAGGCTCTGCCAGAGTCATACAGATACATTTGAGGATGCTTGCAGCTAACCATCAGACTGAACATGTGGACCCCAATAAAGGAGCTGGAGGAAGGACTAAAGGAGCTGAAAGAGTTTGCAACTCTATGGGAAGAAGAACACTATCAACCAACCAAACCCTCCAGAACTCCCAGGGACTAAAAAACCAGCCAATGAGCACAAATGGAGACACACCTGGCTCCAGTTGTATATGTAGCAGATGACAGCATTGTTGGGTATCAATGGGAGAAGAGACCTTTGGTCCAGTGAAGGCATGTTTTTCTAGTGTAGGGAAATGCCAAGGCACTGAGGTGGAGAAGGTGGTTGGGAGAGAAAGCACATTCGTGGAAGCAAGTGGATGGAGGGGGGATGGAACTGGAGAGAAAGGGGATAATATTTAAAATGTAAATACAGAGAATATCCAATAAAATTTTTAATTAGAAAAAGAAAAAGAGGTGTATCTAACTTGAAGGCCAGACAACAAGCAAATGTGTCCATCTACCCTGAGGAAGGACAAGAACTGCTCCCTGCTGCCCCCAGGAGGCCATTCTCTGAAACAGCTGCTCTTACACTCAGCTAAGGCCTAGGCCCCACCTTCTCATTACAGTCAAAGCCCTTCCTGTCTGAACCTCCTGTTAGGTCACTGGGAAATAGAAGAAGATGGAGCAGGACAGATGCCTCCGGTAAAGAAAAAGCAGTGGGAAGTGCTGTTTCCAGGGTTTACGCTTCTGCAGTCCACACTGAAGAACTGTGCACATGAGCCACAGTGCTTGAGGTAGAGTTAGGGCTCTGAGATTCACTGTGGGATGAGCTCAGCAGACGTGAGATGAAAATCATTCACGAGACCCATAGTCCTGCTGTTTCTGTCCCTGGTATCCTGAGAAGATGACACATCAATTTTGTTCAGAGGCCACGATTTATTTGACCTAAAAGGAATATGAATATTTTATTTTTGCATTTATCATTTTGTGTCTGTATTATGTGGTGTTCACCATCATGTGAGTGCTGATACATGTGTGACCGTGTGCCTTTTAGGTTAGTGGATTACTTCCAGAAGTTATTCAGTCCTTCCACCATTCGGTGGGCTCTGGAGAGCAAACCGGGGTCATTAGGCACATGCACCAGATACCTCTAGAACTGTTCTACCTCACTGACTCAAGAAGAGACATGGGCTGGTATGAAGAAAACATACTCTTCCGGCTTCAGGGTGAGTTCTATATGATAGGATGGTTTTAGCTCCTCACTGGTGGGAATAAACTCCCTCTCTACCCATGGAGGAGGTGGGCATCCACAGAATACACTTGCTTGTCTTCATCTATAGACTTCTCAGTTACAATTGTCTGGCAAAGTCCACCAGAAGATGAAACTAATAAAAAAAAAACTAGTTTTTCTTTAAAAATCAATAGGGTGAAAAAAAAAAAAAACAGTATGATTTCAGGACCTGTATCCTGTGTCCACCAATACCCCAAGGCACGTGGAGTCTGTAAATTATAAACTAAAATCCCAATTCATCTTAGCTTTTTGCATTATACTCTTATTCCGTCAGAGCTGGATTCTTCCCCCTTGGCCCACAGCTATCCTGGCATGTGCATTCAGACATCACTTACTTCCTGCCCAGTGGTAACATGTGGATCGTACAAGCACATGGTAAACATGGTGGAATTCACAGTAAGATGGATGTGAATCCTCCAGCCAGCCTTGTTGCTGCATAAAGAAGCAGCATACCCTCACGGTACCACAGTGGCCATGAACCTATTTTTCTACTTTTATTTTTAGTGTTGCTGGAGTTCTCTACTCTAAGGGGGAAAATGCTTTCATGGAACATTAGACAAAATAATCTAGGGACCTGGTTTAAAACATGGGTGCTTGGGTCAGTAACATGTGGAGGGGTGTCATTATTGCTCCCTTACAGGTTCCCTCATAGAAGCTGGATCTACCCAGGGGTGATTATGGCTCTTGGATACAGGGTGGGTGCATAGGAGGGTGATCAGAGTGACCCGAGAGACACAATTCTACCCTACTCACTGCATGGCCACACCTGGTGTTTTCCTCTCCGAGTTTTCGAATGACTTTTAGACTAACATAGGTACACACTAGCAGCCTTCCCAACACATTCTTCCATTCATTCATTCTGGATATTCTTTCCAGACAATACTGAACTGATCCCATCTTGGCCACCTCAGGTTCCTCAACTCAAGAGTCAGTCTTGGCAGAAGTTTTTCTCCATCCATCACTGTCAAGCATCCTGGGTGACCTCTGGGTTGGAATATTTTGACTAACCTCATGTATTTTCTTTGGAGTCTCTTTTGAACGTCCTGGAAATGGAGCTTGCTTCTCATCCTGGGACCATGACATAAGACCACTGACACCCCAGAATTCCAGGAGATGATGCAGAGAAACAGGATTTCGTGTGCATCCTTCTCCAAACCAGTTAGTGGCTCCACTGAAGTGAGTTCCAATCCAAGAGTCTTCAGGAGGCTTTGGGGGAAGAAGCAGAGGGAAGGCTCTGTTTGTGCTGGGAAGGTTTGGACTCTAATAAATTTGGAAGACATAGATGATACTGAGTCCGACTAATGACAACCTACACTCTTGTGGGTTCTGTTTACTGTTCAGATTTTACTCATCAATGACTTGTCTTACTGTGTAGATAAAGGCTTCTTACTGGACTCTAGGCTCACCAATGAGAAAAGACATAACTATTTCCCTTAGGACTGTGCTGTCCTAGCTTGGTGGAGACAGTGGGGAAGCTATAGCTGGTCTCTGGGGAGGGTCTAAAGCTGGCTTCATAGAAGGTGTGAAGTTTCATTGAAGCAAGAGGCCAGATTTAGTTGACAAAGGGAAGAGCGAATATGTTTCAGGCAGAGAAGGCAGCGAGCCCAGGGGACCTGATAGAGAGCACAGGCCGGAGTCAGCTTGACTTTCCCAGCCCCACCCCTTCCTGTCTCTCTAAAGACTCTACCTGCCCTGCCATGCCTGCTCATCTCTAGAACAAGATGATAGGTTTTCTTCAGTTACAATTGTATGTAGTTATGTGTATTATGTTAAATTCACTGTAATACTTAGGGTGTTTGCTATGGTCTTTTACTACATACTTAGTTCCTACCCTTCTCCATCCCCTGCCATTCTTCCCCATTTCAAACCCTTGCTAATCTCATCCCCTTTCTCTTACTTTTATGTCATATGCATTCTTTGCTGTCTCTTTGCTCCTTTTCTCTTTCCTTAAGATTTTTTTCTTCTCTCATCATGACCTCCTGATTTTATGACTCCCCTGATACATTCACATAGGTGCCCTCATCTCCATTCACATATATACATACACAATTTGAAGCTGATTTGATCTTGTGAGAAATGAGAGTATTTTGGCTTTCAGAATCTGAGTAGTTTTGCTAAGCCCAATGACTTCCACTTTCTGAAATACTATTTCATTTTTTTTGTTATGGCTGAATAAAGTTACATTGTGTACTAGGCATCGTTCTTTTATGCAGCCCTGAGGTAGGCAATTCTGCTAGCTCCATTTCTTACCTATTGTGAACAGAATCATGTCTGTCCTGTAGAAAGGTAAGCGTGAGAGTTACATGCATTAACTGTGTGTTCTTGTTTTTTTTTTTATTATTGTTATTAAGTTATTTTGTTTATTCCCAAGGTTTTCATTGGGAACCCTGTCTTATCTATTGGAATTGGTCTCCCAGTATTTCTCACCCCCTTCCCCTTTCCTTTGCCTCTGAGAATGTGCTCCCCTACCTCCCCAATCTTCTCCCACCCCCTCACCCACCCACTCAACCCCACCTCACCTTGCCCCAGCACCCCCCTTCCCTAATGCATCAATCCTCTACAGGATTAGGCCTATCTTCTCCCACTAAGGCCAAACAAAGCAGTTCTCTGCTACATATAATCTGGGGTCCATGAACTATGCATACTATTTGGTTGGTGGCTTAGTCTCTGGAAGCTCTCAGGGTTCCAGATTGGTAGACACTGTTGGTCTTCCTATGGGGTTGCCATCCCCTTCAGCTCCTTCAATCTTTCACCTATCTCTTCAGTAGGGATCCATGACTTCTGTGCAATGGTTGCCTTTGAGTATCTGCATCTATTTTAGTCAGCTGCAGTTGGAGTCTCTCAGAGAACAACCAGACTGATTTCCAGAGTGGTTGTACTAGTTTTCAGTCCCAACAGCAATGGAGAAGTGTTCCTCTTTCTCTACATCCATGCCAGCATCTGCTGTGCCTGAGTGTTTCATCTTAGCCATTCTGATTGGCAAGAGATGGAATCTCAGGGGTGTTTTGATTTGCATTTCCTTGATGATCAAGGATGTTGAACATTTTATTAAGTGCTCCTTGGACATTCGAGATTCCTCTATTGAAAATGCTCTGCATTTTAATTGGGTTATTTGATTTTTTGGAGTCTAACTTTTTGAGTTCTTTGTATAAATTGGATATTAGCCTTCTATCGGATATCAGGTTAATGGAGTCAGAAACCTGTGCAAAATAAATTCTATTTTTTCTGGTTTTTAATTGGGTATTTTCTTTATTTACATTTCAAATGTAATCCCCTTTCCTAGTTTCCTCTCTGAAGCCCCACCTACTCCCTCCCATCTCCCCGCCCTGGCATTTCCCTACACTAGGGTATCGAGCCTTCACAAGACCAAGGGCCTCTCCTCCCACTGATGCCCAACAAGACCATCCTCTGCTACATATGTGGCTGGAGCCATGGGACCCTCCATGTGTGCTCTTTGGTTAGTAGTTTAGTTCCTGGGAGTTTTGGGGGGTCTGGTTGGTTGATATTGTTGTGCTTCCTATGGGGTTGCAAACCTCTTCAGCTCCTTCAGTATTTTCTCTAATTCCTCCATTGGTGACCCTGTTTTCAGTCCAATAGTTGGCTACAATCATTGCTTCTGTATTTGTCAGGCTCTGGCAGAGCCTCTCAGGAGACAGCTATACCAGGCTCCTGTCAGCAGGCATTTCTTGGCATCCGAAATAGTGTCTGGGTTTGGTATCTGTATATGGAATAGATCCCCAGGTGTGGCAGTCTCTGGATGGCCTTTCCTTTAGTCTCTGCTCCACACTTTATCTCTGTATTTCCTCCCTTGAGTATTTTGTTCCCCCTTCTAAGAAGGACTGAAGTATCTACATTTTGGGTTTTCTTCTTGAGCTTCATGTGGTCTGTGGATTGTATCTTGTGTGTTCTGAGTTTTGGGGCTAATATCCAGAGAAGTGTCACCCTTCACAATAGTCACAAATAATATAAAATACCTTGGGGTGGACTATTCATATAGAGAGACCTGTATGACAAGAACTTCAAGTCTCTGAAGAAAGTAACTGAAGAAGATCTCAGAAGATAGAAAGATTTCCCATGCTCATGAATTGGCAGGATTAATATAGTAGAAATGGCTGTCTTGCTGAAAGCAATCTACAGATTCAGTGTAATCCCCATCAAAATTCCAACCAATTTTTTATAGAGTTATAAAGAGCAATTTGCAAATTCATTTCAAATAACAAAACCCCCCAAGATATTGAAAACTATTCTCAACAATAAAGGAACTTCTCAGGGGAATCACTATCCATGATCTCAAGCAAAATAAATTCTAGAGGCTGGGAGTGCCATTCAGAGAGAGCACTTGCCCAGCATGTGTGAGAACCAGGCTTCTTTCACCAGCACTGTATGCTGGGGGTGGGAGTGGTCATTGTACAAATTAGATAGATTTTTGAAGCCATGAGCAGTGATACCTGAGTTAATTACTTAACATCTCTATGCCCAGGATTTCTTGTGTATTTATCTTGATTTAATGGATTAAACCAGGTACAATACGTTAAATGAATGCCCACAGATAATTTGTATAACAAAATGTTAGCAACTATTTTTATTCTCTTCCCAAGAAACAGACTCACTTGTGCTAAACATGTTTGGTCCAGAGAAGTCCAATACATACATATAGCTTTTGTAGGGAATATGTAACATTGATATCAGTTAAACATGATCGATATTGCTCACAGAAACCCTGCACTGTGTCCACATATGTGACAACCATTGCAACCTGTAAAGCCTTCTAGATCTGTGTCTGGTGTGACTCTTGTTTTCTGCAGGCCATTCCCTGTTTCGACTGCTGACATTCCTGTTTATATGGAGATGGTGTCTTCATTTGCTGTTCAAAGGATGTAGAGACCGGCCTTCCTGTCCTGGTCATTCAGCAATGCTCAGTTAATACGGATGAAATCTCCATTGGCTTGTTGGACAGGTAAGACTTGTCTATTCCAGCAGAGCTAGGCTCTCGGGAAGTCTTTAAAGTCTGACTTTAATGCTTTTCCTACACCTGGGAAATAGCCTGGTGGGACACACAAAGAGACAGACTCGCTTCAGGAATCCGCTGTCAACACGTTCAGCTCTGTCACGTGTATCTTCATCTTCAGAGGCCACGGTTTGCTCATCTGTATATTTGAACACTACGGATCCATAGTTATCAGTCCTGGGATGAAGGCATGAGAAAATACATGTTTAGATGAGATCCTGGAACATGCTAAGGGCTCAAAAACTATCAGATCCACATTGACTCCAGGGACTGTTCTTGTCCATTGTTGAGGCAGGAGAAAGGACATCTTCTGCCATAATCATGCATTTCGCTCTGGTGCCTTTCCGCTGTGTCAGTGTGCCTAGTGCTTGTGAAGATGTGAACATTACAGTCACCTGGATGTGGGAGGTAGTTGGAGAATTAAAAGACATCATGGACTCTGATTGTCCTGAATTTCTTTCTGCTTTTGGAAAAATTCTGCAGTGAGATCTTGATATCCTAATCCTGTCATTTCCATAACTGATCCTCAAAATCTGCATGTTGATTCACCTGCTATATAAAGCAGGCTTGGGGCAGGCAGAGGGTGGGGGAGCTCAGCCTGGTGCTCTGCAAACAGAGGCTGGGGGAGTGACGCTGCATCAGGACTCTGTTTAGCACCCAGGCACTGAGGAAGCAGCTACTTAGGCATGAGAAGCTCAGATACTCAGTGATGGTCCATCTGGACAAACCAAACTGAAATTATAGAGCAGGGTAGTCAGTCACCAACCTGCAGAGGACTTCAGGTCCATACTTAACTCTTGACCAAGCTTTGTCTTTAACTCCTTTTTTTTTTTTACATTCAAACACCATTGGTAGGTACTTTACACTGCAGACAGCAGCCTGTCTGAAAGCCAGGGCAGGTGTGTTTCTCTTCTGTCATCAAAAGTAAATGAGATATGGCCCTGACCCCAGGGTAAACTCTGATTTCGCATGCACCCTGAACCTAGATCTTTTAATAATTTTGCTTGGACTGTTTGAATGAGACTTAAGTTTGTGCATAGACAGTTGACCATGAGCTGCACCCCCTCCATGGCTTCTACTCAAATCTTTTCCCTTCTGTGTTGCTCCAGAAGAAGGGATGAGGAGGGGTCAGGGCCAGGTACCAGAGAAACACAATGAATCCAGAGCTGCTCATTGCTATACCCTAAACCATCCTGGGCACTGTAGGACTGAGTGGAGACAGTGGGCGAGGGCAGTCTCAGTCCCATCACTGTCCAGTGAGGACCAGTTCCCACTGCTGCAGTAGCAGCTAGTGTTCTGACCACTTTTGTTCTTGTTCCAGGTTGCTGCACACTGGATCCATCTTATTCCTTGTAGCGTCTCCCTGTAGGATTGTTCTATCATCTATACAAGTCTGTGCTCAATCCCAAGTGAAGAGACCACACCAGACTCCCTTCTTCCCTCAGTGGTCTCCATACTTGTCATCACCACCCCAGCCATAAAAATCCTAACTGCATCCTGATTTGTAGCTGCCTCTGTCCTTACACTGGGTGAGATTGCTACTGAGTGGCAGACACAGATCTAGGACTGGAAGGGATATTAAGAACTACATTACACTTTTTTTCTTTTTTATAATATAACAAAAATATATAGAGATATCAAAACTTTGATTTTGAATGAGGACAGGTCAGATCAACAGAAGAAAAAGAGTCCACAGGAAGGCATGAGAATCAGACACCCACTTATCCCACACTCAGGAATTTCATTAAAACAATAAACTGGAAGTCATAAGATATAGAGTGTCTGGTGCCAACCTGGGCAGGCCTTGGTGAGTTCATATGAATTTCACTCAGGATGATTTAGAGGGTATAGCTAGGTTTTTGGTACTTTGTGGGTTCTTCTTTCTTCTATCCCCTCCCAACCCTTTCACCTCCCCAACACTACATAAGATAGAAGAGAGGAGAGAAAAAAAAGAGATCTCTGAATTTAATTTCTTTTTGATTGTTTCTTCTTTGAGCACTACTGCTAACAAACTCAACCAAGCCCCATGAATGGCCAACAACAACCCACCTTGCCTCTTGGGGTTCTAGCATTTAAATACGCTCTGAAAAGTTCCCAGACATCCAATTGTCAACCAACTGCAGAAACTGTCTGCAACTGGCAAAACCATGCTTAGGCTAGAACACAAGGCAAATCATAGTCAGCTAATGGGGTCAGTCCAAAGCGGCCCCACATCCCACAGTTGGGATAAAAATAAAAATACATTCTTAAAATACTTCTGTGCTTAAAAAATTTATTACTATCATTTACATCTTAAATGATACTCCCTTCATGGTTACCCCTCTCCTTTGCCTGTGTGAGGGTGCTCCCCCACCCACCCACCCACTCTCACCCCATCACTCCAGCATCTCCCTCTGCTGGGGCATCAAACCTCCACAGGACCAATGTCTGGAGCCATCATAGGACAAGCTAGTAATTAGCAGGTGGCCTTCCTGAGATGGTCTGCTTTGTATTATAATCTGCAAGAGATTATAAGCAGATTTTTGCTCTATAGGCAAGGCACAAGAGAATTTATTTTTAGAATGATTGCTGCTATTAATATGTTCTTCCTGTTATTATTTAACTTATCTAACAATCACTGGGTATTAGTCCACATTTTTGAGCAGACCTCTGAAGATCTATGAAGATCTTTTAGTGATGTCATATAGACAAATAGATGAGTTCTTAAGTCTTAATGATGATCCTATAAGAATTCCTAAAAGTGTATCAGTGATTATTAAGCTCTTTTATAGTAAGACTGCTATTAGACCCTTTTCTGATAGTCAAAGCTGCAGTGAGAACTCTGTCAGTCTCCCATGTGTTACTAGTTAATTGCCTCTTAGATGGTAACCAGACTTTCTCCTACTCAGAAAACAATCAAGAGGCTGTGAAACAATTAACGAAAGATCATAAAAAGGAAACTAACGATTTATTATAGGTGCTAGGACAGAAGATAAAACATTTACTGGGCTTATCTATACAAAACTTCATTAATAACTTAGTTATGGTTTTCAACTTTCAATGAACCTGTGAAGCTGTAACAGGTGATGGATGTTTAACTGGATAATTACTCCTAATGGATATGCATGTAAACAGTTTCTTTTATAAACTTCTATTTCAATTTATGTGACCAGAGAGTCACAATTCTACCCTACTTATTGCATGACTACACGCTGGCATCTTCCCCTCTCTGAGATATCAAATCATGAATGGACTAACATAGGCACACACCAGCAGCCTTTCCAACACAACATTCTTCTATTCATCCAATCTGCGTCTTCCTTCCAATGCAGACTGAATAAACCACTTTTTGGCAGTCTTGGTTTCCACAACTGAGGACTTCAGTCTTTGCAGAAGTTCCTCTCTATCCACCACTGTCCCTCAAACATTCTGGGTGACCTTTGTGTTAGAATATCTTGGCTAACCTTAAGTATTTTCTTTGGAGTCTCCTAAGATTGTCCTGGAACCAGACTTGCTCCTCACCCTGTGACCACAATATAAGGCCACTGTCACCCAAGCAGTCCAGGAGACTGTGCAGAGAAAGAAGGATTTTGTGTGCATGCTTCTTTCTCCAAACCAGTGAGTAGGAGATTCCCCCAATGTGACACCTATATGAGGGTCTTTGGAGCGTGAAGCACAGAGAAGGCGCTGTTTGTTTTAGGGAAGTGTTGACTGTAACAGCTTTGGAGACACAGATGATCCTGAGTCAGACTAACAACTTAGATTTGTGTGGTTTCTGTTGACTGTTCAGATTTTAGTCATCAGTGACTTGCCTTAGTATGTAGAGAAAGGCCCCTTACTGGAGCACAGGTTTATCAAGCCATACCTATTCCTTAGGGACAGTATTGCCACAAGCTTGGTGGATCCAGGTAGTGGGAGCTTCAAAATAGTCCTAATAAATGCTATACCTTATATAAGAAGAAATAAGGTACTAACAGTTCTAATAGGAACACACATGCTCTGTTCATGCTTCCTTCAAACCTTGTCATTGTTAACAAACTTTCAGAGATGAAGGAACTATCCTCTTTTTCTTTTTTGTAGGGTCTTTGTGTGGTTTAGGAATGAGGGTTATGGTGGCTTTGAAGAATTAGTTGGGTAGTGTTCCATCTGACTCTATTTTGTGGAATAGTTTGGAGAGTATTGGTATTAGGTCGTCAATAAATGTCTGATAGAATTCCGCACTGAACCCATCTGGTCCTGGGCTTCTTTTGGTTGGGAGGCTTTTGATGACTGATTCTATTTCTTTAGGTGTTATTTCTTTAGGGATTATTTAGATGGTTTGCCTGGTCCTGGTTTAACTTTGGTATCTGGTATCTGTCTAGGAATTCATTCATTTCCTCCAGATTCTCCAGCTTTGTTGAGTATAGGCTTTTGTAGTAGGATCTGATGATTTCTTGAATTTCCTCAGTTTCAGTTGTTATGTTGTCACTTTCATTTCTGATTTTGTTAATTTGGATACTCTCTCTTTGCCCTCTAGTTAGTCTGGCTAAGGGTTTATCAATCTTGTTAATTTTCTCAAAGAACCAGCTTTTGGTTTTGTTGATTCTTTGAATGGTTCTTTTTGTTTCTATTTGGTCAATTTCTGTTCTGAGTTTGATTATTTCTTGCTGTCTACTTGGGTGTCTACTTCTTCTTGGGTGTATATGCTTTTTTTTTTGTTCTAGAGCTGTGCTGTCAAGTTGCTAGTGTATGCTCTCTTCAGTTTCTTTTTGGAGGCACTCGGAGCGATAAGTTTTACTCTTAGTACTGCTTTCATTGCATCATCCCATAGGTTTTGGTATGTTGTGCTTTCATTTTCATTAAATTCTAGAAAATCCTTAATTTCTTTCTTTATTTCTTATTTGACCATGCTATTGTTGAGCAGAGCATTGTTCAGCTTCCATGTGTATATGGGCTTTTTGTTGTTTTTGTTGTTATTAAAGACCAGCCTTAGTCCATGGTGGTCTGATTGGTGGATGGGAGTATTTCAGTCTTCTTATATCTATTGAGGCTTGTTTTGTGACAGATTATATGGTCAGTTTTGGAGAAGGTGCTGTGAGGTGCTGAGAAGAAGGTGTATTCTTTTGTTTTAGGGTGAAATATTCTATAGAGGTCTGTTAATTCCAATTGGTTCATAACCTCTGCTAGTTTCACTGTGTCCTTGTTCAGTTTCTGCCTCCATGATATGTCCATTGATGAGAGTGGGGTGTTGAAGTCTCCCACTATTATTGTGTGTGGCACGATGTATGTTTTGAGCTTTAGTAGGTTTTCTTTTGTGAATATGGGTGCTCTTGTATTTGGAACATATGGTAAGGATTTAGAATTCATCCTGATAAATTTTCCCTGTAATGAGTAAAAAGTGTCCTTCCTTATCTTTTTTTGATAACTTTTGGTTGAAAATCTACTTCATTCGATATTAGAATGGCCACTCCAGCTTGTTTCTTGAGGTCGTTTGCTTGGAAGGCTTTTTCCCAGCTTTTTACTCTGAGATAATGTCTGTCTTTGTCTCTGAGATGAGTTTCCTGTATGCAGCAAAATGCTGGATTCTGTTTATGTATCCAGTCTGATAGCCTATATCTTTTTATTGGGGAGTTGAGTCCATTTATGTTAACAGATATTAAGGAATAATGGTGGCTGTTTCCTGCTATTTTTGCTTTTAGAGGTAGAATTATGTCTATGTGTCTTTCTTCCTTTAGTTTTCTTGCTCAGTTTTTTTTTTTTTTTTTTTTTTTTTTTTTTTTTTTTTGCTTTTTCTAGGATGTAGTTTCCCTCCTTGTGTTGGGTATTCCATCTATTATTCTTTGTATGGCTGGATTTGTGTTCAGATATTGTGTAAATTTAGTTTTGTCCTGGAATATCTTGGTCTTTTCATCTATGGTGATTGAGAATTTTGCAGGGTATAGTAACCTGGGCTGACATTTGTGTTCTCTTAGGGTCTGTATGATGTCTGTTCAGGATCTTCTAGCTTTCATAGTCTCTGTTGAGAAGTTAGGTGTAATTCTGATTGGTCTGCTTTTATATGCTGCATGTCCTTTATCCCTTACTGCTTTTAGTATTCTTTTTTTTGTTTTGAACACTGGCATTTTGGCTATTATGTGTCAGGAGGAATTTTTTTTCTGGTTCAATCTATTTGGAGTTCTGTAGGTTTCTTTTATGCTCATGGTCATCTCATTCTTAAGGGTAGGGAAGTTTTCCTCTACGATTTTGCTGAAGATATTTACTGTGCCTCTTAGTTGATATTCTTCACCCTCTTCTATTTCCATTATCCTTAGGTTTGGTCTTCTCATTGTATCCTGGGTCTCCTGAACATTTTGGGTTAGGAGCTTTTTGGTTTTTGCATCTTCTTTGAATCTTTTGTCTATGTTTTCAATGTTGTCTTCAGCCCCTGAGATTCTTCCATCTCTTGTAGTCTGTTGAAGATGGTTGCATCTGTGACTCCTGATTTCTTTTTTAGGTTTTCCATCTCCAGGGTTGTCTCCTTTTGTGTTTTCTTTATTGTTTCTATTTCCATTTTCAATTTCTTCATCTCTTTGGTTGTGTTTTTGTGTTGTTCTTTGAGTTCTTTGAGTGATTTTCATGTTTCCTCTTTAAAAGCTTCTATTTGTTTATGTGTGTTCTCCCATGCTTGTTTAACGGAGTTATTCACACTGGTCTTGAAGATCTCCATCATGGTCTTGAGGTACGACTTTAAGTCTGAGTCTTCTTTTTCTGGGGTGTTTGGCAACACACTGCTTGCTGTGGTGGGAGAGCTGGGCTCTGATGTTGCCAGGTTGTCTTGGTTTCCATTGCTTAAGTTCTTTCGTTTTTTTTTTTTTTTTTTTTTTTTTTTTTGCCATCTTATTATCTGTGATTATACATGACCTTGTTGTCAGTGACTTGTGCCTGTCTTTCCAGTGGATCTGAGGGCCCATGGGCTCAAGTAGAAAATTGCTTCTGAGTGTTCGGCTTTTAGTGGGCAATCAGTGAGTTCTGGCAGCAGTGACTCAGTTGTCTTTGTGGTCTCGGGTGTGGGAACTCTCATGAGGCTGTTCCGGTAGCTCAGCTGTGTGCCCACAGGTCCTGAGTACTACTGACAAGGACCTGGCTCTTTCTCTAGGCCAAAATAGACCCTTTTCCAGATAGCACAGCACTTTCTGCTCTCTGAGAACTCCCAGTGTGCTCTCCCTGGGCCTATGTGCCAGGCTCCCCCCTGGTCCAGGTGTAAGAGGGCCTGCAGAGTTTAACTTCAAGCACTGCCTTTCCCAGGCAGATCCGGGTTCCCACTGACAAGGGCCTGTGCCTTACTGTGGGCCTGTGTGTTTAGTATGTGAGCCTGGGCTTTCCGAGCGGACCCTGAGTTCCCTCTGCCAGAGGTCTGGCCCTACTGTGAGCCACAGGGGCACATTTTCCCCATGCTCCACCTAGTCCTCTCTGCGCTTTGGTTACTCACAGCACAATATCACCTGGCCTGTGTCCTCAGATCTCTGGCACTGTTCTCTTATTCCATAGCTGGGGAACTGAAGCAGAGAGAAAGGTGTTTCTGATTCAAGGTTACCTAGGGAGTCATAGAGTAAGATGTGGCTATCTAAGCAATTCTAGCTAAGGTGAGCTTGTCTACATCATTTTAATTAGTAGATCCTGTCTGTTATAGAGCCAAGTTGCATTTCTGTAACTCATCGATTGGCCTAAAAGTGTTTTAATACTTTATTTTTAAGTCTCTGTGTGTATTTCTGTGTATAGGTTTCTGTGTGTGTGTGTCCCCAGAAGCCACAATTGAGTGTCAGATCCCCAGGAGTTACAGATGGTTATGAGACATCCAATGAAGTGCCTGGAACTGGCTCTAGTACTCTGCAAGAGCAGCAAGCATTCTTAACTGCTGACCAGCTCTTTAGTCTCATCACTGCATGGAGAACACAGATACTATATTGTCATACTTGAGTAGTTTTCTTACACACACACACACACACACACACACACACAGGTGGGGAGGGACAGAACAGAGAAAGAGGGTTGGGAATCAGTCTGGAAACAGTGCATGGACCCAGATGTTGCAGACGTAGTTCCTAAACTTAGAATTCTCAGTCTTCTCACCTGTGCAATGGAGACAGTGGCAGTCCTGCCTTCACTGAGTTGCTGAGACTGAATTACACAGTACATGGAAGCTGACTTCTCTGAACCCAAGTAGATAAAAGTCCATTTTCTAGTGGTGCAGGACACTGACTAACAAATGCTTTTTGTTTGTTTGTTTACAGACGTCTAAAGAACCTGAATTCAGACTTTCACTTGCTTCAGGGGATCCCAGATTAGCCATTAAATGTAAAGAACACAGTACGAGCAGTAAATTTACCACTGAAAGTTGTTTTTTCAAACTTTTATTCACTTCATAATATTATAAAGTGAGTTGGTGCTACTTTCCAAGAGTTGCCTTGGTCATGGTGTCTGTCCACAACAGTAAAACCCTACGTCAATATGGGTTTTGGAACCACCACTGAACAGTTGCAAAGTCCCTAGTAACATATTTCTTCCAACAAGGTCATATCCCTTTTAATCCTTCCTAAATATATCCTCCAGCTGGCTGCCATTCTCATAAAACTCCACAGGTAGGCTCTGTTCCTGGTGTACAGCAACCTGTCAAGAACCCAGTGCTAGGCTTCTTTTGCTTCTGACACCAAGAGTAACTGTGACTTGATATTTATATAGGGCTAAACTCTGGTTTTGTGTGGACCCTGAACTCTGAGCCTGGAACATGAATCCAGACAAAATAAACATCATTTTAATAGATTTTATTTTACTGGGAGCTTTAGACTGAGCCCTAACTTTGTGCATAGACCCTTGACCCTGGTCTTCTCTCTCAACGGGCTTGGGCATGGCCTCTAACTAATCTTTTCCCATTTCCAATTGCTTCAGAGAAAACAAGAGGATTGGTCAGGGACATGTGCCAGAGAAACCACAAATACTTGATCAACAACTGACACTTGGGACCTTATAAAATTGAAAAGCTTCTGCAAGGTAAAGGACACTGTCAATAAAAAAAAGAACAGCAACAAACAGATTGGAAAAGATCTTCATCAATCCTACATCTGATAGAGGTCTAATATCCAATATATACAAAGAACTCAAGAAAGTAGACTCCAGAGAACCAAATAATCCTATTAAGAAGTGGAGTACAGAGCTAAATAAAGAATTCTCAACTGGGGAGTCTTGAATGGCCGAGAAACACCTAAAAATGTTCAACATTCTTAGTCATGAGGGAAATACAAGTTAAAGCAACCCTGAGATTCTACCACGCACCAATCAGATTGCCAAAGACCAAAAACTCAGGTGACAGCAGATGCTGGCAAGAATGTGGAGAAAGAAAAACACTCCCCCATTGCTGGTTGGGTTGTAAGCTGGTACAACCACTGTGGAAATCAGTCTGGTGGATCCTCAGAAAATTGGGAATAGTCCTACTTGAAAACTCAGCTCTGCCATTCCTGTAAATATACTCAAAAAATGCTCCAACATGTAACAAGGACACATGCTCCACTATGTGCATAGCAGTCTTATTTATAATAGCCAGAAGCTGGAAAGAATCCAGATGTCCTTCAACAGAGGAATGGATACAGAAAATGTGGTACATTTGCACTATGGAGTGCTACTGTGCTATTAAAAATAATGAAATTCTTAGGCAAATGGATGGAACTAGAAAATATTATTCTGAGTGAGGTCGCCCAATCACAAAACAACAACAACAACAAACACCCATGGTATGTACTCACTGATTCGTAGATATTTGCACAAGAGCTTGGAATACCCAAGATACAATCCTCAGACCACATGAAGCTCAACAAGAAGGATGACCAAAGTGCTGATGCTTCAGTCCTTCTTAGAAGGGAGAGCAAAACTATTCACAGGAGAAAGTATGAAGTCAAAGTTTGGAGCAGAGACTGAAGAAAAGGCCATTCAGAGACTTCCCCACCTGGGAAGTTACCTAATAACTTTCATAATTGTTCCTATTTTATGTTGTTTATTATTATGAGGGAAAGAGCCTTTTTATTTTGACAAAAAGAGGATTGTTGACCTTTGATCTGTTATGTATTGTAATACCAAATACTGCTACAGGTATGTACATCAAGCAATGCTATGTGCCCTTACTCCTTAATCTAAAACTCTTGGTTGAATAAAGATGCCGACAGCCTATTGTTGGCCAGAAGAGAGGTAGGTGGGGTTTTATTTCATTTCTTCTATAGGTTATGATGGGCATAAGAAATTTCCTTGGGAGCAGAATTTGAGGATAATCTACATCTCTCAGGAAGACCCTCTCTAGAGACGCTTACAATGCAGGAACAGCATCTTTTAACCTAGTCCTTGGTGTCTGGCCAAGTTTGCTATGTTTAAATCTGCAGTGATCTTCATGGGCTCAAATGTCTGAGCACCAAGGCTCCTCCTTGTAACATGGTGTTGTCAGGTGTGGGATTTTGGAAAGGAAAGACCTAGGAAGAGAAGGTTGCTGGGCATCAGCCTTGAGAACAATATGCTCTTTGGTTCCACTTTCTTCTCCCTGATTGGCTAAGATATGACCGAGACATGGCTCACCTGGGACCCTCACAGATGATAACTCTCCAGATGCCATTTCTGCCTCACTATGACAGAAGAAATCTCCTAAAACTGATCCAAAATAAATGTGTTCTGCACTGAGTTGCTCCTGTAAAAGGTTTGGTCACAGTGGCAAGAGAACATTTGATACAGAAAACAAGTATCAGAGATGAGCATTGTTTCTCTTGTAATCTTGGCCATATCTATAGCCATATCTATGGGGCTTGGGGGTTGATTTATAAAAGATTTGTAGAAAACTCTGAAGCTATATCTAGACAAATGCCACAGCTTTTAAGAAAAGTTCAATATGCCATGCTTATGGAAGTTTTGAAAATCCAAATGCTCACAAAAATCAGACAGGAAAATCTGAGCTTGCATAGGTTCAGAGGAGATAAGATGGGACCTATGGAGAAATGAGCTAGAAGCCATTCATGTTACATTCGTGAAACATGACCGTCTTTGGCACATGTCCTGACAATGTGAATGAGACCAAATTTTCAAGTAATTTATTTGTCAGAACAAATTACAAGACAGATCATCACTCAGGGTATGACATGGTTGGACCAGCTCCTTTTTAGTCGGTTGAATAGTAAAAATCCAGAGCAAAAATAAGGGCATAACAATGTGAAAAATCATTCCGTTTACTGAAGAGAAACAGCAGCTGTGTTGAATGTTGTGTACAAGGCAGATGCACATAAAATGGCTGTAATTGTCAAAGGGTTAAGCAACTTTAAATAAATACTTCACATTTTCCCCTGGGAAGATAGAAAAGTGGATTTGAGGGCATCAAAGTCTCCAGGTACAAATTGGAAAATCGACTTGAAAGACTTGCATTTGAAGAGAGGTTGTCAGGCTCTCCCATAGCAGGGCAGCCTCAGGGAAGCTCTTCCTTGGGTTTGGCTACATAGGCATTTGGAACCCACTGCAGCCGTGGTCAGAGCATTGGTATGACCCACCTGTGTGGACTCTTTCGCCAGGCAGGCAGAATGCAACTGTGGCAACACTAAAGCTTAATACTGATGGAGTTGTGGGCCTGGATGTGAAGATGGTGGTACTGTTGGGGACCCGGTTTTCTAGTACCAATGTGACCTCCTGTAGAGCAGGAAGACAGCAGACAATAATCAAACTCATGGCTGAAATCCATAACATAGAAACAAAGATAACAATACTGACACTCTTCCTCTTCCTCTATCACACCTTCCTGCCATTCTTTCCTACCCTTCCTGTATCTCTCTTCCTATCTTCATTTCAACACCCTCCATTTTCTTTTTTAATTTTTTCATTTTTATTAATTTATTCATTTACATTTCAAATGTTATTCCCCCTTCCCAGTTTCCCCTCCACAAGCCCCCTATCTCCTCTCCTCCCCATGCCTCTATGAGGGTGCTCTTCCACTTACTCACTCCTGCCTCAATGCCCTAGCATTCTCCTATCATGGGTCATCAAGCCTCCACAGGACCAAGGGGGTCCCCTCCCAGTGATGCCTGCTAAGGCCATCCTCTGCTACATATGCAGCTGGAGACATGGGTTCCCCGTGTGTACTCTTTGACTGGTGGTTTAGTCCCTGGGAGTTTTAGGGGATTTGGTTAGTTGACATTGTTCTTCCTGTGGGGTTGCAAACCCCTTCACCTCCTACATTTCTTGCCCTACCTTCTCCATTGGGGTCCCTACTCTTAGTCCAATGTTTGGCTGCATACATCTGCATCTGTATTAGTCAGGCTCTGGCAGAGCCCCTCAGGAGACAGCTATACCAGGCTCCTGTCAGCAAGCACTTTTTGGCATCAGCAATAGTGTCCGGGTTTGGTGTCTGCAGATGGGATGGATCCCTAGGTGGGGAAGTCTCTGAATGACCTTTCCTTCAGTCTCTACTCCACTCTTTGTCCCTGCCTTTACTTTTGAGAGGAGAAATTCTGGATTAATATTTTTGAGGTGGGTGCGTGGCCCCATCCCTCAACTGGGGACCATGCCTATCCATTAAATAAAGTCTCTACAGGTTCTCTCTCCCCTTTGTTTGGTATTTCGGTTAATGTCCTCCCTGTTGGGTCCTGGGAACCTCTTGGGCCCTGGCATCTGGGACTTTCTAGTGGTTACTCCCAGTCCTCCCTCCCCCATAGCTACACACCTACTTTCAAATTCCTGACCCTCTGTAGTTCTCCCCTATCTCCTCCCATATCTGAACTAGCCCTACTTTTTCCTTCCCCCTCCTCTCTCCTCAGATCCCTCGCTCCCTCTACTTCCCAGAGATTATGTTCTTCCCCCTTCTGAGTGGGACTGTAGCCTCCACACTTCAGTGTGATCTGCTTTCTTCTTGGCTTTCATATTGTCTGTGAGTTGTATCGTGGGTATTCCGAGCTTCTTTTTTGCTAATATCTACTTATTGAGTACTTACCATGTGTGTTCTTTGGTGAGTGGGTTACCTCACTCAGGATGCTATTTTCAAGTTTCATCCATTTGCCTGCAAATTTCATGAAGTTGTTGTTTTTAATAGCTGAGTAGTACTCCATTGTGTAAATGTACCACGTTTTCTGTGTTCATTCTTCTGTTGAGGGACATTTAGGTTGTTTCCAGCTTCTAGCTATTATAAATAGAAGTTAGGTTCCAGAGAATCTTTCTTTTTCTTTTCTTTTACCCTTGTTTCCTTCCACAGATACATGTCCCTGTCATTCAGTTTCCTGTTCTAGTGACAAAAAAATGGAAAGTACAAGATAGTCATTCGGCAGCTCTGAGGAGACAGGCCAGCCAAGGCCTCTTCTAGACCCACTTTCTGGGTTTTTTATTTTTAACATTTAGCAAATGTTCAGGAACATCCCACTGAATAAGAAGAAGCCAATTGAATTTAGGGTAGACAAGACCCTCGCTTAGTTCCCATCTTCTATGCCAAGGTCTGAAGGGTTTGTGTAACCCAGACTCAAGGCCAGGGTTTGCAGCAATGTTTTGTGTTTTGTTTTAATGATTCATTTATTTTATATGTAAGTGTCTTTTTGGGGGGATAAGTCTATGTGTGTTGTGTATGTGCAGGTCCCTGAGAAATTCAGAAGTGGCTTTGAATCCCCTAAGACTGAAGTTATAGAAAAATACGTGAACTTACATTTGGGTTGAAGGAATCAGCTCCTAGCCCTCTGAACAGAATTGAAGACTGTCCACTAATGAGACTTCTTCCCAGCCCCAAGGGGCATTATGTGTGTAAGTGACGTGTAAGGTGAAAGTTTCAGCACTGCTTAAAATGAAAAAGAATCTTCAGACACTCAGGTTGAACAGTTTCACTAATTGCTCCTTTTGGGTGAAACGACATGGCAGACGCCTCAACATGTTTCTCTACTTTTGTCTTTCTTACATTCAGATATGTTGAAGAGGTGGTTTGAGTGTAAGACCTGGGATGGAGTGGATGGAGTCCCTGTCAGCCTTGCTCTCTAGCCCTCGCTCCTTCCTCTTGCAGTCTAGGGTGAGACTCTGCAGAGGAGACCGTGTCTGACTGCAAAATGACATTATATTTGGTGGACAACAGTCTAACACTGTGTCTGTTGTACTGGAGTAAGGTCTGGAGATTGTTTCTGGCCTTATCAGCCATGGAAATCTGAGGTGCAGAGCGTCTAAGCCACAACCCCAGCCTAGTTCCTGTATGACCCTCACCCCATTGCTGGGATTCTTTGGTCTTGGTAACCTTTTCTAAACAGGGAGCTGACTTGTATTTGCTCAGGACAGTGGGACAAGGAATCTGTCATGACTAGAGATCAGAACGTCTTCTGTATGGAAAGTTTTAACCTGAGACAGATAATCCTTAATGCCTCCATGGAGATGTTCAATGACAAATTCATCCCACGACACTTATGGTCCCACCTTTGACCCTGACTGACAGGTACTGTCCATGTCAGTGGGCCTTAGAAAGACTACACAGAGAGGTAGTCTTTCTAAGGTCACTCAGAGCAGTTAGCACAGATATGGGATGACCTCCGGTAACTCAACCTCTCTCCCAAAACCACCTTTAGGTGTGCTATGTAATGTAATGGCAGACATTACTGTCACCTGCATCCACAACCTGCCCAGTATGAGGATATTCACATGTGTTTTCCAGCTGTTTTCTGTGCAGGTGAATAGCAAAGAGGTAAGGTGCAGCTCCAAGTCTCGCTTCACCCAAAAGGAAGAAGCCACATTCTAGTACACGCAGTCAGCTGTGGAAAGAGTATTATTTAAACCTGTGTCCTTAAAGTTTGAGTGACAGGATTTGACCAGACCACTTCATGTCCAGACACAATCCTCATATTGTCCCAAACATTTTCCTGCTCATTACAGAAAGACAATCCAGGTACAAGATGTTAGTTAATCTATTGATCAGCTAAGGCAAGTGAGGGCACCACCTGTATCTTTGGCACCATAAGACTTTGTCCTGCAGTATGAAAATCCCTCAGAACAATGACCTTTGTTCAGCCTGGCCAAATAGTTGGGACTAGAGTTTTTATGGGATTGTTAGTCATAGTGTCTGCAGCCATGTAGGGATTTGCATATAGCAGCCATTCATGATAAGGTCACACTGGCTGTGACTGCCCGAACTCACAAGGTTATAACGTCCTTTGCTATGCTTACCTTGTATTGAGGACAGGGCCTAATACATAGCCATGATCCATATCTGTGCTGTCCCTTAACCCAAGACTCAGCTCCCTCCTATTTTTTGCTGTTTTGCCTTGACATGGGCCCAGGGCTCGGTGACAAATTCAAACAATGGGGCATGTAGAAAAGAGACTAAGAGCCTAGGGATTGTACTGGCCTGCCAGCTGGACATAGCCTAATGCAGATGGAATTAACAGGAACAGGGTTTCTACTCTTGTGTGACTTTGACAGCTGTGGGCTTCTCAGAAACCTGTTTTTTCCACTGAAAAATTAGGTTCTCAACACTGTCTTCTGATGCCTAGCAGGCTCAACCAAGTGTGTCTAACCTGAAGGTCAGACAGTAGGCTGATGGCTACATCTACCTTCAGAAAGACCTCCATACTGACCACTGGTGCCCCCTGGAGCCTGACAGATCAGCTGCTCTCAAGATCAGTGAGGATGTATACCCTAGGTTCTCATTCCAACAAAGCCTCTTCTGTACTCCCTCCAATGGTCACTGGGAGATAGAACAAGATCAAGCAGGACAGTTACTGATGGTCAAGGAAGGACAGGGGTCATTTCTAATTGTCTGCTTATAGGGATTCATGCTTCTACAGTCTACACAGTAAAGAGTTGTGCATATGAGCCGTAGTGTTTGGAGGTAAGCTTGGGTTCTAAAATTACAAGTCAGGTGAACAAATCAAAGGTGAGGTTGTCATCTGTCAGTTCCATGTCAAGCTGTTGTTCTTCCTATGGGGTCGCAATCCCCTTCAGCTCCTTCAGTCCTTCCCCTAACTCTTCCCTAAGGGTTCCCTACCTCAGTCCAATGGTTGGCTGTAAGTATCTGCATCTGTCTCAGTCAAATGCTGGTAGAGTCTCTCAGAGAGCAGCCATTCCAGGCTCCTGTCTGAAGGCACATCTTGGCGTCAGCAATAGTGTCAAGGTTTGGTGTCAACACCAGCTGACCTGCCTTGTAGTGGTAAAGGCATGTACATGAAGATGATTGTGGTTGTGAAAGCCTCTGTGTCTATGTGAGCATGTCTCCCTTAGATCTAGGGTGTGCAATGCACGACAGCCATTTTTAGTAATCACTTAATTTCCAGATATTGTATGACCTCTGCCCTCATTTTCCTAATCTGTGAATGAGAAGATAAAAATCTCAATCTTTAAAGTACATTAGGGAATACTTGACAACATCCTGCTATGTACAGAGTTGGGGAAACACAGAAAGATTAGACAGACACTTTGGTGCTGTGGTGGGACCTCAGCTATGCAGCTACAAACATGGTGGAGGCCTGTTCTGGCTTTCTGGTTTTCTCTTGAAAGTAGCTGAGGGGGAAGAACATTTGTGGGGCAAGATGTGAACTTGTAATATATTTAATGTTACTTTTATAATAATAATAATGATGGTAATAATAATTTATCTATCTTTTTAAGTGTAATTTTATCTATTTTTACTTATTCACTTCATATTTCACTCATTACTCCCTCTGATCACCTACCTCCACATACTTCCCCCATCCCCATTCTTCTTCCCTTCTGAGCATGGGGGGCCCTCCCTGGCTACCCCCTGATACTTCAACTATCTGTGAGGCTAGGCACATTCTCTTCCACTGTGGCCAGACAAGTCATCCCAGCTAGAAGAACATATCCCAAGTATAGGAAACAGCTTTTGGGACAGCCCCAGCTCCAGGACCCACATGAAGACCAGGCTGCACATCTGTTACATATGTGTAGGGAGGCCTAGGCCCAGTCCATGTATGTTCTCTGGTTGGGGGTTCAGACTCTGAGAGCCCCAAGGGTTCAGCCAGGTTAGTTGAGCTTATACTTGACAAAACTGGAAAATCTAAAGGAAATGGATGAATTTCTAAACAAGATACCATGCACCAATATTGGGCAAACTATCTAAACAGCTCCATGACCCCCAGGGAAATAAAAATTATTATTTAAAACCTCCCAACCAGAAAGGTCCCGAATTCTACCAAATCTTCAAAGAAGAGCTAATACCAATGGTCCTCAAATTATTCCACAAAATAGAAACGGAAGGAATGCGTCCTATTAGGTCACAGTTATCATGATGCCCTAAACAATATAAAAACCCAAAAAAAAAGAAAGAGAAAATCAGAACTATTAGATTATGAACATTGAAGCAAAAAATAAAATTCTCACAACTGAATCCAAGAACACATCACAAACATCATTCACCATGATCAAGTCTGCTTCATTCCAGGAATGCAGGGATGTTTAAATATATAAAAGTACACCAACATAATCCACTACATAAACATACTCAAAGAAAACAAATCACATGATCATTTCATTGGATCCTAAAAAAAGACTTTGACAGGATCTAACAACACTTCATGATAAAAGTCTTGGAGGAATGAAGAATTCAAGGCACATACCTAAATATAATAAAAGCAATGTAGAGCAAGCCAATAGCCAACAATAAATTAGTCTAAAGAAACTTGAAGCAATCCACTAATATCAGGTACAAGACAGGGACACGTACTCTCTCTGTATCTATTCAACACAGAGGTTCTATCTATAGCAATAAAGGAGATCAAGGGGATCCAAATTGGAAAGAAAAAGTCAGGGTATCACTATTCAAGAATGATATGATAGTATATGTAAGTAGCCCCCCAAAATTCTGCCAGAGAATTCTTACAGGTGATATATAATTTCAGCAAAGTAGCTGGATAAAAAATTAACTCAAAGAAATTAGTATCCCTCCTTTATACAAATTATAAATGGACAGAGAAAGAAAATAGGGAAATAACACCCTTCACAATAGCCATAAACAATAAAAAACACCTTAGTGTAACTCTAACAAAGCAAATGAAAGACCTGTATGACAAGAACTCAAGACCCTGAAGAAAGAAATTGAAGAATATATCAGAAGTTGGAAATATCTACCATGCTCATGGATCAGTAAGATTAACATTGTGAAAATGACTACCCTATCAAAAGCAATCTGCAGATTCAATGCAATTCTCATCCAAATTCTAACACAATTCCTTACAGACCTTGAAAGAGCAATTCTCAACTTCATATGGAAAAAGATAAAACACAGGATAGCCAAAACTAATCCTGAACATAAACAAACTTCTGGAGTAATTACTATTCACCACCTCAAGCTGTACTACAGAACAGTAGTTGTAAAAACAAAGTGGTGTTTGTACAGAAACAGACAGGATGGTCAATGGAATAGAACAGAAGACACTGAAACAGCTCAACTTCCAATCAGGTAAAAATGTTTGAAATTATGTTTAAATGATAATTTGTGAATGAGACCTGGTATGAAACATCATGGACAGATATAAATAGTTTGAAATTAATGAATTCCTTAAAGAGAGAATTAAATAAATTAAAAAGGGTAGGCCACATGAGGATGAAAAAGAGTTTAGACAAAATTAAATACAGAAAAAGATATTATTTTTGCAAAGTGATAAGGGAGAAATAAATAAATGCACATAAAATATAGCATCTGTGAAAATGAAAACAGATGAGAATATTTTAAAAGATGCATAGAGACTAAAGAAAATAAGAAAACTGAACATAGGTAGCCATAGAAATGCTGAATGTAAATACAATAAAGCTTCTGAAGGAAAAACATAGATTAAAAATAAGGTTTCCAAAAAGGAGATATACAGAAAACATTTTTTCAAAGGAAGGGGGGGAAATGAAGTCTCTAAATAAAGTAGAGAGAGAGATTTTTAAAAATATTTTTATGTTAAAATGAAAAACCACTGTAGAAGAGGGCATTTTGACTCTGCATAATTGTGTTTTGACTGTTAGCCTAAAAATAATATGTTCAGTAATGAATATAGTTGAATATATATCCTTTTTAAGAGAGATCAGGATCTGCCACCCGGAACGGCAGCTCGTAGAGGCTGAGCAACTGGTGGGTGGGAGACCTGGGCTGCCGGGGAGCAGAGAGATCTCTGCCAGTGCACACGGAAAGTGCACCCCCTACCTTGCCCTGCCCTGCCTTGCCTGATCCAGCGACCCGGAACAGAAATTTAGAACTTCTGTTTCCACCCGGAGGCAACTTCAGGACGCAGAGCGGAGCCCGACCCATCTGCCACCCGGAACGGCAGCTCGTAAAGGCTGAACAACTGGTGAGTGGGAGACCTAGGCTTCAGGGGAGCGGAGAGATCTCTGCGGAGTGCACACGGAAAGTGCACCCCCTGCCTTGCCCTGCCTTGCCCTGCCTGAGCCAGCGACCAGGAACAGAATGTTGGAACTTCTGTTCCCACCCGACGACTCTGAGGCATAGAACAGGGCTCGGCCCATCTGACACCTGGACCAGTGGAGATCCAGGGACACAGACCAGATACAAGGGAAAGGCGAGAACATATCACTGACAACAAAATGGCAAGAGGAAAGCGAAAGAGTATATCCCAAGGAAACCAAGACAATCTGGCAACACCAGAACCCAGCTCTCCCATAACAGCAAACATCGGAATTCCAAACACTCCAGAAAAAGAAGACACAGACCTGAAATCATACCTCAAGACACTGATAGAGATACTTAAACAAGAAAGGGAGGAAAAGCAAAAAGATTCAGAAGCTTTTAAAGAAGAAACAAGAAAAACACTCAAAGAACTAGAGGAAAACAGAAACAAAGAAATAAAGAAATGGAAGAGGGAAATTAAAACGGAAATTGACACAATAAAGAAAATGCTAAAAGAGATAACCCTAGAGGCAGAACACCAAAAAAAAAGAAGTCAGGAGTCACAGAAGCAAGCATTTCCAATAGATTACAAGAGATCGAAGAAAGAATCTCAGGGGCAGAAGACAACATTGCAAATATAGACAAAACAGCCAGAGAAGATGCAAAAAACAAAAAGCTCCTAACCCAAAATGTCCAGAAAATCCAAGACACAATGAGAAGACCGAACCTAAGGATAATAGGAATAGAAGAGGGAGAAGAGTATCAAGTAAGAGGCACAGTAAATATCTTCAACAAAATTGTAGAAGAAAACTTCCCTACCCTCAAGAATGAGATGACCACAAGCATAAAAGAAGCCTTCAGAACTCCAAATAGGTTGGACCAGAAAAGAAATACCTCCCGACACATAATAGTAAAAACATCAAGTGCCCAAAGTAATGAAAGAATACTAAAAGCAGTAAGGGAAAAAGGGCAGGTAACATATAAAGGCAGGCCAATCAGACTCACACCCGATTTCTCAACAGAGACTATGAAAGCTAGAAAAGCCTGGACAGATATCATGCACACCCTAAGAGAGCACAAGTGCCAGCCCAAGCTGCTATACCCAGCAAAACTATCAATCACCATCGATGGAGAAATGAAGATATTTCAAAACAAATCAAAATTTGCACAATATCTGACCACAAACCCAGCACTACAATGAATTATAGGTGGAAAACCCAATACAATGAGGGAAAATACAGCCTAGTAAAAACAAGAAAACTCCTAAACAAGAAAACTAAAATAAGAAAAAAACACAGACACAACTCAACCCAAAAAAACAATAATGGCAGGAAACAGAAACAACTATTCCTTGATATCTATTAACATAAATGAACTCAACTCCCCAATAAAGAGACATAGACTATCAGAATGGATACATAAACAAAATCCAGCCTTTTGCTGCATACAGGAAACTCATCTCAGAGACAGAGACAGACACTATCTCAGAGTAAAAGGGTGGGAAAAAAACTTCCAAGCAAACACCTACAAGAAGCAAGCTGGAGTGGCTATTCTAATATCGAATAAAGTAAATTTCCAACCAAAAGTTATCAAAAAAGATAAGGAAGGACACTTTTTACTCATTACTGGGGAAATTTGTCAGGAGGAACTCTCAATCCTTAACATATATGCTCCAAATAAAAAAGCACCCACATTCATAAAAGAAACCCTACTAAAGCTCAAAAAATACATTTCACCCCACACAATAATAGTGGGAGACTTTAATACCCCACTCTCACCAATGGACAGATCAGGGAAACAGAAACTGAACAAGGACACTGCAAAACTAGCAGAGACTTTGAACCAACTAGAATTAATAGATATATACAGAACATATTATCCTAAAGTAAAAGAATACACCTTCTTCTCAGCACCCCATGGCACCTTCTCGAAAATTGACCACATAATTGGACACAGAACCAGTCTCCATCGATATAAGAAGATTGAAATACTCCCATGCATCCTCTCAGATCACCATGGTCTACGGCTGGTCTTTAACAACAACAAAGACAACAAAAAGCCCACATACACATGGAAACTAAACAACGCTCTGTTAAACAATAGCAGGGTCAAAGAAGAAATAAAGAAAGAAATTAAGGATTTTCTAGAATTCAACGAAAAGGAAAACACAACATACCCAAACCTATGGGATGCAATGAAAGCAGTATTGAGAGGAAAACTCATAGCCCTAAGTGCTTCCAAAAAGAAACTGAAGAGAGCTCACATCAGCAACCTGACAGCACAGCTAAAAGCCCTAGAACAAAAGGAAGCAGATATATCCAAAAAGAGTAGACGGCAAGAAATAATCAAAATTAGGGCAAAAATAGACCAAATAGAAACAAAAAGAACCATTGAAAAAATCAACAAAACAAAGAGTTGGTTCTTTGAGAAAATCAACACGATTGATAAACCCCTAGCCAGACTAACTAGAGGGCAAAGAGCGAGTATCCAAATTAACAAAATCAGAAAGGAAAGTGGCGACATAACAACTGAAACTGAGGAAATTCAAGAAATCATCAGATCCTACTACAAAAACTTATACTCCACAAAATTGGAAAATCTGGAGAAAATGGACGAATTTCTAGACAGATACAAGATCCCAAAGTTAAACCAGGACCAAGTAAACCATCTAAATAACCCTATAACACCTAAAGAAATAGAAGAAGTCATCAAAAGCCTCCCAACCAAAAAAAGCCCAGGTCCAGACAGGTTCAGTGCAGAATTTTATCAGACATTTATTGGGGATATAACACCAATACTCTTCAAACTATTCCAAAAGATAGAATCAGATGGAATATTACCCAACTCATTTTTTGAGGCTACAATAACCCTCGTACCTAAACCACACAAAGACCCTACAAGGAAAGAGAACTTCAGACCAATCTCACTTATGAACATTGATGCAAAAATACTCAACAAAATCCTTGCAAACCGAATCCAAGAACACATTAAAACGATCATTCATCATGACCAAGTAGGCTTCATCCCTGGGATGCAGGGATGGTTTAACATAAGGAAATCCATCAACATAATCCACCATATAAACAAACTCAAAGATCAAAATCACATGGTCATCTCACTAGACGCTGAGAAAGCATTCGACAAAATCCAACACCCCTTCATGTTAAAAGTCCTGGAATCCAAGAACAGGAATCCAAGGTCGATACTTAAACATAATAAAAGCAATATATAGCAAACCAACAGCCAACATCAAACTTAATGGCGAGAAACTTGAAGCAATCCCACTAAAATCAGGGACTCGACAAGGCTGCCACTCTCCCCCTACCTATTCAACATAGTACTGGAAGTCCTGGCTGGAGCAATTAGACAGCAAAAGGAGATCAAGGGGATACAAATCAGAAAGGAAGAGATAAAAACATCACTCTTTGCCGATGACATGATAGTGTACTTGAGTGACCCCAAAAATTCCACCAGAGAACTCCTACAGCTGATAAACAAGTTCAGCAAAGTGGCTGGATACAAAATTAACTCAAACAAATCAGTAGCCTTCCTATATTCAAAGGACAAACATGTGGAGAAAGAAATTAGGGAAAAGGTACCCTTCACAATCGTCACAAAAACTATGAAATACCTTGGTGTGACTCTAACTAAGCAAGTGAAGGACCTGTATGACAAGAACTTCAAACCTCTAAAGAAAGAAATGGAGGAGGATCTCAGAAAATGGAAAGATCTCCCATGCTCATGGATTGGAAAAATCAACATCTTAAAAATGGCCATCCTACCAAAAGCAATCTACAGATTCAATGCAATCCCCATCAAAATTCCAACACAGTTCTTCATGGAATTGGAAAGATCAATGTGCAATTTCATATGGAATAACAAAAGACCTAGAATAGCGAAATCCATCCTCAACAACAAAAAAAATCTGCGGGAATCACTATCCCTGACCTCAAGCTATATTACAAGGCAATTGTGCTAAAAACTGCATGGTACTGGTACAGAAATAGGCATGTGGATCAATGGAATAGAATAGAAGATCCAGAAATGAGCCCTCATGTATATGGTCACCTGATTTTTGACAAAGGAGCAGTAAACATTCAATGGAAAAAGGACAGCCTCTTCAACAAATGGTGCTGGTCCAACTGGCACTCAGCATGCAAAAGAATGAAAATAGAGCCTTTCTTATCTCCTTGTACAAAGCTCAAGTGTAAGTGGATCAAAGATCTCCACATTAAACCAGATATACTGAGACTATTAGATGATAAAGTAGGGAAAACCTTAGAACACATAGGCACAGGAGAAAATTTCCTGAACAAAACACCAATGGCTCAAGCTCTAAGGTCAAAGATTAACAAATGGGACTTAATGAGATTGCAAAGTTTCTGTAAGGCTAAGGACATTGTCAAGAAAACAAAACGGCAACCAACAGAATGGGAAAAGATCTTTACCAACACCACATCAGATAGAGGCCTAATATCCAAGGTGTACAAGGAACGCAAAAAGCTAGACACCAGAGAATCAAATAACCCTATTAAAAAATGGGGTACAGAGCTAAACAAAAAGTTTTCAGTTGAGGAACACCGAATGTCCGAGAAACATCTGAGGAAGTGCTCCACATCCTTAGCCATCAGGGAAATGCAAATCAAAACAACCCTGAGATTCCACCTCACACCGGTCAGATTGGCCAAGATCGAAAACTCAGATGACAGCAGATGCTGGCGAGGCTGCAGAGAAAGAGGAACACTTCTCCACTGTTGGTGGGGTTGCAAGCTAATACAACCACTCTGGAAATCTGTCTGGCGATACCTCAGAAAATTGCATATAGTACTACCTGAAGACCCAGCTATTCCACTTCTGGGCATATACCCCAGAGACACTTTAATACACAACAAAGATATATGCACCACAATGTTCATAGCAGCTCTATTTATAATAGCCAGAAGCTGGAAGGAACCCAGATGTCCTTCAGAAGATGAATGGATACAAAAATTGTGGTACATATACACAATGGAATACTACTCAGCCACCAGAAACAATGACTTCACCAAATTCTTAAGAAAATGGCTGCATCTAGAGAATATCATCCTGAGTGAGATAACCCAGTCACAAAAGAACAGACATAATATGCAGTCACTGATAGTGGGATGCTAACCCCAGAGGCTTGCACTCCCCCAGAAACAACTCACAGAGTGTATGAAGTCCAAGAAATAAAGAAAACTAAACAAAACAAAAAAAAATTTACAAAACAAGAAAACTTTAACTATTTCCATGTTACAATTTGTTTTACATGTACTTTATGCTCGTTTTAACTATTAAGTTTTCAAGGCATACTATCAAACCTTGAAAAAAATCAAGTACTGACTAAAAAATATATTCATATAGTTTTATGTAAAAATTATGTTAAAATCTGAAAAAAAGTACTGACAAAAATGTATAATTTTAAGCAAAAAATGTTTAAAATCTGTACATTTATCTTTGTTTTGTAAAATAAAGTTGTTTAAAAAAAGATTAATAATAATAATAATAATAATAATAATGAAAAAAAAGAGAGATCAGAATAAAACAGACAGAGGAAGAGAAGCCTAAAAAAATAAGTGCTAGGTAGAACAGAGACTAGAGGATTCTTTATATAAGAATATAGAATCAGTAAAAGAGTTCAGTATAGAACCCACAATGACAGCAGAAAGGGGAGCTTCAGATAAAAAAGACCCACACAAGCTTGAGAAACTAGAATGGCAGCCCATACAGACACTGAGTTTAGAGCACAGACACTGTTTAGTGATGCCACCTTTTAGCAGAGCCATGTAATAGATTATGCCCTTGTTTCTGTAGAGATTGGAGAATTAAGATACGTAAATATGTTAGTTCGTCCTACAATTGATACTTACTCAAGATTTTAATATGTTTCATCTTGAGTTCTGAAAAGGCTTATTCTGAGATTCTGCGCTAAACCACAAAGGAGGCTCTTTTCTGATACTAATTTTATTTAATGTTCCCTTGCAACTGTGGCCAAACACTTAACAGAAACAACTTAATACAGGTTATATTTATTTTGGATCAGCTTTATAAAAGCTCATCTGTCATGATTCTGAAAACATGGCAACTGGAGAGGCACAGTCTGTGCCAGGTGTTCCATGTCATGCCTTGACAAAGCAGGGAACAGGTAGTGGGACCAGAGAGCATAGTACTGTCAATACTTTTTTCCCAACAACCCTCTCATGCTAGGTCTGATCCTGTCTTAAAAGTTGCATAGTCTCCAATGCAGTATTACCAAGGTGAATCACAGTGTACAATCACTTGAGTCCATGGAGGGCCTTGGGGGCCTTGTAGAGTCAAACCATAGGAACGCTGGCAGAATGCCAAAAAATAGACCAAGAATTATTGCCCCTGAGTTAAAAGCTTCCTCACAAAGAGTCTTATTAAAGGAGGTAAATTGTCCTAAAATAATTCCTCAAAAAATGTCCTCATGTCTCTCATAGCCTACAGGGGAAGTGAAATAAACCATGTAAGAAAGATACAGACATTCATGCTAATTACAGTAATGAAGAGTATAAAAAGCTCTGGGGAGATACTGGTCCTCTTGATGCTGGCCTTCTGACCTTTCTCCAATGATGGTCCTCACCCACATGGATTTCAGTGCCTAGAGACCCCAACTAAGCTACAGGTTTACCCATGGTCTTCTTAGAAGAAGGCAAATAGATCTGTATCTATCATCCTACACAAAGCTCAAGTCCAAGTGGATTAAAAATTGCAACATAAAATTGGATACACTAAATCTAATAGAACAGAAAGCAAGGAACTGCCTTGAACTCATTGGTACAAGAGACAACATCCTGACTAGAACACTAATGGCTCAGGCTCTAAGATCAACAATTGATAAATGGGACCTTATGAAACTAAAACTCTTCTGTAAGGCAAAGGGACACCATCAATAGGACAAAATGACAGCCTACCAATATGGAAAGGATTTTCATCAACCCTATGTCTGACAGAGGACTAATAGCCAAAATATACAAAGAACATAAGAAATTAGACACCAACACCCCAACTAGCCCAATTTTTAAAAATTGGGTATAGAGCTAAATAGAGAATTCTCAACAGAGGAATCTTGAATGTCCAAGAAGCACTTAAAGAAATGTTCAACATTCTTAGTCATCAGGGAAAAACAAATCAAAACAACCCTGAGATTCTATCTTACACCAATCAGAATAGCTAACATCAGAAACTTAAGTGACAGCACATGCTGGTGGGGATGTGGAGCAAGGGGGACACTTCTCCATTTCTAGTGGGAGTACAAACTTGTATAACCACTTTGGAAATCAATTTGACAGTTTCTTAGAAAACTAGGAAAATTTCTACCTCAAGACCCAATATACCACTCTTGTGCATATACCCAAAAGACTGTATTATAATGTACCACAGGAACACTATCAACTATGTTCATAGCAGCTTTATTCCTAAGACCCAGAACTAAAGAAACTAAAGAACTAAAGTTGTTCCCTCAACTAAAGAACAGATAAAGAAAATGTTGTATGTCTACACAATGAAATACTATTTGGCCCTTAAAAACAAGACATCATGAATTTTTCAGGCAAGTGGGTGGAACTTGAGAATGTCATCCTGAGTGAGGTACCCCAGACCCAAAATAACATGCATGGTATGTATTCATTTATAAGTGAATATTAGCCATACTACAGTCCACAGACACAAAGAAGCAAAACAAGAGGGAAGGGTCAAGTAAGGACTGTTGAATCTCATTTAGAAGGGGAAATAAAATAGTCAAAGGAGACAGAAGAAGGGAGGGAACTGGATGGGAGAGGGGATAGGGAAGGGAATGTGTGTGAAGAGAGACAGGAGAGAGTTTCAGAGAGCCAGGATAATGAGTGAAAAACTACATCTGCCAGGGGTCGGGGTATCTGAAGGACATTCCAGAGACCTGGAAGGGGGAGGCTCCTCAGGAATCAATGGGGGTGACCTTAACTTTGATTCACAGTAGTGGACATGTGAAACCTGAAAACCCTCCTTCTGTAGCCAAGCAGAATCCCCACTAGAGTGATAGAGACACCAACATACCACAAAACCTTCAACCCAAACTTTGTCCTGTCTAAAAGGAATAAAGATGGAACAGATATTGAGAGAATAGCCAACCAATAACTGGTCCAACTTGAGACCAATCCCATGAGCAAGCACTAATCCCTGACACTACTGATGATACTCTGTTATGCTTGCAGACAGGAGCCTAGCATGAATGTCCTCTAAGAGGCTCCACCAAGCAGCTGCCTGAAACAGATACAGAGACTCCAGAGACCCACAGCTAAATACTGGCTGGACTCTTATGAAGAGTCGGGGGTAAGAATTGATTGTCCTGAAGGGAATAGAAACTCCACAGAAATACCAATAGAGTCAATTAGCCTGGACCTTTAGAGGCTCTCAGAGACTGAACCACCAACCAAAGAGCATAAACTGGCTACACCTAGGCCCCCTTGCACATACATAGCAGATGTACAGCTCAGTCTGTGTGGATCCACCAACAACTAGAACAGGAGCTATCTCTAAAGCTGTTGTCTGTCTGTGGAATATGCTCCGCATAACTGGGCTGCCCTGTCTGGCCTCATTAGGAGATGATGTACCCAGCCCTGATGTGACTTGATGTGCTAGGATGGCTATGGGGGTTCCCACCCTCTCAGAGGAGAAGGAAAGGGGAATGGAGAGAGAGATTGTATGAGAGGAGACCAGCAGAAGGGGCAGAATTTGAAATGTAAAATGAATAAATATAAATTTTAAAAAACTCAAGAGACAGCACATGCTGGAGAGGGTGTGGAGTAAGAAGAACCCTTCTCCATTGCTAGTGGAAGTGCAAACTTGCACAACTACTCTGGAAATCAATTTGACAGTTTTTTGGGAGATTGAGAATAGTTCTACCTCAAGATCCAGCTACACCATTCCTGGGCATATGCCCTAAAGATAATTTACCCTACCTTGGGTACCAAGGACACTTGTTCACCTATATTCATAGCAGTTTTATTTGTAATAGCCAGAAACTACAAACAACTGATATTTGCAGATGTCCATCAATTGAAAAATATAAACAGAAACTGTGGTTCATTTACACAATAGGATACTTCTCAGATTCTAAAACAAATTGCAGGTAAATGAATGGAACTAGAAAACATCATCCTGAATGAGATGACCCAGACCTAAAAGGGCACGTGTGGTATGTACTCACTTATAAGTAGATATTAGCCATAAAGTACAGGATGCCTACAATACATTTGACAGGCACAAAAAAGCTCAATAACAAGGGGAAGATGCTTGAAACTCACTCAGAGGGAAAATAAAATAGTCATTGGAGGTTAATAAAGGGAGGGAAGTGATTGGGAATGGACATGTAGAGGGAAACGAAGGGAGACTGAGTCAGGTGTAGTGAGATCTGAGGAAGGAGAGCTGGAAGAGAGCAGAAATTGGTGACAGGAGAGGGGACAGGACATCTCCAGGACATGCCTGAGACCTAGGATGGAGGAGGCCCCAGAGAGTCTGATGATGACTCTAGCTGAGACTCTTAGCAAAGGGGGATAACCTGCACCTTTGAGAGCTCCCAGACACTGAACCATCAACCCAAAAGTACACACGGGTTAGACCTAGAACCCTGCACATAAATAACTGATATGCAGCTGGGTCTCCATGCAAGTCCCCCAACACCTGAAACAGTGGCCATCCCTGACTTTGTTGGCTGCCTGTGGATCTTGTTCCCCTAACTGGGCTGTCTTGTCTGCCCTCTGAGGGAAAGGATGTGCCTAGCACTGAAATGGCCACCTCCTGTCGGCAGGCTGAATTCCCAATGAGGGGAAAAAGACAGCAACCCATTCACATAACCTTTGACCCCAAATATGTTTTGCCTACAAGAAATGCAGGGACAAAATGGAACAGAAACTGAGTGAATGACCAACCAATGACTGGCCCAACCTGAGACCCATCCCATGGGCAAGAGCCAATCCCAACACTCTTAATGATGCTCTGTTATGCTTGTAGGCAGGAGCCTAGCGTAACTGTCCTCTAAGAGGCTCCACACAGCAGCTGACTAAAACAGATGTAGAGACCTACAGCTAGACATGAAGCAGAGCTCTCGTAGTTTTGTGGAAGAGATGAGGGAAGGATTCTGGGACCCGAACTCCACAAAAAGACCAACAGGGTTGACTAACATCAACTTTTGAGGGTTCCCAGAGACTGAACCACTAACAAAAGAACATACATGGATGGACCTAGGGCTCCCGCACATATGTAGCATATGTGCAGCTTGCTCTTTATACAGGTTCTTCAGAAACTAAAGTGGGGGCTGTCCCTGACTGTTGCCTGCCTGTGGCTTATCTGACTGTAGTAGGAGAGGGTGTTCCTAGTCCTGCAGTGACTTAATATGCCAGGGTGGGTTAGTACCCAGGGATTTCTCATCCTTCTTGGAGGAGAAAGGGAGTGGGTTGGGGGGAGAGCTGTGTAGGGGGAAGTCTGGGAAGGCTGTGGTAAGGATGTAAAGTGAGTGAATGAATGAAAGAATTAATAAAAATGAATACATACATACATACATAGTACATACATGGAAAAAGGAGAAGGAGGAGGAAGAGAAGGAGGAGGAAGGAAGGAGAGGAGAAAGAGGAGGAGAAAGAGGAAGAGAAGAAGGAGGAGGAGGAGGAGGGGGAGGGGAGGAGGAGGAGAAGGAGAAGGAGAAGGAGGAGGAGGAGGAGGAGGAGGAAGAGGAGGGGGAGGGGAGGAGGAGGAGGAGGAGGAGGAGGAGGAGGAGGAGAAGAAGAAGAAGAAGAAGAAGAAGAAGAAGAAGAAGAAGAAGAAGAAGAAGAAGAAGAAGAAGAAGAAGAAGAAGAAGAAGAAGAAGAAGAAGAAGAAGCTCATTTATCCCAGCACAGCTAAGCTTTCAGGAAGGCTTTAGGGAGCTCTGGCTTTGATCCTGTTCCCGAACCTGGGAAGCAGTGGAGTACACAATCAGACTAGAATCTCAAGAGTCAACTCTGTCAATACTCTCAGCTGTCACTCTGCTTTTCATCTTTTGAGGCCTTGGTTAGCACATCTGTGTGCTGAAACATAAAGATCTGTAAACATCAGCTTCTTGGAAATGAAGACCAAAGAAAATACACAAGTTTAACTGAGAGCCTGGAACATGGTAAGGGCTCAAGACACATGAGATTCACACTACATCCATGGACTGTTCCTGACCAGTGGGTAGGCAGAAAGATAGACCTCACCAGCCATATCATGCATTTAACTATGTTGCTTTTCAACTGGGTCAATGTTCCTCATGCTTCTGAAGACGTTAACATCACATCCACCTCAAGGTGCACATTAGATGCTAGCAATTTGGGCTCTAATGGCCTGAATTACTCTTTACCTGCTGGAAAATGTCTACAGTGAGATCTGAACATCCTAATTCTGTCTTTTTCCATGGCTGATGCCTGTTGATCCTCAAAATCTGCATCTTTATTTGAATGCTTAATAAAGTAGGTTGGGCTTGGAACAAGGTTGGGACAGGTGATGGTGCCCAGTTCCTGGGAGAGGAAATAATGTGGAATGCAAGGCAAAGACTGGGCCAGGGAGACTTGGTCAGGAATAAAGGGACGACCCCCTTTCTCAGCCTGGACTGCCATGACCACCCATCTACTATCAAAGACCTGCTATGAAATCAAAGGACAACGGACTTGGCGTGCAAACCCAAAGGGCTGGGTCCTGCTGGACACTGCTCATCTAAGCCAACCGAGGAAACACACTGCTGCTCTGCAGAATCTGAATCATGGCTGTGGGTGCTCCCGTGATGCGGTTCTGCCTTTACTCTCCTTAAAACACGTTTGCCTTGTTCTGTTCCTCAGACGACCTTCTTCCTATCAGAGAACAATTGCATGGGCAGTGTGGTTAAATAAAACACCTTTCTCCTTACTGAAACTAGATGCATATTTCCATCTTTGAGGATCTTTACTATATCCCTTCTTGTTTTTTATGATAAGAATGTACTCTTAAACTTCAGAGTGATGTTGTCTGTTCTCACTACTGGAACATGCACATTGTGAGACAGGGAATCACTGTACAGCTCTTTGTATGGCTTCAGTCTCAGAAATATTTACTTCTGTCTCCCGAGGGCTGGGATCACAACATCAGTTATCACGATATATAATTATTTATTAGATACTCTCTGTATTTACATTTCAAATGTTATCCCCTTCCCTCCTACTCCCATGTCCCCTCATCCTCCACGAAGTCTCTACGAAGGTATACCCTCTCCCAAATACCCTCTCCACCTAAATGCCTTGGCATTCCCCTACGTTGGGAAAACGTGCCCTCACTGGACCAAAGGCCTCTTCTCACATTGATGCCAGACATTGCTATCTTCTATTACATATGCAACTGGAGCCATGAATCTCTCTCCATATGTGCTCAGTGGTTGGTGTTTTACTCCATGGGAGTTGTGGAGGGTTTGGTTGGTTGATAATGTTGTTCTTCCTATGAGGTTACATCCCCTTTTAGCTCCTTCATTCCTTTCTTTAGCACCTTCATTGGGGTTCCCCTGTTCAGTGTGATGGTTAACTGCAAGCATGCTCAGCTGCATCTGTATGACTCTGGCAGAGGCCCTGAGGAGGCATCTCTATCTTAGTGCTTAGGTTTGGTGGCTACATTGGGATGCATCCCCAGGTGAGGCAGCCTCTGAATGATTTTTTTCTTCAATCCCTGTTCCTATTTTTGACCTTGTATTTCCTCTCGTGAGTGTTTTGTTCTCCCTTCTAAGAAGGACTGAGGCATCCCCATTTTGGCCATCCTTCTTTTTGAGCTTCATAAGGTCTATGAATTTTTTCTGGGGTATTCAGAGCTTTCTGGGGCTAGTTTCCACTTATCAGTGAGTTCATACCATGTATGTTCTTTTGTGACTGGGTTACCTCACTCAAAATGATAGTCTCTAGTTCCATCCATTTGCCTAGGAATTTCATAAAGCCATTGTTTCTAATAGCTGAGTAGTACTGCATTGTGTAAATTACCACAATTTCTGTATCCATTCCTCTGCTGAAGGACATCTGGGTTCTCCCCAGCTTCTGGCTATTATAAATAAGGCTGATATGAACATGGTGGAACATGTATCTTGGGTATAAGTTGGAGCACCTTTTGGGTATATGCCCAGGAGTGGAATAGCTGGCTCTTCAGGTAGTACTATGTCCAATTTTCTGAGGAACCACCAGACTGATTTCCAGAGCAGTTGTACCAGCTTGCAATCCTACAAACAATGGAGGAGTGTTCCTTTTCTTCCACATCCTCACCAGCATCTGCTGTCATCTGAGTTTTTGATCTTAGCCATTTTAACTAATGTGAGGTAGAATCTCAAGGTTGTTTTGATTTGCATTTCCCTGATGACTAGGAATGTTGAGGATGTCTTTAAGTGCTTCTCGGTCAATAGGTATTCCTTAGTTGAGACTTCTTTGTTTAGCTCTGTACCCCATTTTTAATAGGATTATTTGATTTTCTGGAGTCCAATTTCTTGAGTTCTTTGTATATATTGGATATTAGCCCTCTAGCAGATGTAGGATTGGTAAAGATCCTTTCCCAGTCTGTTGGCTGCCATTTTGTCTTTTTGACAGTGTCTTTAGCCTTACAGAAACTCTGGAATTTCATGAAGTTTCATTTGTCAATTACTGATCTTAGAACATAAGCCATTAGAATTTGGGAAAATTTCCCCTGTGCCTATGTGTTCTAAGCTCTTCCCCACTTTCTCTTCTAATGGTTCCAGTGTACCTGGTTTAATATGGAGATCTTTGATCCACTTGCATTTGAGCTTTATATAAGGAGATCAGAAGGGATTTATTTGCATTTTTCTGAATGCTGACTGCCAGTTAAACCAGTACCATTTGTTGAAGGGGCTGTGCTTTCTTCATTGAATATTTCTAGCTCCTTTGTCAAAGATCAAGTGCAAGTGTGGATCTGGGTCTTTAATTCTGTTCTATTGATCTACCTGCCTGTCTCTGTATCAATACCATGTGGTTTTTATCATAACTGATCTGCAATATAGTTTGAAATCAGGAATGGTGATTCTCCCAGAAATGTTTTTATTGTTGAGAACAGTTTTTGCTATCCTGCGTTATTTGTTATTCCAAATGAATTTGCAAATTGCTCTTTCTAACTCTATGAAGAACTGAGATGAAATTTTGATGGAGATTGCATTGAATCTATAGATTGCTTTTGGCAAGATGGTTATTTTTACATCCTTCCAATCCATGAGCATGGGAGATCTTTCCATCTTCTGAGATCTTCTTCAATTTCCTTCTTTAGAGAAGTTCATGTCATACAGATCTTTCACTTGCTTAGTTATGGTCACACCAAGGTATTTCATATTGTTTGTGACTATTGTGAAGGGTGTTTCCCCCTAATTTCTTTCTCACACGCTATATATTTAGTTGGGCTTTTCTTTGCTCATTTTGTGTTGAAGGGATGGAATATTTGTATGGACACACATGCACCTGTATCAGTACCCTGGAGCTCACCAAGTAGGCTAAGCTGGCTGAGGAGTCTACCCATCTCTATGTGCAGCACTCTGATCACAAGTGTTTGCTGAGTTTCCTTTCTTTCTTTTTCATATGGGTACTAGGTGTTGAACTCAGGTACTCATGCTTACAAGGCAAATATTTTGTGGATTGAACTATCTCCTTAGCTGTATTTCCTCATTATTATAGTTTTAAAAAATTTGCTCTGTGCCAGGCAGATATTATTCTGAGGTATGGAGAACCATTTGATGAAAACATGGACTCTCTGTCTCCTGGAACACATCACCTGGAAAAGGCAGGCAGAGGAGAGATGTGGTTCATCAGGGAATTCAAGAAAAGTAAGGAGTCCTGCCCAGACTGTTATACTTAGCAGGGCACAAGAAAAGCAAATACTGCCTTCAGTGCACACCCAGGATGGGCTGCCCCAGGAGAAGACACCTGGATGAAAGGCGAAAGTGGGAGGAGGCAACCTCAGTTAAGACTTGTTTATAGAGGAAGTTCATGGATGGATGCTATTGCATGGTGCCTCAGTACTCACCTCTATACTGCGTAAATATAATTTGAGTGAAAGATGCTGTGTCGTGGCTCTGATGAACACCCAGGAATAGAGGAAGCAGCTACTTAGGCATGAGATGCTCAGATGCTCAGGGATGAGCCATCCTGAAAAGCTGAAAGGAGAGCACAAGGAGAGTTATGGACCACTGACCTCCACAGGACCATCCATACTCTTAACCAAGCTTTTGCAGACAAAAACGCCATCATGAATAGTATTCTACACACTATCTCTAGATCTGTGACAAAGACGGTGGATGTGCTTGCTGATGGAAAACTAAGTAAGTCCCCAGCTCTTGGCACCCGGAGTTAGGCCCGGTTGGGGCAGGAGAGGTATCGTAGGTGTACCTCTGTACCCGAGACACTGTTTCCTGGAAGGTTCAGCTTTCTCCTCCTCCTCCTCAGTATCTGGGTTTCAGAGAGAGAATGCAGAAATCACTCTTTACCGTGTCCAGGCACCACCTCTACCTTTTAAGCTAATTTTTTCCTGCAATCAACACATCTTTATTTAAGCCCCTGGAATAAGAAACTTCAGGGAACTGGGGGACTGGGCCTCCCCCGATGGCTTAAACCTCCTGAGGAGCTTCAACTTACAGGATTCAAGAGTTCAAGGTTTTCAGAAGTCTGGGGTTTTAGAGTTCAGGATGATAGACCTTCAGATCCTGAGGTGGTGTGTTCTCAGCTCCTGGGACAACTCTGATTCAGGCTGCTATATAATTTTACTGTTCCGGATTGCAAAGTTAACTGGCTTTAGGTCCTAGAAATTAGTCCTTTTTATTGGGGGAAGGTGGGCAGTATATTGCCAATAAAGTCTCATCTGTTTGCTTTCTTCCTCCTCCTCTTCTCTCTGGCTCTCAAGTTCACTGGGCTAGGCTCATGGAATTAATATCTTCAGAATGTCCTCTGTAAATCACAGCCTGGAGTCTGGAGTGCCTTCCATGGGCAAACACAACAGCTGTGGGTGCCTGAGGCAGGCACCTTGCATCCTGACCAATGTGGGTCTTTATTTTCTCCTTTCTTCACTGGGAACCTCATTTAAGCTTTTTCCTCTCCACGATATATAGGGTTGCTGGGGCAAAAGAAATGGGACAGTGAAGATGTCAGGCCCTGAGGTGGCCCTTCTATGGATATGTCCCTTTAAACAGTCTTCCTGTGTCTTGCATGCACTGCTACCTCACGGAATCCTCATGAGAATCTGTACAGGTAAACACTATCATCATCCACTTTCAGGCAAACAGTGACAGGCTCGAGGTCACACAGACATCAGAGTAATGGGCAGTGGGATGAGGTGATGCTGGAGACTAGCAATTCGCCAGGGAAAGGAGCACCAGCAGTAAATCTGTTCACTTAATCCTCTGCAGCTTTATGATGAAATGCTAAGCAGTTTCTCTCACCTCAGCGGAACTCACAGAAGGCAGATCAGCTACTAAACCAGTGACTTAGACTGAAGGCAGCTGAACATTTTATTATTATACAGCAACCCTAAATATCTTATCCTGCTGATGCTCTTCCCTCTCCACTGCCTCAAAAAGAACCAAAATAGAAAGAAGAACCACCAGGGCTGGCCCCCAGCAAAAGGCTATACACTTAGAAATTGCACAACTCTACTCGATCTCTGGGTCAGGAAGAAAGAAATTAAAGACTTTCTAGAATTCACTGAAAATGAAAATACAACATACCCAAATTTATGAGACACAATGAAAGCAGTGCCTCTATAAAAAAAATTAGAAGTTCCCATATTAGCAATTTAAAAGTATATCTGAAAGCTTACTGATACAGATGAGGATGCTTGCAGCTAACCATCGTACTGAGCATGGTGATCCCAGTGGAGGAGTTAGAGAAAGGACTGAAGAAGCTGAAGGAGTTTGCAACTCCGTAGGAAGAACAACAATATCAACCAAACAAACCCCCCAGAGTTCCCAGGGACTAAAACATCAACCAATGAGCACACATGGAGGGACCCATGGCTCCAGCCACATATGTAGCAGAGGATGGCATTGTCTGGCATCAATAGGAGAAGCCCTTGGTCCTGCAAAGTCTCATTTTCCCAGTGTAGGGGAATGCCAGGGCATTGATGTGGGAGTGAATCTTCATAAAAGCAGGGAAAGAGAGAGGGGACATGGGAAAGGGGGAAAAGTGATAACATCTGAAATGTAAATACATAAAGTATCCAATAAAAAAAGAAAAGAAGTAAGCATTCCAAAGAGGAGTAGAAGGCAGGAAATAATAAAATCAAGACTGAACTCAATATTAGAAACAAATAACACAACACGAAGGCTCAATGACACCACAAGCCGGTTTTAAGAAAACCAACATGAGAAACAAACTGCTAGCCAACATATCTAAGAGACGGGGACAGTACCCGAGTAAACAGAATCGGGAATGAAAAGGGACACCTAACAAGCGATACTGAGGAACTTCAAAGAATCATTCATTAGGTCTTACTTAAAAACCTGTACTCCACAAAATTGGAAAATCTTAACAAAATGGACAATTTTCTAAACAGATATCACTTAACCAAAGTAAAATCAAGATCAGGTAAAATCAGAGCAGATGGTTTTTGGTGCACAATTCCACCCGACTTTCAAAGAAGAGCCAATTCAAATAGTCCTCAAACTATTCCATGAACCAGAAATGAAGGGACACTGCCAACTCATTCTGTCAGGCCATAGTCACCCTGACACATAAACCACACAAAGGCTGAACAAGGAAAGAGAACTTCAGACACATTTCTCTTTTGAACATTGACACAAAAAACACTCAATAAAATGTTCAAAACCCATATCCAGGAACAAATCAAAGAGATCATCCATCAAGATAAAGTAGACTTTATCCCAGGGATGCAGGGATGGTTCAATATGTGAAAATCTGTCAATGTAATCCAACCATATAAACAATCTGAAAATACGGATATATATACGGATGCTTGGCTGAGGCAGACCTGTGAAGGCACACGCTGCTGAAGCCGACAACAGTGAAGGGGTATTTTATTAATGCAAGTCTCATGAAGGAAGATTTCGCTGAAGCAGACACAGGCCATTTTTATGTCAATTTGAAACAATCCAGAATCATCTGAAAAGAACGGGCCACACATAGAAAGGCCCTTCATAAGATCCGGCTGCAAATCGTTTTCTTAATTAGTGATTGGCAGCCTGCTATGGGTGGTAAGGTCCCTGGGCTGGTAGTCCTAGATTCTGTAAGAAAGCAAGCTGAGCCAGCCATCAGAAGTAAGCCAGTAATCAGCACCCCTTTGTGTGGCTTCTGCATCAGCTCCTGCCTCCATGCTCTTGCCGTTTGAGTTCCTGCCCTGACTTTCTTCAATGATAAACAGTACTATGGAAGTGTAAGCCGAATAAACCCTTTCCTCCCCAAGTTCCTTTGGTCATAGTGTTTTGTCCCAGCAATAGAAACCCTGACTAAGACAGATGAGCTTAAGGAAATAAACCAAAGAAGCATGCGGACAGATGCAAAGATGCCTTTGACAAAACTCGTATCAAAAACTCTAAAGAAACTAGAAACAGAAGCAACATACTTCAGCATAGCTACAAACCTATACCCAGGACTATACAAAATGAGGTAAAGCTAGAATCATTTTCTCTAAAACCAGGAATCAAGCAAGGTGAGCCCCTCATACCCGATATGGTGCTAGACATCTTAGATAAACAATAAGAGTAGAAAAAAATTAAAGAATACAATTTGAAAAAAGAGGAAGGGTTGGGGAGATGGCTCAGTGGGTAAAGTGCCTGTCTTGCAAAAGTGAGGAACTAAACTTGAGACCCAGACCCACATAAAAATGCTGGTTATTCTGGTTATTCTGGGCTATGCCTGATTCTCCCCCACCAGATGGAAGGAGCTTTGGGATGAGGGTCCTGTCGATATTTGTGGCCCATATTACCACAAGGGAACTTGCAATGTCCTTGGTCTGTGCTGCTGTCTGAAGCCACATTGATTCAAATGGTCCATGCTGCCACCTGGGGCCACGGTGGTGTCTGGGTCTGCACTACTGCTGTGGGTGGTGTCTGGGCCTGTCGTCCTACTGAAGCTGGGCCTGTGTTGATGTCCATGTCCTGTGCTACCACCAAAAATCATGTGGATGTCTGCGATCTGTGCTGCAGCCTGAAGGTGTGTTGGTGTACATGGGCCGTGTTGTCACCGGGGTCCACACTGATCTGAGTGGCTTGCACTGCCACCTGAGGCCGTATTGACATCCATGGCCCAAGCAGACTCTGGGGGCCTTGTCTGGGTCTGTTGTCCCACTGCAGCTGGGAACCATGTTCAGGGTCTGACCCATCACCAGAACCCTCTAGAGGCTCATTATCTGAGTTCTTGATGACTGAAAGGAGCAAGGGGGCTGCTTGTACTATGTTATCAATCATCACAGATGAGCTTGAGAGAGTGGGAGGGATGGAAGGCTCCTGTGACCACCTCCACCCCCGTTCCAACTCCTCCCCTAACAAAAGTGGCTGTCTAGACAGGAAGCCACTGAAAAGAACGCTTAAGAAGCGTTATGGGGAGGCTGAAGTATGGCTCAGGGGTGAGAGAGGGGAAGGACTCAGCTCTATTTAAGGAGCCAGCCACTGAGAGTTTGGTCATGCTCCAGTGAATATATGATTAACACAAATTGAATTTTTTTATTTTTATTTTTATTTTTATTTATACTTTTTTCTGGGAAGAATGGGTTAAAAGGGTCCAAGGGCTGGACATGGAAGGACTGAGAAGTAAGTGTGATCGGGATGCATGTTGGGAAAATCCCAGAGAATCAATAAAAGATGTTCTAAATGCTGGCTGTGGTAGCTTATGTTTGCAAGTCTAGTGCTGGGGAGGCAGGAGACTTTCATTTGCTGACCAATCAGTCTAGCCTAATTGGTGAGTTCCGGGCTAATAAGAAGCCCTAACTCAAGAGAGGTGATGATATTCTTTACGGTGACATGCTGAGGTTGTCCTCTGGCCACTGACTACATAAACACATATGTGTGTACACACATCCCCAACACACAAGTACCCCATACATAAACGTGTATATGCTTCAAAATATAGGAAATGAAGACGTTGAATCAGCTGCATTGGCAGGTGGCAGATTCTTTAATTAAAAGAGCCTGAAGATGCCACCGGAGAACTCTCAGACCTGACAAGCATCATTATCAACACAGCAGAATGCAGCTCCAACACAATGAAGTCAGTAGCCTTTGTGTAGAGACCAGTAAAGAACTTGCTGGGAAAGAAACTAGAGAAGATGATCCCATTCAAACAAGCTTCAAATAAGATTTCCAGAAATAAACCTAGCCAGGGAAGTAAAAGACTTCTACACTGAAAACTTAGCACATTGAAGAAGATACTAGAAGTAGGGAACACACTCATTCCATGCTTATGGACCGACAAATTAATAACAGAGACGTGATTCCCAACAATATTCTGGTGAAATTCTTTATTTAAAAAAAACAAACAAAAATCTCCTAAAATCCAATCAACACTGTGGTTTACATCCAGCCCTCACCAGACCCAGGCATGACATGTAGTGAACACGTGGGTGGTAGATTCGTGGGAGAGAAAGAAGCAAGCAAAGAGGTGGTGGGGAGATGTAAGAGGAAGAGAGGCTGGGCAGTCTGTGTGCTACAAAGAGAGAAGGGACTTGAGATGCGGTTGTTATTCTTGCTCCTTGGGAAACGGTGAGTTACACTGCCCACCAATAGAGCCACCAAACACAAGTGACAGTGGACCTGTGCCTTCTTCATTTGAGAAAACTGACCACCGTGTGGGTCTCTGTGACTCCCGGAGTTGTATCCTAGCCCAGGAGGAAGAGCAGAACCTGCAGGGTGGAGACCCACAGCTGACTCAACATGTCCAGCTGTGTTAACGTCTCATCAACCTGCTAATCTCTCTAGTTGGTTGTGGTGTCAGTTCAACCACGGGACTGGATGACTTTATGTTAAATTACAGTTTTCTGTGCTGTGCTTAACTCTGGCCAGGGATTTATTTCCTTTGGAACTTTGAGGTTGGACAAACATTTTAGTCATTCTAACTCTCTAAAAAAGATACCATTGCTGGCATGGCATGTACAGGTGCCACAGGCAAACATGTGATAAAGAGAACGGTTTGTGTGCTGTGAAGAAAGTGGAACTGAAGACACAAGGGTAGTGAGGAATACCCTGATGCGAGCAGCCATCACTGCCACCAGAGGCCGTGGTAAAGTCCTGGCCTGTGCTGCCACTGAGGGCCATGTCTGGGCCCATGGCCCAGCAGTAACAGGAGTCTGCATAGATGCTCATGGTTCATGTCACCACCAAAGGCTATGTGGAGGGTGTGGTCTGGGCTACCATCTAGAGCCATGTAGCTGTCTGATGGCTGTGCGATGTCGGCTGCCGCACTCAGGAGAGCACCCCCCAACCTCACCTGGGCAGAACAGTAGAGCTGTCCCTAGTGAGCAGGGGTGAGGGTGAGCCAGCTCTGAGAGCAGGAGAGCTTACCCTGTCCCTTGCCATCTGTCACAAACAGGAGTGCTGGGCCTGTCCCTCCTCTGGGCAGAGCAGAAAAATTGGACCTAGTGGCACCGGTGCAGGGGACCTGGCAGGTAGACCAACTCAGTCACCACCCAAGCCAGATACAGGGCTTTTGGATGTCCACCCCACGTCTACCCCAATCATGAACTGCTGGGTTGCTTGAAGGGGCCGGGCCTGCAGAACTTAAACTTCAGAGTCTACATAACACAGGGAAACAACAGGGTATCCAAAGGAGTTCAGTATTGACAGGGAAGTAGAAGCCAAAGGCTTTGAACCAAACCAATCACTCACTACAACGAACACTTGCAAGAAGCTGTTTGGAAAAACAGATATATTGTGTGATACACCACAGCTTCCACGTGAGATCTCTGGGCTTGGGGTTGGTTTGGTTTGGTTTTCTTTAGGAGGAGAGAGGGGGGAGGGGAGTGAGATTTGGGTGCATGATGTAAAATTCACAAAGAATCTATTCTTGTGTTTCCTTTTTGGCTTTTTATTATATATTTTATTTATTTACATTTCAAATGGTATCATCTTTCTCGGTTTCCCCTCTGCAAACCCTGTATCCCATCCTCCCTCCCCCTACTCCTATGAGGGTGCTCCCCTACCCATCCACTCCCACCTTACCTACACTAGGGACCAAGGGCCTCCCTTCCCACTGATGCCAGTAAGGCTATCCAAAGTTTCTAAAATCCTAAAACCCATATAGAAGCACCGCAGACCCTTAACAATCAAACAGTCCTAAGCAGAAAGAGAAATGCTGGTACTTGATCTCACATTATACAACAGATTGATAGCAAAGAAACAGCACAGAGCTGGCACCCAAGCAAGCATAGAGACCAAAAAAATAGAACAAAGAACTCAGAAATCAACCCACAGTTACAGCCACTTAACCTCTGACAAAAGGTGTCAAAAATTATACACTAAAAAAGCAACAAATGCTCTCCTCCAGCTGAGCAAGATGCCCAAAGGAAAGAAGGCCAAGGGGAAGAAGGTGGCCCGGCCCCTGCCGTCTTCAAGAAGCAGGAGGCCAAAATGGTGGTTAAGCCTTTGTTTGAAAAAAGGCCCTAGGACTTTGGCATTGGGCAGGACATTGGCATTGGGCAGGACATCCAGCTCAAAAGAGATCTAATACAATTTATCAAATACCCACGCTACATCAGGCTGCATACTCTATAAGCAGCTCAAAGTACCTCCTGCCACTAACCAGTTCACCCAGGCCCTGGACAGGCTAACAGCCACTCAGCTGCTTAAGCTTGTCCACAAGTACGGGCCAGAGACAAAGCAAGAAAAGAAGCAAAGGCTACAGGCCTGTGCTAAGAAGAAAGCTGCTGGCAAAGGAGACATCCCAACTAAAAGACCCCTTGTCCTCCGAGCAGGAGTCAATACAGTCACCATCTTGGTGGAAAACAAGAGGGCTCATCTGGTGGTGATTGTCCATGATGTAGACCTCATTGAGCTGGTGGTTTTCCTGCCCTGTGTCGATAGATGGGGGTGCCCTACTGAATCATCAAGAGAAAGGTCAGGCTGGGGCGCCTGGTCCACAGGAAGACATGCACCACTGTTGCCTTCACACAGGTTAACTCGGAAGGCAAGGGTGCTCTGGCTAAGCTGGTGAAAGCTATTAGGACCAATTATAATAACAGATATGACGAGATCCGCTGCTACTGGGGAGGCAGTGTTCTGGGTCCTAAGTCTGACTCACATTGCCAAGCTGGAAAAGGCAAAGGCTAAAGAACTCGCCACTAAACTGGGTTAAATGTACACTAAGTTTTCTGTACATAAATATAATTACAAAATTATCTTCCAAAAAAAGAAAAACAACAAACAAATAAATCAGAGAGAGAGAACCCACTTTGTCAAATAGTGCTGGAAACACTGGAGACCCACATATAGAAGATTGAAGCTGGATCCCTTTCCTGCCCCTGCACAAAAATCGATTCAAATTACATTAAATACCTAAAAGTAAAGATTTGAAGTTCTGAAACCACTAAAACCAAGCAAACACTTCAGGATAAAAGCCTAGACAAGGAATTTGTGCAGGAATTCCGGATGTGGTTGCAGAGAATTAAAATGCTTCTGCAGAGCAAAGAACAATATCTCCATACTCACAGCCCCCACTGCAGCCCCCACTGCAGCCCCCACTGCAGCCCCCACTCAGGACACTGGTCATCTCTTCATTCGCTGTTCCTTTCGTTTATTCTGATACCCTCACTAGTGACCCGGAGGTAGTGTTACTTTCCAATCCAGGCCTGGTGCCTGCCACAGAGTTGGTTCAAGACAGACAGACAGACAGACAGACAGACAGCTGAGAAGATGGTTGGTAAAATGCTTGCAGCACAAGCATGAGAACCCGAGTTCAGATCCCCAGCACCCACATAGCAGCCAGACGTGGTGGTATGTACTCACAGTCCTAGCACTGGGGAAGTGGAGACAGTAGAATCCTTGAAGACTGCTGGCTAACCAGTCTTGCTGAATCAGTGACAGAGCCGGGACTGGGGTCAGGAGGGTGGAATGAACCAGTCTTATTCTAGTCAAATTGCTTGAAAGCAAACCTCCCTGAGGAGGCAAACATCTTAACAATGAGTCAAAGGGCAGCCATAGAGGGGTCCAGGTAATTCTAGTACCAGGAGCCACATTTTAAACTAAGTGTGTTTTTGAAAGATAAAACTAAGTAGTTATATTTTCAAAGTACCACCATGCTTTTAAAATAATAATTATGATGATGTAAAAAATCTGATGCAGAAGAAAGCTACTTAGAATCTAGAAAAGTTTGCCCATGTGAGGTCTACTGCTATCCAGGTAGCCCAGCCTTTGAAGAAACTCAAATCTTGGCCAGTTCTGAAGAAGGGAGAGCAGTCTGGCCAGGGCCTGGTTGGAAACTTAAGCTGGTTTCAGCCTCCCAGTCTTCCCATTCAGGTAACATGGGGTGGCACAGACAGTAGGCCAGACACAGGAAGGAGCCCAGCCATAGCAGCAGAGCCTTCTAAGGAGCCATAGGAAAAACACTCCTCATCCCACACCATCTTCACTGAGAGCAACCAGAATGCCATGTTTCAGTGGTCGCCAACTTACAGTCATCCCATGGATCTCAGGTCAGACTCATGTCCCCAACACCCTCCCTGCACAGGTCTCCTTCCCTGTCCCCTCCCTCTTCACTCAACCTCCTTCCTAGCCAGGCCACACTGCCAATCCCAGCCGGATTTGGTGAGATTTGAAGACTGTCAGTCTTCGTGTGAGCAAGTCCCATGAGGACAACTACGCTGCCTGGCCTCTCCCAGGACACTCAAAAGAGCACTCAATGACTTTACCACCTTTACTAATGAGTTATACTCTCGTTGGTGGCAGTCTTTTATATTTTTCATGTCTCAGGCATTATCTTGGAACACCCAGGTTTTCTGTCATTCATTGAGCTGTTCTGGTCTGCAGATGAGGAAAGCTAGAGCTCAGATAGGTACTAATAACGATGCAGAAGATAAAAGTCTGTGAGCGTACTCCATTCCATGCTCATCCGCCTCTAATGCATGGTCCTCTGTTCTATCACCCAACAGGCAGAGACAGAGCTGAACCTTATTTTTATGACTTCATGTGAAAGGAAATACATGCTCACCGCCTCATATCATTCTGCACCCAACTACATCCAAAAGCAGCAGCCATTCTGAACACAACTCTCTCATCTCTCCAGTTAGGCTCTTATAAATGCCAAGGTCAGGAAAACCACCCTCATGGTATGAGACTCTGTGGCCCTAACAACTACAGTTAAAGGAAGAAAGGGCAGCGAGCATCCCAGCCACCCCCTCCAGCCACTATACTAACTCATAAGCACCAAAGCATCAAGTTTGTCCCTCAGTAGTGCCCACCCTGCTCTGCTTTCCTTGACAAAAAAAATAATAATAATGCATTTCCAACTAGTTACATAAGTCTAGGAAGGGCAGAAAACAGTACACTAGGAAGTAACTGATATTATGCAAACATCCTCAAGGGGAGCATGAACTGTGAGAAAGCACCTCAGTCAGTACAATGCCAACACCCTGAATTAAGCTCTCAATCTGATCTCTTGCAAAGCCAGGCTCTATGGTCCGACGTTGAGGTAGTGCTTCTGTGAGATCCGTTCCCCATCGCCTGAGCTGGCCCATCTCCATGGTGTCAGGAGCACACGCGGCCAGTAGCAATTCCATTGAGGTTAGGGAGATAAGCTCAGCCAGGGACTGACAAGCACAAGGACCTGAATCCAGATCCCCAGTACCCACACAAAAGCAAGACTTCAACTGGGGCTGTGGGGAAACTGGGAAATCCCTGAAGCTCACCGGCCAGCCAGCCTAGCAGAATTGATGAGCACCATGTTCAACAAGAGACCCTGTCTGAAAAACTAAGGTGGAGGGTGACTTCGGAAACCTTTGCCCTCTACACTCACACACATGTACCTGCACACACAGAGAGGCAAGTATCAATACTACACAGGTATACACACACACAAAACAGATGGGGTATCATGGGAAGTCAAAGAGGGTGGAATGACCCTGCGGGGCCTGAAGGGGAGGGGACACAAAGTCTCTTGCTTGCTGTGTGTAGTGACGGAACTTCAAGCAGAGGTGTGGCCTAGTCTGATGGATTCGGATGGTTGCTTGGGTATTGTGCAGATTGATAAGTGGCATGACAGCAGCTGAGGACCAGTTAGGAATCTTTGAAATGACTCGGGGCAAAATGGTGGGTGGCCTGAAGTTCTGGAACTGAAAGTGTGGACAGGACCTCCTGATGGATGGATAGAGAGGCTAACGGAGAAGTCAAAGGCAGCTTCAGGGCTGGAGCTGAGACTTCTGGGGAAATGGGTACCACTTTGGAGTCAGTAAAGGCAGGACGTAATCTGAATTCTCTAACCCACACACATACTAGAATTCTCAGGAAATCCCGGTGGTTCTGCTTTAAGCCTCTCTGTTCCTACTTTGAATCCTAACCAGAAAGATGAAGGTTTATCCACTCTTCCACCATCTTTCCATCCATTATCCACCCACTTCTCCATCCATTCATTCATTTAGCAAGCATCTTTAGTACTTACGGTGTGGCAAATATGGTAGGTGCTAATTATATACATGTCCTTTCTTCATAATTTAGGGAAGATACAGAGACCATGCACTGTTATATTTGAACTTAAATATTCCTCAAAGCTCATATGATGAAAACTTGGTCTCCGCTGCCAGAGTACTCAGAGGTAAAAGTTCGAACAGATAACTGAATGGAGTGGGCTGTCACATCACTAATGGATGGAGCCTTTTATTGACTCATAGCTACTAAGTTTAAAGGGAGGATGTGATGATTTGAATGGGAATGGCCCCCATAGACTTCTGGGACCCCAAGAGTATCCTGCTTCCCCAAGGAGGCCTTCAGGGGCTCAAGACCCCTCCCACATCAATGCCCCACTAATGTGGTTCACCTGAGACACAGCCAGCAGAGATAAACAGTATCCTGCTCCCCGAGATTCATTGTCAGGCTCTGTCTGTCTGCAAAGGGTCCTGAAGACATCAGGAATAACCACACAATGGACATGGTAAGACAATCAACAAGATCCAAAGCAATATGTCACCACCAGAGCCTAACTATCCTGATACACCAAGCCCTGGATATTCCAACGTGGCTAAAGCACAAGAAGGACCTTTAATCTTATAAAGATGATAGAGGCCTTTAAGAAGAAAATGAATACATCCCTTAAAGAAATATAGGAAAATATAATCAAACAGGTGAAGAAAATTAATAAAACTGTCCAGGAAATAAAAATGAAAATACAAGCTGAGGGAATCCTGGAAATGGAAAATCTGAGGAAGATAATGGGAACTACAGATGAAAGCATCACCAACAGAATACTAGACAGGGAAGGGAGAATCTCAGGTATAGAAGATATAATTAAAGAAACCAATAAATCGGTCAAAGAAAATGCTAAATCTGAAAAGGTCATGTAACAAAATATCAGACTTAGAAGATACCACGAAATAGATACATGGTTCAAAGAAAATGCCAACTGTAAAAAGTTCTTAACTCAAAACACCCAGGAAAATTTGGGACAATATGAAAGGATCAAACCTAAGAATAATAGCAACAGAAGAAGGTGAAGATTTTCAATTAAAAGGCAAGAAAACACCTTCAACAAAATTATAGAAGAAAACTTCCCTAACCTAAAGAAAGAGAATGGGATAGTATTCCATTATGTAAACATACTACATTTTCTGTATACATTCTTCAGTTGAGGGACATCTGAGTTGCTTCTGGTTTCTGGCTATTATGAATAAGGCTAATATGAACATAACAGGAGCATCTGTTCTTCTGATAATATAGAACATCTTATGGGTATATGTCCAGGAGCAGTATAGCTGGGTCTGGAGGAAGAACTATTTCCAACTTTCTGAGGAACAACCAGATTGATTTCCAGAGTGCTTGTAAGTAATTAGCAATCCCACCAGCAATGAAGGAGTATTCCTGTTTCTCCACATCATCACCATCATGCTCTTTCATTTGGTGTTTGATCTTGGGCATTCTGACTGGTGTAAGGTGCAATATCAGGGTTGTTTTGATTTGCATTTCCCTGAAGACAAAGGATGTTGAACATTTGTTTATGCACTTCTCAGCCATTGGAGATTCCTTTGTTGAGGATGTTCTATGTAGCTCTGAACCCCATTTTTAATTGAGTTATTTTAATTTTTGGAGTCTAACTTTTTGAGTTCTTAATATATTTTGGATATTTGGTTAGTAGGGGGTACCCTCTCAAAGGTGAAGGGAAGGGGGCTAGAGAAAATAACACTTTGAAGGAATTGAGGGATAACATTTCAGATGTAATAAAATAAATTAAGTAATGGGATAAAAAGAAAACAAAGAAAGACATTGCTACAAACACACAAGAAGCTTACAGAACACCAAATAGATTGAACAAGAAAAGAAAATCCTCCTACCACATAATAATCAAAGGACTAAATGTACAGAACAAAGAAAGAATATTAAAAGCTGCAAGGGGAAAAGGCAAACCTATCAGAATTACACAGAACTTCTCAACAGACCATTTAAAAGCCAGAAGACCCTGGGAAGATGTCTTGCAGAATCTAAGGGACCACAGATGTCAGCCCAGACTACTATACCCAGAAAAACTTTCAATCACTATAGAAGAAGAAACCAAGCTATTTCATGACAAAACCAAAATTTTTAAGTGTCTTTCTACTGATCCAGCCCTACAGAGAATACTAGAAAGAAAACATCAACACAAGGAGAGTAACTACATCCAAGAAAACACAAATTAATTAACTCACAGCAAAACCAAAAGAGAAATACACACACACAGAGTACCACAACCACCATCAAAATAAAAAGTGCTGTAGATTTATTTGGTCTAATACTTGTATAATGGTAACTGGGTTCCCAAAATTACAGGATAATCCACATGTAAAATGTTGAGGGTCCCTACCCCTAGTTGGTTCTGATTGGTAAATAAAGTTGCCAGTGGCCAATGACTGGGCAGGGAGACAGAGGCTTGACTTTAGGATTTGCAGAAAAGGGGACCAAGAGAGGAAGGATTTAGAACCACCATTTCAGGGGAAAGGAATAAGGACCAAGCCCTCGAGGTGCAGAAGAGAGATATACCAATCATGAAGAGCTGGAGAAGAGCAGCCCCAGAGAGCCCCCTGATTGGGTCTAGGGCAGCAAAGATGAAATATAGATTTTAGTAGATAATAACTCAAGAGTATCAAAGGGGAAGTATTAGCCATGTAGAGGTTTTAGAGTGGTCCAACCATTGAGCTGTTTAAAACATATCTCTCCTCCACTCTCTCTCTCTCTCTCTCTCTCTCTCTCTCTCTCTCTCTCTCTGTGTGTGTGTGTGTGTGTGTGTGTGTGTGTGTGTATGTTTCATTCAGGAACTCAGAACACTGGAGCAGGTAGCAAGCTGCTGCCAGGTAATTTTGAGTAGAGGTTAATTGGAAACTAAAACAAACAAGTGCTAACAATGATTTGTCATTAATATCTCTTTCAACATTAATGGACTCAATTCACCAATGAAAAGACACAAACTAGTAGACTGTATTTGTAAACAAGATCTATCACTCTGATGCATGCAAAAACAAGCAACAAATATAGAGAAAGTGTCTTGAAAAGGGTTTTCCAAGCAAACAAACCCAAGAGACAAGCTGGACTCGCCATTCTAATATCCGATAAAATAGACTTTCATTCAAAAGTAATCAAAAGAGATGGGAAAGGACACTTCATACTCAAAGAAAAATTCCATGAAGATGACACCTGAATTCTGAACATCTATGCCCCAAATGCAAGGGTGCCCTCTTTCATAAAAAAAAAAAAAAAAATGTTAGTGAAAAAGCTCAAATCACACACTAAACCACACAAAAATTGTGGGAGACTTCAGTGCCCCACTCTCACCAATGGACAGGTCATCAAAACAAAAACTAAACAGAGACACAGTGAAAATAACAGAAGTTATGAACAAAATTGGTTTAACAGATATCTACAGAACATTTCACTCCAAAAGAAAAGGATATGCTTTCTTCTCAGCATCTCATAGAACCTTCTCCAAAAACGACCATATAAATTGGGCACAAAGCAAGTCTCAACAGATATAAATAGACTGAAATAGCCTCTTGTATTTTATCAGATCACCATGGACTTCAACAACAAAACAACAGAAAGTCCACATATACTCATGGAAATTGAACAACTCTTCACTCAATGGTCAGGGAAGAAATAGAGAAATTAAAGATTTTATGGGACACAATGAAAGCAGTGCTTAAAGAAAAATTCATAGCACTAAGTGCCTTCCTGAAGAAATTGGAGAGATCTCATGCTAGCAATTTAACAGCACACCCAAAAGCTCTAGAACAAAACGAAGCAAACACACTCAATAGGAGTAGATGGCAGGAAATAGTAAAACTCAAAGTGGAAATAAATTAATTGAAAACAAAGAAAATAATACAAAGAATCAAGAAAAGAGCTGGTTCTTTGAGTAAATCAATAGGACAGACAAACCCTTAGTCAAACTAAGTAAACGGCACAGAGACAGTATTCAAATTAACAAAATTAGAAATGAAAAGGGAGACATAACAACAGAAACTAAGGAAATTGAAACAATCATTGGATCTTACTTCAAAAGCCTGTACTCCATGAAACTGGAAAACCTAAATGAAATGGATGATTTTATAGAAAGATACCACTTACCAAAGTTAAGTAAAGATCAGGTAAACTAAATAGTTCAATAACCTTAAGGAAATAAAAACAGTCATTAAAAGTCTCCCAACCAAAAAAAAAAAAAAAAAAAGGCCCAGAGTGAGATGATGGTAGTGCAGATTTCTACCAGACTTGCAAAGAAGAACTAATACAAACACTTCTCAAACTATTCCACAAAATAGAAACAGAAGGAACACTACACTATTCATTATATGAGGACATAGCCACCCTGATACCTAACACACACAAAGGCCCAAAAAAGGAAAGAAGTTCAGACCAATTTTACTTATGAACATCAACACAAAAATAATAAAATTTTCACAAACTGAATCCAAGAGCAGATCAAAAACATCGTTCACCACAAGCAAGTAGGCTTCATCTCAAGGATGCAGGGATGATTCAATATGAGCATTCATCAATGTGATCCACTATCTAAACAAACTGAAAGAAAAAAAATTACATGATCATCCCATTACATGCTGAAGAAGTCTTCAATAACATTCAACACCCCTTCATGTCCTAGAGAGATCAGAAACTCAAGGCACGTACCTAAACATAATAAAAGCAATATACAAAATCCAATAGCCACAAATAATGTAAAATATCTTGGTGTGACTCTTACATAGTAAAATTGCCCATCTTACCAAAAGCAATCTACAGACTCAATGCAATCCCCATCAAAATTCCAACACAATTATTCACAGACATGGAAAGAGAATTTCTCAACTTCTTATGGAAAAATAAAAACCCAGAATAACCAAAGAAATCCTGAACAATAAAAGAACTTTTGGAGGAATCACCATCACTGACCTCAAGCTGTACTACAGAGCAATAGTGATAAAAACTACATGGTTTTGGTACAGAAACAAACAGGTTGGTCAATGGAATAGAACCAAAGACCCAAAAGTAAGCCCACACTCTTATGGACAGTTGATCTTTGAAAAAGAAGCAAAACTCATACAATGGAAAAAAGAAAACATCTTCAATTAAATGGTGCTGCTCTAACTGGTGAACTGTATGTAGGAGAATGAAAATAGATCCATATCTATCACCCTGCATAAAGCTCAAGTCCAAGTGTATCAAGAACATCTACATAAAACCAGATACACTGAATCTAATAGAAGAGAAAGTGAGAAAGCCTTGAACTCATTGGCACAGAGGGAAATTTTCTGAACAGAAAAGCTCAGGCTCTAAGATCAAAAAGTGGGACCTCATGAAGCTGAAAACTTCTGTAAGGCAAAAGACACCATCAATAGGACAAATTAGCAACCTAAAGATTGAGGGAAAAAAAATCTTCACTAACCCTACATCTAAACAAAATTCCAAACAGAAGGATCTCTAATGGCTGAGAATCACTGTTTTAAAAAAAATGTTCAAAGTTTTTAGTCATCAGATAAATGCAAGTCAACATGACTCTACGATTTAGGGACTGAGACCTCAGAAAACAGAAGCAAACAATAAACCCCAGTCATTTTGTCTCAGGGATCTTGTTATTGTGATTTAAATGGACTACAGGAGACACCTTCACTCACCTGCTCAGCTAATCACTCCAAATTTATTGGCACTAATTCTCACTAGTACTTTCTTTCAGGCAAACATGTGTGTTGTTCCAGGTTAAAGTTCATCTTGCCCTCAAGCCTTTAGCAAGTGTTGGGGCAGCTGGATTTCCATATGTAGAAGAATGAAACTAAACTGGGCATGGCAGCAGTTGGGAGGCAGAGACAGGTGGATCTCTGTGAGTTCAAGACCCACCTATGGGACCAGTGAGTTCCATGACCACCAGAGCTACACAACAGAGAGACTATGTCTCTAAAAACAAAACACCAACAATAACACAACAAAACAAAAGAAAATGAAACTAGACCCGAACTTCTCATCCTGTAAAAAAAAAAAAAAAAAAAAAAAAAAAAAAAAAAAAAAATTAAAAAACCCAAAATTTGAAGCTGATAGAGAACAACACAGGGAAAGCATTTCAAAATATATGCAAGGCTTCCCGGAAAGGACACCAATGGTGCAGGAAATAACCCCAGGAAAGGGAAACTGGGATCCCATGAGATTTAAATGTCTTTGCACAGCAGAAGAAAGCATCACCAGAGTAAAGATATAATTGGGGAAAAAAATCTTTTCTGACTACATGTCAGATGGGAAATTAATATCTAGGATTTTTAAGAACTTCAAAAATTGAACATCATCAATCAAAAAAAAAAATCCAATCAATGGATGAGTCAATAAGCCGACAAAATGATTCTCAAAAGAAGAAATAGAAATAGCTGACACACACTGAGGAAGCATTCTTCATCTAATAGCCATCACAGAAATCAAAACTGCACTGAGGGAACGACGGCAACAATGCATGGGGGAGGAGGAAGAGGACCAACGGTTTTCACAGTGAGAATGTAAACCGGGACTGTGTGCTGAATAAGAATGGTCCTGATTGGCTCACATAGGAATGCTTAGTCAGCAGGGAGTGACACTACTTGAGAAAAAATTCTGAGGTGTGGTGCTGTCGGAAGAAGTGTGCCACTGGGGGTGGGGTTTGAGGCTTCAGAAGCCCAAGCCAGGTCCAGTGACTCCCTCTTCCTGCTGCCCATCTGGATCCAGATGTAGAACTCTATCTGAGCTACTTCTCCAGCTCCATGGCTGTGTGTGTGTTGGCATGTTTACCACCATGATGACAATGGACTAAACTGCTGAAAATGAAAGCCAGCCTCAGTTCACTGTTTCCTATAATAAAATTGCATGGTCCTGGTGTCTCTCCATCACTATAGAACACCAACTAAAACAAGCAGCCACTACAGAAATTAGTATGAACTTTCCTGAAAGAAAGAAAAGAAAAAAAGAAAGGGGGAGAGGTGGACTATCAAATGACTAGACTACCATTACCTCAATAACACTAAGTCAACATACCACAGCAGACATGCTTGTACATTTGTGTTTACAGCTGCCCTGTTCACAATAGTCAAAACAAACAAACAAAAAAAAAAAAAAAAACAGAACCAACTTAGAGGTCTGTCAGGAGATGAATGGAAAAAGAAAATGTGTTACATGCTACAATGGAAATGTGAACAGTTATAAAGAAGAATAGAATAATGATATTTGTATGAAAATAGATGAAACTAGAAGTCATTATGTTAAGCAAAATAACCCAGACTTAGAAAGGTAAATAATGTACTTTCCCTTATGTGTAGAACTAAATTTAAAATTGTGCATCTGCGTGTGTGTGTGTGTGTGTGTGTGTGTGTGTGTGTGTGTGTGTGCATGCGTGTGAATATATGTGTGGAAGATCGTGGATGGGAGGAAAGACATCTCAGAGGAAGTGGGAATGTAAAGAGCAATGGGATGCATGTGGTCAGAAAGAAGGAATGAAGGGAACCAGCTGAAACAGGATAGGCGACATGTTGGAGAGCAGTGGGGGAGGGGAAACAATGTGAAACAAGAATAATAACCCATATTTCATGCCATAATGAAATTCAACACTTTATGCGCTGATCTAAAAACTGAAGATGCCCCACACTTGGTTGTAGGACACGGATAGACCTGGAAATGACTGAGAAACTTCTTCCCTGTTGGCTAGCTTTAATACTGCTGGGAGGTGCTATGGCATTTAGTCCTCTGGGCTTGGGGACAATAATAGTATACAGTACTGGGCCCTGTCGGCTACAGTATCAACTCATCAGACAAGATGTGCCCACCGGTGCAATAGTGGCATAACTGTTATAGAAAGAACCAGTCACTTTCTGATTGGATTTGATACCTGCTCCACAGAAGGTAATTCACACTGTAACTGTAAACCTTGTCAAAAGCCCATAGCTGAGGTGGTCATAGATCCACGGGGAACCTATTACTACTGTATTGCTAAATGAACATGTTCTCAAACTGCTGTCTGAATATTTATGTTTACACCCAGAGATAAGTGAAATTCCTTGCCCTAGACAGAGAATCCCATCTTGCAGCAGGCACCAGTTAGTACAAAGACTCATAGTTTGTTAAAGTGCTGAAAGTCACTGTGAGTTGTTAGCCCAAATGATGCATCTATACCCATCCCTCCCAGGGGCTTGGAGGACATTACAAAAGAGGGAAAGGATGTAGGAGCCAGTCGATGAGGAGGGGTGCTGTGAAACGCTGTCTTCTGGACATGATGTGGCCATTGGACTCATGGACCCACAGCAGCTGTGCCTACCTGCATAAAGATCAACTCAGCTAAAATTCCAGCATAGAGAACAGAGAGGTCCAAGAGGCCCTGTCCTTAGCTGAGATGGCTGGAGGCTTCTAAAGGAGGGAGCGTCCTCTTCCTTTGGGGATGTGGCTGAGGGTAGGTTGCCCACGGACGGTTCCACACTCATCAGCAGCAGCGCTAACTAAACTCGATGGGAAATTTAAAAAACACTTGCTATTGGGAGCAGGATGTGTTGTGGGACCTGGAGAAAGATGGAGGGACTGAAGGGTGGATACAACCAAAATATGTATGTATATGTATATGAAATAGTCAAAGAATAAGCAAAAATATCATATTAAAAAGTTGAAAGATAGCAAATGTTAGAGAGAGCATTAAGTTTGCTGATTGGGGATGTAAATTGGTAATAGAAAAAACAATATAGGAGGTGCTCCAAAAAAATTAAACTATCATATGATCTAGCGATCCTGCTTCTTGGTGTATAGGGGAAATCAAATCGCACACCAGAGAGACACCTATCTTTCTGTCTCTTCAAGTTGACTGCAGTGTTTATTGCCGGGTGAATGGAATGTTATTAAGCCTTTGCAAAGGAGAAAATGCCACCATTTCTGATATTATGAACAGACCAGGAGGCTGTTGTGCCATGTGAAACGAGCCAGATGTTGATCAATCTCAACTGTGATCTCACTGGAAAGCAGGATCTGAAACAGTAGAAAGCAGAGAAACAGAATAGAACAGGGGTTGCTACAGGGAAAAACAGGCGAAGAGCTGGGGTTCAAGGGATACAACCTTGCAGTCAGGAGATGAATAAATTCTGGAAACCTCCTCCACCTCCAAAGAAGAAGGAATAAGAAAGTTCTATTCCAGTTGGACCATGCTGTGCTGGCCATCCTCACTGAAGAGTCACCAACATGTAGCTTATGCTCAGGATCAGGGTGAGGACTCCCTCTGGATGACCCAACAGTAGCTCTAGTGAGTGTCTCTAAGCAACCAAGCCTGTCTCTGCAGGCCTGGCCTTTTGCATCTGCTATCCATGTGAGCCAGCCCTGGGAGCAGCTTGCCAGAGCTATTTGCATCACCTCCCACAGCATGCTGGGGGCAGCTGTGCAGCCACCCGCCTGAAGACAGCTGTAAGCCCATCCATCTGGGTGGCCATATTCACAGCCGACTGCCTGGGCCCTGCTGGACCATTACTGACACCTGCAGGTTCAGGTGCCAGCACCTGAGATGCATCTACTCCGGAGGTTCCTGGTCCTCCTCCTGGGACTGCTAGCCTTGCCCTCGGCCCTACCTAAGCAGCCTTGGTCTGGAGTGGCCAAGGCCCATGCGGATGGCCGGTCCACCCTAGCGAGAAGTGAGCTTACCACTGGGCTTGGTGTCCTGTCCGCAGGGTGTGGGGAAGGCACAGCCTGGGCCCCACCACTGACTGTTGAGCCTCTATTTGTTTGTTTGTTTATCCCTTGGATCTTAAGTACAGGAAACTGAGACTGAGTTAAATCGCTCCAATTCACAGCACGTGATCTGTGTTGTTTTCTCTTTCTCCCTTGTCCTCATTCCCATCCTTCCCCTTAAAGCCTTGGCTGTGTGCTTAGCATATATGTCTAACTATGTCTGTATCCAGCTGGGGATGGTGGCATGCATGCCTTTAATCCCAGTACCTGGGAGTCAGAAACAGGCAAGTCTCTGAGTTTAAGGCCAGCCTGGTTTTATATAGTGAGACTCTTTCTCTGCATCCTTCGTAGCGGGTGTTTATAGAACTGACTTGTAGCTCACTCTGCTTTTACTGCTGGCATCTCGCTTGCTTTAACGGGTGCAAAGAAGTCCTTACCTCCTACATTTAATTGGCTGCTCTCTCAGGACTGTCACCTAAACTGTATCATTGTGTAAGAAACACTGAGAAGAGCATCTTTAAGAATGTCCCCATTAGAATTCCTCTGGGATACATATATCCAGCTCAGTTTAATTGAAACTGTTGGACCCCTCCTAAAATGGCTGTGCTGGTGTAGACTCATTCCAGTTGTAAGAGAATATAGCTGTCTCCCACGTTGCCCACCATGGGAGGATAGCCACCTGTGCCAACTAGTCAGTGCTGCCAAAGCAAAATGCCATAGGTGGGCAGGATAGGTGTGGAGGTAGCAGACCATAAACAACATAAGGGTCTGTTTGGTTTGGGTTGTTTTTTTTTTTTTTTACATAGTCTGACAGTTAGAAATTCAAGTTAAAGGTGATGACAGGTTTGGTGTCTGGGGAGGAACCCCTCTTGCTGGCTTGTGGGTGGCACTTTCTCACAGCCTGTCAGAGAGGGCATACCTCATGTCTTCCTCTTACAAAGTTCAACTGGATGAGGGCTGACCCTATGACCTCACTTAAGTGTATTTACTGCCTTGAAGGAACTATCTCAAATAAAGCTGCATCTAAGTAGCCATGGGGATCCATTCCAGGTTCCCCCTCGGATCCTAGAATCTTTGGATGCAGCAACCCTTTACATAAAACGGTACAATGTCTGCACAGAACTGATGCAAACCCTTCCTCAGACTTGAAACCATCTCTAGATTACCTGTAGGACCTAGGACAATGCAAATGACTTGTAATTAACTGTTGTAGCTTATTCAGGGGAATAATGGCAAGAAAAAAAATGGGCATGTTCAGAGCACATGTAACATTTCCCAAATATTTCCAATCCAGAAGATGGCCATTGCTCCTCCCCAAACAGGAATAGATTCCAGTTCATCAATATATTATCATATAGTCTGTGTTTTGAGTCTTTTTATGGTGGAGGAGAAGGTTTAGTATAGATATATGACAGAACATAGCACATGACAGAGGCGGAGACAGAGTGGTCATAACCAGACTGAGGTGGTTATGGGGTGAGGGGTGGAGAGCCAGGTGCAACAGCCAGGAAGCCCAAGATCTTGTCTCAACCCAGAATCACTCTAGCTGTCTATTTCAACTGTGTTCTAGTTTTACCTTCCGCACTGAGGGTGTTAATCAGCACAGTGGACATTTATCTCTATGTGCATCTGTGCATGAAAACCCAGCCTCATTCCTGCCCACATGACTCAGTTCCCCACCCATCTGCATCTGTAAATGACCGCATTCTCCACATGTGGACTCATGTGCTTTCAGACCTATCTCTGCAACATGATACTTTAATTGTTGCTCCATTATAGAATACTGCTCCTTTTGACCAACATCTTATTCTTCCCCGTGAATTTTCCAGTGTGTTCAGTTCCTGTGAAAGACATCTGATTTCAGTCACATTGAATCTGCCTGTGTATTTAGAGAAAATAAATATGTTCACAATGGAAGACCCTGCCAATAGGCTTAGCATGTTGTTAATCAGATTTTACACTATGCCTTATAAAATCCTGTTAAAGTTTTGAGCATGGTTTCTCAAGTTGATCCCTGGAGAATTTATAGGTTTTTTCTGCAAAGTAAATGATTTTTTTTATGTATTTCTAGTTGGTTTTTATGGTACAACTGGGAGAGATATTCAGCCATAGTTTCTGCTTAAGAAACTTTTTAATACGGATCTGTTTCTTCTCTATGGGAGACATGTGTCTTAGTTAGGGTTTTATTGCTGTGAAGAGACACCATAACCAAGGCAACTCTTATAAAGGCAAATGGTCAATTGTGGCTGTCTTACAGTTTCAGAGGTTCAAGTTCATTATCATCATAGCAGGAAGTATAGCAGTGTGCAGACAGACATGGTGCTGGAGGAGTTCTACATCTTGATCAGAAAGCAGCAGAAGGAGACTATCACCAAGTGGGCAGCCAGGAAGGGACTCAAATTCTACACTGGGTGAAGTTTGAGCATAGGAAACCTTCAATCCCACCCCCACAATAAAGTACTTCCTCTAACAAGGCCACACCTACTCCAATAAGGCCACACCTCCTATTTGTGCCACTCCCTGTGGCCAAGCATCCAAACAAAAGAGTCTATGGCAGCCAAATACATTCAAACCATCACAACATGGAAGCACGAATAAGTGCTCAACACGTAAGGGATTCGCCGGGCTCACACCAGGCAGGCCTGCTGCCTCCATGCTCCACTCTTAAACAGCAATATGCACATCACCATCCTTCTCCATTTTCAGTTATTGCACAGGGTCTCCTGAAGCTCAGTGCAGAAAGACGGATCCAGAGCATGCGCCTTCTGGACCGTCTGAACGTCTCAGAGACAGTGGCCCCCGGGATGGTGGGCTGGCTGATTGGTGGCATGAACTTCCAGCAACAGCAAGAAATCAGGTAAGACCTAGACTCCTACTGTAGTCTCTAGGAGGCACTCCAGGGATGGTCAGAAGGCAGAATGGACAGAACAGAGAGCAAGATTTATGAAGAAGGAAGGCATTCAGACTTAGGAAGACAAGACACAAAGCCAAAGATGAGGACAATCTGCGGGCCACTGTCAGGAGCTGTTTGGGGAGGTGGTAAACCAGAGAAAGTGGCAAGAATAGCTTAGAAGCAGACATGTCTGCACTTAAAGCTCACCTTTGCCACTAACTCTGGGAAATTGTTTGGTCATTCTAAGCTCACCTGTAAAATGGGGACACAGAACAGAGTCTAGATAAATATTCAGGATATCAAAGGAGACCAAGGATGCAACCAGACACTTGAATCTTCATTCAAGTGGGACATAGCTTTTGTGGCTCTGCATAAGGAATGGACTTCACTACCCACAAACCTTGGGCCCCCACCAGATAAACAGTCACAGTGATGATCCCACCCACAGGAGATGCTGTGAGCTCTGACAGTCCTGCACAGAACTTCTGTAATCAACACAGGAGATATATAACCCTCAGTAGCTGGGGTTTTCATGGTAGAACTGTGTACATGCTACCCACAGCCACTGAGACTACTCCTTTGACCCTCCCACCCCTAGGTCTCCATCCTGCCTCCATTATTCTGCCTGCTCTACCCCAGAAAATGCTCTGTACTTTCTCTTGACCTAAATTCCTCATTTGTCTCCATCTGAATGAACAATAATCACTAGTGAAATTTTCCTATGAAACATGCAGCCCAAATCACCTCTTTTTAGTCAGTCATTAACAAATGTCACAAATATCTACCGGCTATCACTCACATTGAGAGTAAAACCATGAGCAAGACCTATGACCTTTACCTTTGGGAAGCCTCCATCCCAGTTGACTAGGCCTCAGAGGGTGATGACTAATTTCAGGTGAAGGGACATGCCAACAAAATAACTTTAGCAAGGTGAGGGTGGGAGTGAGGGGGCTGACCAGGATCTATCCAAGAGGTGACCCTTGAATGAAGTGAAAAAGGCAAATGACAAGAGGGATATGGGACACAGTCTGGGAAGAAGAAACTGTAGGTACAAAGGCCCTGCAGTAGAGAAGTGTGTTCCAACAAGAGAGAGCATTCGTGTCTGGCTGAGCAAAGGGTGTGTGGAGAGGTGGGAAAACCATTACCATAAGGCAAATGTGAACCTGCAGAATGAGCAGCAGAGGTATTCATACTGGGGATATATGTTCCAAGTAAGTCAAGGTGGTTTGCAGATAACAATCTGGGGGTATAGTGTGTGGAAAAGCCAAGGATCTTCCCTGTGGACTCCCAGAGAGATGATAGAACCTTGGTCTAAGAAAAGCCTCAGAGTCCTAGAATGGCTGCTGTCAACATCTGGTTCTGTACTGCACATTTCACAGCCGTAAGGAATGCTTCAGGAGCCCTTCAACAGGGCTGCTCAGGCTGTCAGAACATTCACACCAGGCTCTGATTCCCAGTTCTACCATCTGACCCTCCTTGCAGACAAGACTGGCTTTGTATCTGAGTTGTCCTCCCTCGTCCTTGTGAGCTCTCTGATTTTTCCACTTATAGCATCAACATCACCAATGTGCAGCTGGACTGTGGTGGGATCCAGATGGCTTTCCCCAAAGAGTGGTTCTCCGCAAACATCACACTTGAATTTGACATTGAATTCAAACTGTGAGTCTCACCTAACAAAGCAGCATCTTTGGGATACTTTTTCTCCTTCTTGGGGACCTGGAAGCTAGGGGTGTGGTGGGGGTAGCAGACTAGGAAGTTCAGAGCTTTCATGACGCCAAACTTAACTCAAAGCATGACCTGGGGTGAGTCACTATTCCCTGGACCTTGGGTTCTTCTACTGAAGTAGAGATGACACTCTCAGTGGAGGGATTATTTGCTCATCAAACCCATGTGATGTCAGCAGCTATGTCCCATGAAAGAAAGGAGGGGGGTCCCTCTGCTCATTCCCTCCCCTGCTCAGACTTCCTGCAAGGGAAACAGGAGCTACAGCTATACAGAAAAGCTCTTAAAATAGTGGCTTACTCTCAATTCTTGAATTGATCTCCTTAAAGAATTTTCAAAAGTCAAAATCTGGGAGTAAAGGAGTGGGCAGGGGTTCAGTGAGAGAGCCTACACTTAACATGCCCAGGCTTTCTGTTCCATCTCTAGCACCAGAAAAAAAAATAAAAACAAGCATAGAAGTCACTAAAGTCAATGTTCAGTTCCTCCTTCCTTACCAACCTAGGGCTTAGTGGACATGAGTTGTTGGGATGTCAGTGAGTGTTACCTGGCTTTGCCACACTTCTTGCTGGCCACCCCTGCCTCCTATCTTACCACAGGCCCTTCAATTCGAATATCATCAAAACACATGCCCGGATGGGCCTCGCTGCAGAGTCCTGGCTGGAAAAAGATGAGTTTGGCCGGAGGGAGCTGGTGACGGGCAGGTGCCGAATGGAGCCCAGCAGTGAGGGTGCATCCATGTCTGCTGAGTAAGGCCTTTTGCTCTCCCATGATGGCCCTGCCCCATGAGCAGCTGTGGCTTCATATCCCCACAGGCCCTCTTAAGTCCAAAGCAGGCTTTATCCCTTTGCTAGAACGTTCTCCTCCTGTTCCTCCTCTCCTCCCTGCGTCCCCTGTACTCAAGCACTGCAGAAATACCTTTCAAAGATGGAAGTACTAATGTGGAAATGCCTCTTGAACCTCTCTAGCCTCAAGGCTGCCTGGCTCTGGGGCCATTTTTCCTTTTTTAACATTTCTTTGTCTTCACACCTCTGTGCCTGTGTCTGCACATGGTAATCTTTCTTCCAGAATGCCTTCCCAACCTCCTTAAACACCTCATTAAGACAGGCCCAAGTATTTCCCAAGAATCTCCTAATGCTGAGCACCCTGTCTAATGCTAGAGACACCAGGGTGAACAAGACAGAAATAAGAATTTTATGGAGTTCTAGGGACTGACTGGCTAATTGTCCACGGTGAGGAGTGTGCTGATTTCTCTCTATAATTGCCGAATGCTGAACCATGACACTTCTCATAATGTGCCCATGTAAGCATCAGATGTGTGGTAACAGCTTAGACTGTGGCAGACATTGACAACGCAGAGGAAGACCATAAACTAATGCTCTCCTGCCATGGTCTTTACAATAGTTGGCACTTGTTCCTGCATGACCTTGGCCATGCCACATTACCTCTCTGGATCCTTGTTGACTATTACAACAAGAATACCTCCCTAGATGACCAAGTGATAATTCAAGAACATGTTCAGCACATCCTTCCCAGCTTTGGTGTGGCCTAGACTGGTTTATTCTGTCCTGAATTCTCACCTCTTCTCTAGGGAAGCCTCACCCAAGATGAAGCATTTTCTCCACAACCTCAGAGAAAGCCTAGGGAAAGTTATCCCAAATCTGGTAGAAAGTCAGGTAAGTTTAAGGACACTGTTTTCCCTGTAGGCATCTGTGAGTCTGAGGATCAGGGTGCACATATGCATAACTTAGCAGAGAACTTCTGATGCTGGGTTGTGGAGTCTGACAGCAAATACCAGTAGCCAATGGCAAGAGACTGAGTGTCTGTGTCCCTGTGTGTAACACAGGCACAGTTGAAGTCCCTACCTCATAGACTCGTGGGTCTACAGGAGGTAGACATGGGTGTACTTGCATGCCTCCTGTAGTTGGCTGGGTCCTGCTGAAATCCAGTGGGGCCAGTGCCCCCTGCCTCAAAGACCTCAGTTCCTTCCTATCTCTGGCTGACCCTCTGTCTGTGCTGGGGGCCTAGGTATGTCCTCTGATTGGTGAGATCCTCCGGCAACTGGATGTGAAGCTGTTGAAAGGCCTAGTGGGTGAGTGTTGGGGTCCATCCCGGCAGATCTCCTTGGAACTGGTAGATAGAAAGGGAGTAACCACAGCTCTCATGTGCTGTGAGAACATATACTAGGTATTCTATTGCAATGCTCACCTACCAGACAAGTGGGGAGACTAGAAGGAACTGTGGCCAAGAAGGCTGCACCCTACCAAGTCACCAGACTGGAGATTCTAGCTTCCCCCAAGAGCTCTGCACGCCCAGTAGGGAGGACACTCCCCTGTCTAAACTCAAGACAAGCCCTGCTCCAGGGATGGTTGAATTTCTTCAACCCCCACTCTAGTGGATCTCACAGTCTTGGAAACAGAGGGCAGGAAGTCATTTGTCAAGGGCTGTATTTCTGAACAAGTGATGGGAAGAGAATGCTCCTGGTCCCAGACCTTGAAGGATACATGGGGAAGCAGCCCCTTCTCTGTGGACCTGGGGATTAGAAGGATCACCTAGCAACTGAGATTCCCCTTCTCCTTTCAGAACAGGTGACTGCTCATAATCTTGATCAACCCTGAATCAGTCAAATTTCTGCTAACAGGCTCGAGGGGCCTCGTATAGCCTGCCATTGTTAAGAAGGAGGTACTTCCGGCTAAGACTTTGTCTCTCTCAGTGCGCTGCTTCTGTTGTCCCCTGGAAAAATGACCCCCTGGTCCCAAGACATCCTGTCCTTTCCAACAATAAACTCTAACTCTGAAGGATACACCATCCCAAGCCCCTTACACACCCCTACACCCTTACACACCACCCTCCACCCCCCACCTCAAGCTTCAGGGCAAATATCCCTGATTTGCTCATCCCAGTAATGATGACAGCCTGTTGTTGGCAGCCAGGGACTTTGCTCAAAGCAGGGAGAAGCCAGACTCCTTTGCTCATCTATGTTTAGTTGAGCACTTACTGTGTGCCATGTCTATTGCTAGGCTCCCAGAGAGTACGTGGAAACATAATAGAGCAGAAATGCAAAAGAGACTCTGAATCATGCCAGACTCAGCGCCATAAAGGAGTGTGTCCGTGGGCAACCGGTGTCTCCAGCTCCAAAGCAAGAGATAGAATAGAGAGCCAGCTCAGCAAAGGTTCGGGTAAAATTACTGGATAACCCCTGACCTGAAGGTCTATCTGTGTCTTTGCAAAGGGCATCACCTTTTGGGCCCTTGTGGGAATAAAGATTCTGCAGGATCTATGGCACGCTGCTGGCATCAGGGAAGTCACCCCACCACTGTAGGAAACTGGGAACACTCAGGCTGAGCTTAGCTTAGTAATGTGGCAGGTTCACCACGAACTGTCAAAAGACAAGGTTGTCACGGCAGCAATGCACACAATAACCGGAGAGCATCCACGTCCCCAAATGTCCTGAGAATGGACAGGCAGGGAGGGAGGGAGAAGAATCTCAGCCTGGGTTATCAGTGGTGATGAAAAGAACCCTCCACTTCACACGGTCCTATGAGTGAGTCTTCCAAAGTTGCGTGAGAAAAGCTGGACGTGAAGAGCATGTGACACAGAGGTAAAAAACACCACAGCTGATGCACATTGCTGGGGTCAGGGTTAATTACAGTAGGGCAAGGTTGGGCAACAGGGAGGGACTTCTAAAGAACTGGCGACAGCCGATTCTTTAACCTGAGTACCGGCTATGGGGAGGAGGATTCAGTCTGTGGAAAACTCATTCAGCTACTTGTGCGTATACCTTTTTCTCATCATAGTGCGTTTTTAACACCTTTTTAAAGTAAAATATTTGGCAGGCAGCACATGTGTGTGGAGTACATGCAAAACCACTTGCAAGATGTTTTCTATGTGGGAAATGTTTATTCAAGGCCATTACATTCACTGTTAACTATTTGCCTATGGGCCACTCAAAGTTGAAAGCTGATTCCCATCCTAATTCATCACAGGTTAAGGATAAATATCACACACATTAATAATAGTAACATAGGCTAGGGAGATGGGCTCCGTGACTAGGAGCGCCGACTGCTCTTCCAGAGGTCCCAGTTTCAGACCCCAGCACCCTTGTTAAGTGGCCCACAGCTGCCAGAAATTCAAGCTCCAAGAGAATCCAGTGCCGCCTTCTGGCTTCCATGGGCCTACACATGGCATATATACACACACAGAGATAAAAATGAAGCTTTAAGATTTGTTGTTGTTGTTGTTTTGGGTTTGCTTTTGTTTTGGACACCAAGTGGGAGTTGGTGGTGCCAGCTGTGTTGGCACAGACAAAAGGCAGGAAAGGGCTACCTGGCGAGCAGGAGGAACAGTAGGCTAGATATCCAACCCACAACAAAGGAGCCTAGCATCCCACTGTCTAAGCCTCTAATGCAACTGGCCCATCTAGTTAACCTGAGGGTCCGCCGTCAGCTCAGGGTCGGCCGGCCTCTGTCCCACCCGTTGCAGTCCTGGTGGAAACCCCGGGACAAACGAGGGCGTCCATCTCCTTTGTTTCTCGGGATCTGAAGATGGCTGTACAGTCAGAGCTGAAAGTTGTACAAAAAGCACCAGCAAGGTGTGTCTAAATGAGCATTTTACTGATATGCCGAAGAACAAACACCCGATATTCCGGCTTCGGTGCAGCAGCAGCAGCCAGCCAGTGCCAGAAACAAGACTGGCCCAGCAGGCGGAGAATAGACCCTCTGTCCAGGCAGCATTAAAACTTAAGCAGAGCTTGAAGCAGCACCTGGGTAGAGTAACATCCAGGCACGGTTGGGCCGACCCATGGGTGCCCTGGCCAGAGGAGCAATTGGATGGAGGAAGAGGCCTACCCATAATCCAGAGAGGCTTGTTCTGAGGAGGACTACATGGGGGACGTGACACCAGAACCCCGCTTAGGGGTGGGATGTCGCTCCAAGGTCAAAACCTGCTCGGAAGTGGACGAGCCACAGCTCCCCAGATGGGTTTAAGAAGAGGGGGTGTTCAAGGTCGTGGAGGTCCTGGGAAATGGGGGCCTAGGGCGTGGAGCTATGGGTCATGGCAGAACCGGTGGTAGAGGTCGGGGTATGATAGGTATGGGGAAAGGGAGCTTTGGAGACAGAGGCCGAGGTCGTGGCGGAGGGAGAGGTGCCCTCACTCGCTCTGTATTGACCAAGGAGCAGCTGGGAAACCAATTGGCTGCTGCATACATGCCGAAAACTAGAGGACACCTGGATGCTGAATTGGAATGTCTACATGGCACAGACAGACAAATCCTGAAGCCAATGATTGAAGCCTGCCTGCCTGCTGCCTGCTGCCTGCCTGCTGCCTGCTGCCTGCTGCCTGCTGCCTGCTGCCTGCTGCCTGCTGCCTGCTGCCTGCTGCCTGCTGCCTGCCTGCTGCCTGCTGCCTGCTGCCTGCTGCCTGCTGCCTGCTGCCTGCTGCCTGCCTGCTGCCTGCCTGCTGCCTGCTGCCTGCTGCCTGCTGCCTGCCTGCTGCCTGCCTGTTAGACTCTTGTTAAAGTCACCACATCTATAAAACAACCTTGAGAAAACATGAGAAGAAACCTGGTTGATGCTGGAAGGACCTGTCACAATGGGCTGCGGACTTACCTGCCACCAACTAGTGCATTTAGTCCGTTCCTTCTACTTTTTGATACTGTGTTATAGTTTCCTTTAATTTGGCTGAGTTTTGTTTATCCAGTCACTCAGACATGTGTTTGAACAGGAATGCATTGGCCGTGTGAGTAAAACATTCTCCCAGCCTCTGCCTGTCATATACTCAACATTTTAAAATATTTCCCCTGTTGATTTTTATGGAAATGAAGGAGTCAGTGTTCTCACTATGATCTTTGGGATCGAGTTCTACATCTTTCTTTAAAAGCTTCTTGTTAATATCTGGAGCTAAAGGTATGAAGGTAGTAAATTGGAAATGTTGGTATGGCTACTGGGCCATGGGATGGGTTGGTTACACAGGGTAGCAACTTTGATTTGGTCAAAGCTGGTGTTGCCTACATTGAAATCACATAGATGGTGGCTGGCAAACTAAACTGGAACTTCCAACCTAAAGAAAGATTTTTAAGCTCTCCATTTGGCTTTCTGTCTTGCCCAAGAGGCAGGCGCCTCTCTGTGGAAGAAGCAGCCATTGGCGTGGCAGAAGAGACAACGCTGGGAAGGGTTCGTGTGCTGTTCCTGCTGAAATGCAGTAACCTGGGTTTGTCAGGAGCAGTCTTGGGCTAATCCACTTCACTGGCTGTATTTGACCCTCCCGAGGGGTTAAGTTCAACCATATTTTGTCAGCTGTTCCATTCCAGTGGAATTGTATTTCTGTATTCTGTATTCTAATATTTCTGGTTCGTTATAACAAATTGTTCTCTCAAATTAAAAAAATAATAATCTTAAAAAAATAAATAAATAAGCACTTGACAAAGTCTTCAGCAGCTCATCAAACGACTCATCAGCAACCCTCTAACATATAAAACTGTCACCCAGTTCACACATGACAGTTCTGAAAGAAGAGGTTATTTGCCTGAGGTCACACAGAGAGGCACTCGCCGTGTGAGCCCCATCAATCATATACAGGCAGATGGATCACAAAGCTCACACTCTGAACTGTAACCCCCTCACCCCAATATCTCCCTCCCTCACCTCTAACACCCCCTTAAGACTTCCCTCCCCCCAAGGGGAATATGATGAAATCAAGGTTCAGGTGAACTGAGAAGCTCAAACAAGGAAGTGTCAACCGCTCAGAGATGGGAAGAGGGCCACGGAACTACTTGTCTCCATCTTTCAATTCAAACTCCCTAATCCGAAATGCTTCACCGGGGATTTGCAACCCTAAACGCCATGATCCTGAGCATTCCACTTGATAGCCTTTGGCTTACAGGGTTCTTCCTGCTCTTGAGTCAAAGAGCAAACACAAGAGGGCTGGGCCACAGGGCTGTCTGCCTCCTTGGGGGATAGCTTTTGTCTTCATTCCTCTTGGCACCTTCTGGGTTGTCTTAATGGTTCCATCAAGATGCCTCTTTGTGTTTTTCCAATTCCTCTTCAAATTAAGATTCCCAGAGCCAGAGGCTCATCCTTTACACTTGCTCCCAGAAAAGGTTGTTTGAATACAGAGCCCTCTGATGCTCTTGGGGTCCACAGTAACAGATGCTTAGAACAGAAATGTAATCCCCTAATAGTCAGAACTTTTGTTCACGGCCTACGTCTAGGTACCTTGAACCTTCCCTTCCCTTCGGTGTCCAGGCAGGCTCTGGTAACTAGGACTATACCACTTTCCCACACATTAACCTCTCACAGCCTTGGGGGGTGTTTGTGGTTAATTCCATGTTAACTCCACGTTAGGTAACCTAGCTCAAAGAGAAAGAAGCCTTGAAGATGTTCTAGAGGGTTCCTTCATGGTTCCGATTGCTGACAGTGTTGGACTTTACACTCTGAAGTCCACTAAAACAGTAGTAGACTTTAGCTTGATATATTGCCATATTTTTAATTCAAAAATGAATGAAACAAAAGAAAGAGATGGAAAAGGAAGTGGAGTAAAACATGCTTCCCAGAGTCACCACTTTGCTAATGACCCCTGCCAGGTTTAGAACTCTGAGCCCGCTGACATAATGATCCATGGGAGGCCTCCAGGGAACATGGCCAGGTCTTTTGGAACAAAAGACTTCAAATTTGTCCTTGAAAACCATGGAAGCAATACAGCCTGTTGTCACCTCTCTCCAGTGAGGTCACCTCAGGCAGGCCACAGCCTTCTCTTAACCTCAGTTTCCCTCAAAGATTATGACAAGTGGTATAAGTCCTCAGTGTTGTGACAAGTAGCATTAAGTCCCCGTTGTATCCTAAGAGGCTTTTGCTACTATTTGTTCTTGATGCTGGAGAAATCAGACTGAAAGCAAGGGGGTTGTCTGTGGCTAACAGTGCCTGAAAAGATCCATTAGATTCATTTTCTCCCTCCTTCCCACCATCCTCTTCCTCCCTCTCTCTTCTCCCCACCCCTCCAAAACCCTCCCAGAATTCACCTCCTCTGTATCTCTTTCCCACGATCTAGAGAATGAACCTGAGACAAGCTGTATTCTTTTAACAAGAAAACTCAGCTCTGCTTTTTAAAACTGGAATGAGCGTGGGTTGTGGCTCGGTGAAACTATATTCTATGAGGTTGATTCTGCTTAAGCCCCAGCAAATTATAGCTTTCTGCTCTTGGTTAATTTAAGAACCAAAACAAGACCACCCACAGTTTCTCTAGAGCACAGTAGACTTCTCAGTATCACCTGGAAGCTGGGTCAGGAACCTTAGCTGTGGGTCCTGCTCAGGAACATCCATGCTGGAACTCAAAGAATGATTCTTGCAGAAGCAGAAGTGGAGTTTGGGCCCAGCTAGTGAGCGGACGCCATTGGCTGAATGGGCAGGAAGTATCTGTGATTCACATGCCTTCGCCCTATTATGATGGTCACGAAAAGTCATACTAAGTTATCATTCATTCAAGTTCACACTGAAAAAAGAGACAATCTTCACCAAATGTTCCTTTGATGTGTTTGCCTGTTCTTAGACTCTTTAAACTCAGGACAGAATGTCAAAAGCAAACATCTAAGGGTGTGAAACAAGAGTTCCCACCCTCAAGACTAGATAGTTCCCTATGTTGGAGTAGAGGTGGGAGGAATCCAAGAGAAACTAAAGAGAACACAGCTCCAGTGTGTCCAAAAAAGCAGCACACACTCCATCCAAAACAGAACTCAGTGTGGATAGACTCAAGAAACCCCACAGACATGCTGAGAGTCAGGAATAGAGGATGCCTGTGCCCACACACCTGCCCACACACCTGCCCAGGGCCAAGACAGTAAATAAATGGTCCAAGAGGGCTTAGGTGGGAACAGGCATCTGGGCTAATAGCCACCCTACCCCGTGGTTCTGCCTGAGGCCTACAAAGGGGAAAGGCATAGATAGTGCTGTTTGTCTGTCCAAGGAGGAGGCAGTAAATGATATGCTAAATCAGAAGAAGCCAGGTAGCAGGTGGCATCCCTGTTTTTCTAGTCAAGAACAAGGACAAGCTTCCTCTGTGCACTTTGGTACAGGTAAACCACTGAGACAGGAATGAAGACTTTTTTGTAAATGAACAAAATACTGTCAGAAATAACAGGTAAATCTAAAGAAACTACAGACACCTACGTTACCAAGCAAGATGCACACCAACTCCCCAAGAGTGTTCTCCCCAAGACCCTGAGTGTGAGGTCATCCTAATCTTACACAGAAGAAAGGAGCTTCCATAATGAGTGGTCTAAAAGGTCAGCATACAGCTTAGCCCCAACCTGCCGTGTTTCCTCCATATGTTTCCTACCTATTCTACCAGGTCCAGCATCCTGACTTCAGAGATTTCCATTCATTGGACACACAATCCCAGTTCTTTTCCAGACTGTACCTACCTCCATTTACCCAAAGTAAGAACGTGTGTAGAGCAAGACCTACTCTCGGACCAGGCATAGGGCCAGGCCAGCATTCAGGAGTCTGAGCAGGAGGGTAAGGTGAAGGTCAGCCTGGGCTTCATAGTAACTTCTAAGCACTCTCACACCATATAGCATGGCCTGGGTGTTCTCACTATTCAAGACCTCGGCCTATCCCTGACTTGGTTTTTCTCTCTGCAAAATGAACTTCATGGGCCTATGTAGTGGTAGTAAAAAAAAAAAAAAGCTTCATTACCTTATCTGAGAAAAAACTGGCATAAGGAACCAGAAAGCTGCAAGACCCTTCAAGGCCACCAACTCAGAAAAATGTTTCCAGAACACAGAAATGGGAAGTGTAGTGTGGGAAATCAAAATGGAGAGCAAGTATGCAGAAGAAGAAGAAGAAGAAGAAGGCTTCAGCCTCAGTGTCCCACTGTAGAAACCCAAACCCCACCTTGGCAGGATGGACCTGGTACAGGCTGGAGTCTGGGAGTCTTCACTACTGGCATTGTTTTCTTGTTGGTGCTATCCAACAAGTTGGCTTCTAACTCTGCCTTTTCCCCTTAGAACCACATGTGCTAACTGGGCCTGGGTTTGCTCCTCAGCAGTGAAATAGGAATGTTCTCTGTGTCCCAAGATCTTATGAGCATCATCTACACATACCAGAGGTCATTAAAAAGACCTCCCTTCTATACACACACACACACACACACACACACACACACACACATGAAATTTATGGGTAGTTCAAGATAGGGAAGGAAAATATAGTTTGACTCCTAACACTGTGGGAACAAGAGTTTGCCAGCTGTAGAGAGAATGGGGCTGGGGGACAAGAGGTCACAAGAGCCAAGAGCTAGACAAAGGTTCCTGAGTGGTCTGACTGGACTGCCCTTTTCAACACTGAAAATCTGATCCTCCAGCTACTTCTGAGCATGCCTCTCCAACCTATGCCCCGTGCGTGAAACCGTGAAGTCTTGAGTAAGCCTCCATCTCGAATTTTCTTGTTTAATTTGTGGACCAAACAGCTTAACTGACTCACCTGCTAATATGATTGACAATTATTTACCTTGGAGGGCCCTGAAAGACACTTCCAAAGTGCAGAAATTGGAATTATCTCTAAGCCCATCATCCAATATCAGGTTTCCCAATTTCCATTCTATAAAAGAGGTGATTCTTCCTTGGCAACAGTGGTAGAAGAGGAACCTAAAACGGGACTGGGACTGACTCAGGTGAGACCTGCTCCTTCCTCCTCTCCACCGTTGCTCTGGGTAGCAGAAGGCCAGGTTCTTCACTGTAGTCTGAGGCTAGAAGATTGGACTGTCACTAACTGTTACAAGAAAAACAGAACTGGCCATGGTCACGGGCAGGGACTGGCCAACCACTCGCTTTTCTGGAGAGGGAAGCATCGATGGAGCAGTGAGCTCACTCCATACACCCTAAGTAAAAGCTCTAGCGAAGACATTTTAGCAAGGTGGCCATCATGGGGTGAGAAGCTATCTTGCTCATGTGACCTTTGACATTATGTTGCCCTTAATGGTATCCAAACGCCATCATGGCCTGAAAACAGACAAAGAACCATCCCTTGGCAGAGATGACGGATGAGCAGCTCAGGTCTTCAGCCTCTGCCATGTGGGAGCCTCTTCATCCACACTGAAGAGCAGGGATGAGGGCGATGGGTCAGGCCTCCACACTCACATCACAGCCCCAGAGTAAACCTCATGGTCACGTGATTAAACAGGAGCTTCTGGGTCAGGCAGGCATGGCTTCGGGGTCTCTCACAGCTGTAACTGGTGACCTTGGGGAAAACTGCCTAGAGTCACTAGGCCTGTATCCAACTGTGCAGTAGGGGTTGTCTGAGCCCCCATCTGAGGATGTGGTGACAGTGAAGTTAGTGACTGAATGCATCAGTCTGTGGCCTGGGACAGACTACTATGGCAGTGTTAGCTATTGCTGCTAGGTGTTAGCCCTTGGGGTGGGGGGACAATGGCCATCCCATCCCCTGGGGACAGGGCATACAGTGCAGAGTCCTCTGACATCTGTACCACAGGGAACTTGTCATTCTGTCTGCAGACACCAAGAGAGATGTTTCTAGTTGGGAGCCTCGTTGTCATCTGTGGGCTGCTGGCCCAGAGTACAGCCCAGCTGGCAGGCCTGCCATTGCCCCTGGGCCAGGGCCTGCCCTTGCCCCTGGGCCAGGATCAGCCCTTGCCCCTGGGCCAGGGTCTGCCTTTGGCCATGAGCCCAGGACTACCTTCAAATCCCACAGATCTTGCTGGAAGCTTCACAGATGGTGAGTCTCTGACAGTTCCTTTCAGGGGATGTTCATGTGTGTCTCTGTTTTAACATGTGTGCTCTAGTATATTCGATCTCCCAGTACCAGGAAGGAAGGTGTGAGAGAGGAGGAGGGGGTGAGGACCTGAAGTCGGCAGACATGACCTCTGAAGTTCATTCCCCTTTGTAGCTCTCAGCGGTGGCCTGCTGTCTGGGGGCCTGCTGGGCATTTTGGAAAACATTCCACTCCTGGATATAATCAAGTCTGGAGGAGGCAATTCTAACGGCCTTGTTGGGGGCCTGCTTGGAAAACTGACTTCATCAGTTCCTCTGCTGAACAACATCCTCGAGTGAGTTGCCACACAGAGGGATTTGGTTCCCACTAACAACAGAAGTCCTGGCCAGCTCTGCGGAGGGAGAAGGATGGGCTGACCATGGAGTGGAGACTCATCCCCAGGCCCCTCTTCCCTCTGGCAACAGCAGCCCTTAGCACCTAGAGTTTCTCCCAGTCCTAAGGCACATCCTGGGCCCCAGCAGCAGCTATCATCCCCATGAGAAGCCTTCCATGTCAACTCCATAATCCCCAGTTCTCAGATGCAAAACCTGAGGCACAGAGATGTGCCTGTGCCCACATAGCTAGGGTGATACAGTCAGGAATCCAACTCAGAGAAGCCCCTAAGCTTCGCCACCCACTGCAGTCACTGTGTCCATCCCACTAAGGGAATGTGAATGGGCACTAGGCCACCTTCCTCATCTGTGTCACCTTTGCCTGAGACCTGACATGGTGTTTCCCATGACAGCTTCCTAGGCACAAAGCCACAATGGGGAGCTTATAACTGTTCCCAGATATCCAAGCCTGAGTCCTTGGTAAGAACTGCACAGAAGCCATTGCCAAGGTTCTCAGTCTCCCAGGCCTTTGCTTCCTGACCCAAAGATGGTCAGACAGACTTCAGTGCTGGATGACCTGAGGTCAGGCACCTGGTCTCCTGGGTTTGATTTCTCCATCTGTGAGGTGGAGAGAAAGACTCTGGAGAAGACCAAGGAAGGTAAATAGGGCACCATGGATGAGTCAGAGAAGGCTTCTTCCCACACTTTTGCTCTCTTTCCAACTTCTGCTCTCTAACCACTGTGATAAGAATGAAGGGTTGATCAGCTTCTGAAGGCTATAACAGAACTAGTGATTTTGGCCATAAGTCCTGTGAAGGGTTTATTCTAGTTGCTCATGTATCTTCTGTGTGTGCGTTGACAGTGCAGCACAGCCCGCCATCTTTCCTTCCTTTCATCTACCTACTTCCTTTTCTATCCACCCTTCTGTACATCCAACTACCCCTCTCACCCTAAACTGCAGAACTATCCACTTGCTTTAGATGGCTCTGTGCTTCAAGCACAGTCCTCTTCCTCAAATACCTTCTAGACGTGAGATGGGGAGAGGACTTTGTGTGTTTGGGTTCAATTCAGGCAGAACTGAAGGAAGTGCCTGAGAACACTTCCTGTCTTCCTCACCTCAGGGAGCCAGCTCTCCTCTGAGACGTGGGGGGGGGGGGTGGTTTCCAGATTTAAGGCTTGAGACCCTGATGTTTTCCCTCTAATGTTACCCTCTGAACAGCATAAAAATCATTGATCCTCAGCTTCTGGAAGTTGGCCTTGTGCAGAGCCCTGATGGCCATCGTCTCTACGTCACCATCCCTCTGGGCTTCAAACTCAAAGTGAATATGTGAGTGCGTTCAAGGGGTGAGAGGGGTGGTAAGGGGTGGCTGTGAGTGGATGGGGTGGTAAGGGGTGGCTGTGAGTGGATGGGGTGGTAAAGGGGGTGGCTGTGAGTGGATGGGGTGGTAAGGAGTGGCTGTGAGTGGATGGGGTGGTAAGGAGTGGCTGTGAGTGGATGGGGTGGTAAGGAGTGGCTGTGAGTGGATGGGGTGGTAAGGAGTGGCTGTGAGTGGATGGGGTGGTAAGGAGTGGCTGTGAGTGGATGGGGTGGTAAAGGGGGTGGCTGTGAGTGGATGGGGTGGTAAGGAGTGGCTGTGAGTGGATGGGGTGGTAAGGGGTGGCTGTGAGTGGATGGGGTGGTAAGGAGTGGCTGTGAGTGGATGGGGTGGTAAGGGGTGGCTGTGAGTGGATGGGGTGGTAAGGGGTGGCTTGAGTGGGTCTGGGGGTGGTCAGGGGTGGCTCACAAAGAGAGAGCTTGACAGAGATGAGAATCTGCAAACGCCTGAGTCTCAGGCCTTAGCACAGTTGCTGGTATTTTGAGCAAACTTGGCCATGTAGGAAATGGCTTAACCTCTCTGAACCTTGCTCTCTTCTACTTGGGAGATGAAAACAAGTGTGGAAAATACAGGGTAAATGAAGCTGGCACTCCTAACAATAAGAACCACACACACCTTGAAATGCAGAGGAGGGACAGATGCTAGTAGGGATGCTTTCTTCTTTTCTGGCAGGCCTGTAGTTGGAAGCCTTTTGGAATTAGCTGTGAAGCTGAACATCACTGCAGAAATCTTAGCCGTGAAAGACAACCAGGGGAGGATTCATCTGGTTCTTGGTGACTGCACCCACTCCCCTGGCAGCCTGCAGATCACCTTGCTCAATGGGTGAGGTCAAAGGGCTAGCTTCTCCCACCCAGAAACAGCAGTGCAGGAAGACAGGACAATGGGTGGATATGAGTAAGAAGATAGAAAGGAAGGAGTGTGGAGGAGGATGGGTGTACTCGCTGAGTGATGGAAAGACATACAGACATGGACAGACAGATAAGCAAATGAATACATAAATGCTCACTTACACCTTATTGGACAGAGTGGCCAATTTTTAGTGCTATGAAAAAGCAAGTGTACACATTGAGAGTTTTAATGGCATTAATACTTTTTGTCTGTATTGCAAACTTTATGGGCCTCCACAGATATTCTATCTACAATTATTATATCTAATTACTACCAAGAGACAAAGTTTATTACTGCGAATTGCTCAAAAACTATGCTAGACGGTATTAAACGAACATTACCCTGGTTATTATGCACCCACATTTATAATAGAATGGCTAATTTAATAGTGAATTAGGCAATAAATAGCTTGTATTTAAGCCTCACCTACAACAGGGTATGTGAACTTTACTTGCATTTCTCCAGGTTTGTCTCATTTATTTGTAATCCAAACCTTTGAGGATATCAACAGATACCCTAAGGGGTAAAAAGATGTACAGCCCCATTTTGATTGCTTGTTCCAGTTGCCTGTCATATGGGAAGGCCCAGGCATACACAGTGTACAGGGCCTGTCCACACGTGGCTCACATTTACTAAACACATGTCCAAGGGCTTTGTGGGTATCATTAGATTCCATACAGTCGTGTATGTCTACTATGTCCCTGAAATCATTTGTTTGTTCTACACTCATCTGTGTGTGCACAACTGGCTTGAGTGTAACTATCTAAGATCCTTGTTGTTCGTAGACATGAGTGGGGAAGGCCTGTTTTCTGTTTTGGGGTGCCAAGACTGAGTGTGCATAGTGGCTGCTGAACTTCCCAAGTCCAACCCCAAGCCTATGAGTCACATCCAAGACTTTCCTCTTCCAGTGTCACTCCTGTTCAGAACTTTTTAGACAACCTCACAGGGATACTGACTAAAGTCCTTCCTGAGCTGATCCAGGGCAAGGTAAGTGCCACCCCTTCTCCGTGGGTCTCAAAGCTTCTCTGACTGAAAGAGAGCCATAGCATAAATCAAACCCAGCTACCCTATATGAGAAATTAAGCCAGCCGTTAGTCCATCTATCCTGTGATCCAGCTGTCTACATTCCTTATTTCTGCACATCCAAATACACTGGATCATCTCTTCTGGGCTATAGAAAGTATCCATGGGCATTCCACCTTGGGCATGCTGCCTCTTCAAATGTCTCTTTTCAGAAGGTTCTGAACCTAACAGTTCTCTCTGGCCCTGGTCAGGTATGTCCTCTGATCAATGGGATTCTCAGCGGTTTGGATGTCACCCTGGTGCATAACATTGCTGGTAAGACCTCTCCCCCTCTGAAGAAGTGTCAGTTTCCCCCAAAGAAGTTTTGACCCTGCACATCATGGGATATCTGGGCCTCACTGGCCTCATCCTTCCTTCTTTGGATGTATCTTGGTTCCCATAAATTATCCAGATGAGTCTGAGATAAAGCCCGCCTCCTCCTCTCAGCCTGACCTGAGAACAGCTGAGCTGGCTGGAGGAGGCGCAGCCTTCCCCACATTCCTGGGTGTGGTAAGCATACCTGGTGACCAGAGCTCTTGCCAGCCTCCTTCACCTCCATATCATGCCTCTAATCTTGCTTTTATGCCTTTGTTGTCGTCCAGATTTACTGATCCATGGAGTACAATTTGTCATCAAAGTTTAGGATTCCCAGGAAGGAAGGCCTACCTCGGATGAGCTGGTGAGTACTGCTCCACAGCTCTCGGTATTTGAGGATTGGTCATTACCCTTCAAGAAGGAAGCAAGGATCTAGGGACATTGTCATCAGTATTAGTCAGCTATCTGTCACTCTAATAAAAGACACAAGATGATCAACTTATAAAGATAAAATGGTTTATTTTGGCTCACAGTTTCTCAAACCCAGTCCATGACTAATTGTTCCATTGCTTTGGGGACATAATAAGGCAGGGGTTATAATGGAAGAAGCCATTCATTCCGTAGCCAAGAAGTAAAGTGAGAGACAGCAAGAGGTAGAATTCTACAGTTCAGTATGAGGGCATGCCCCAGTCACCTAAAGACCTCCCCCTCCCTAGTGTCTTACCCCCACAGGATCCACTGTCTCTTAGCATTGCCACCATAGGGACCATGCCATTAACATCTGTGCCCTGAGGGTACTATCTAAAATTCAAATTATAGAAATATCTAAAGAGAGACAATTTTCCACTTGAACACACAGAAATACACACAAAGGTTCACAGAAAAGCTAACAGAGGAAGAGAGACACAGGTGCCATATTAATACAACTACAAAGAGAAATAGGCATCATCATGGGTATATACATATTATCATTATCATCATCATCAGGAATTCACACACATCATCATCATAGATATACATAAGTGTGTACACACACACAGCCAAGCCAGATACAGATCTATGCAGTCTCACACCACTATGCTTATACATATGTATAAACATATACATATTCACTACAGTGAATTCTACATAGTGCAAGCACATTCACAAACAGCCAGATCCTTATGGCTGAGATCCTATCCTTGGGGCTCTTCATGCCTCCTTCCCTCATAGGACCAGTTTGATGATGGGTCAATACCAGCAAAAGTCACTGACCTCAAGTCTCTCCTCCTAATCAAATTCTTCTCCCAACAGAATCATGTCTTGATGCTCAGATTCGTGCCTCTTGCCCAGTTTCCCATGGCTCACAGAAAAAGACTCATGTCCTGGAAAAGTATATGTCTGCCTTCTCTTCACAGAGGCTGATCTCTTTTCCCATCAGGCATGATTAATCCTGTGATCCTCACTAAATAAAATAGCTCTTCATCTGCACTGCCGTGTGTTCTTTGCCATTACTTGGGCCATACCCTAGACTCTAGGGCCCACAGCCTCATATACTAGGTCTTGGGCAGCTAAGGACCGGCATTCAGCTGACTCAGCTGTGGATTAGGGTGGTTGGTCCTGCTGTTCTTAGTGGTGTGGCCAAGCACTCAGACATTGATGTGCACACACAGTTTGCTACACAAGAATCGAATCAGCTGCTAGGAGATCTGTTCCAGAGTTGGCCATGAAAGGAGGGTGTGTGGGGATATATATGTCTCTGGTCCACATTTCAGGCTGAGGGTTGGGAGGAACCAGGAATGTGGAAAGGTGAACAGTATGAAGCAGGAAAAACAGACCTGGATGATGGCCACTCTGTGTACAGATGCTTCAGAGGCTGTGAAGGAGACACTTGACAATGTCCTGCCACTCTCTTTTCTGTTCTCCCAGCCACAGGAGAAGCTGAGATTATAGAGAGTACTGAAAAACAGAATTCACAAAAAGAGTCTCTGAGAGACCAGAAAACCAAAGCCTTGGTGGAAAAAAAAACAAAACAAAACAAAACAAAAACAAACACAGCAGTCCAGCGGACTCCAGAGCAGGGAAGAGGGTAGGGTAACTCCAAAACCTCTTCCCCAAAGTGATGGCAACATGTGGTCTGCTCACTGGGTTCCTACACAACCCACTTTTAAATTTGCCTTCATCTGACCTGGCTCAGGGTTCACAGACTAGGAATGTACAACTTCTCACATTTGCTGGAAACCAATCAGGAGTGGTTGCTTATCACCAGCTGTCTGGAGTGGTAGTAACATTTAAGACAATGTGCCAATGATATACCTCCACAGGACAGTCTGGAGAACAAAATGTGGGCTCCAAACATGTTCAGGAGGCCACGCTTGCATGTGGTAGAGTTTGGGGGTTCAGAACAACCTGAGGAGAACCTACGCTCTCACCTCTGGCTAACCTGAAAGTTCTGTGGGAGCAAGTGGTATAGATGTAGGCAAGGAGCATTAGATAAGGCCATGGGCAGCCATTGCTCTGGGTTCAGTTCTAGTACTAGGCCCCAGCAGGTCAATCTGAACTAGAACTGACTCACTCATAAAGAGCATATTCACTAAGGCTGGAAACTGCCTGCATCCACGGGTTACCATTGGCCTTTAGTTCCACAGAACTATCAGTACATCGGGGAACATGTCTGAATCCTGGACCACATCTGATCGTTCAATCCCTCCTGGTGGACTGGCTATTTGATTATGGAGTCTTCTCGACTCTAGTGATCCTGGCTGGGCCAGTCTTGCGGGCATCAATTTGTTTTTGGAGATGGAGTTCTGCTGAGTCTGTCCATTTGTATTGGCGGGGCTCCATCCAAGTGGAGGCAGCTCAGGTCACAGCGTTACTATAAGATACACGGTCTTTTTCAGTACACAGATGCAAGCAAACTACAGTTCGAAGGTGTGTGTATGAACGTCACTTCAGGCAACCTGTGTGTCCAACAGCCTAGAAACTGTGCACCCCAGGGACAGTCCCCTGTTGCCACAAGCACCAATCAGCTTAGGCAAAGGATATAGGCACCTGCAGTGTCACTGGACTAGCAGCCCCAGAAGTCTTAAAGGCAATGTTGTTGAATGTCTCTCAAGGCCTACCTCCACAAAAGGCCCCATTCTAAATGGGTGGTTTTGCCAGCCACCTTGATTAAGGGGAGCAAAAAGGGGAGGGGAGCACCTAGGTAGAGGACATGTAGTCTTTAGTTCCTACAACCTCTAGTCTTGATCATCAGGCTTGGTTGCAATACCATTTCCTACTGAGCCATCTCTTCAGCCCAAGCCCAAAAACATTTGTTTGACTATTTGGGAGATATGCATTTGGCTTCTTGTCCCTGTGACCACCTAGGAAATGTGCCTACTATTCAAGACTCTGGACTTCATCTGGATTTTAGTTTAGGTAAGAAGTAAAGTCAGTGCTAAATGTGTTTTTTTGGGGGGGTACCCCATTCTCAAGATGTCATCAATAGACTGGGTGACTAGCACTTTCTTGGTCCTGGGCTTATTGAAGGTCAAACCCCACCTGCAGGTGGCATGCAGAAGTAGGTCACAGGCAGTAGCAAGCAGGCATACATCCCTGTCTCCTAAGGAGACGGAGAAAAAGGTACTAACCAGCCAATAACAGCATATTCATCTCTAGTGGGGGGTGACAGCTATGGCATCTCCCATCAGGGCCAAAGGTTTGCTATAGCCCACTGACAGCCTCCATGCCCTGAAAACCTTGTGAACTAAAACAGCCTTTCCATATTGACAAGGTTGCTTGTGACATTCCTGCCTAGGTAAGTACTGGATGAACAAAGGAAATATCTCATTTTCCTCTAGCATACTTTTTGTTGACTAACCCACTGGGGCTTGGCTGGCAGGACTCCTCATGTGGCTCAAGTCCCTAACTATGAGCGGGCACATTCCCTCGGGTGCTGGTGGTGTTCTGCTCCACAAACAGTCTGAGCAACAGGAACAGGAACTATAGTCACCAGCACTCAAAACCACCCAAAGGCCCCACCCATAAGCACATACGCACTGCAGGCAGAAAAACACCCTGGGTCAGCAAATTATCCCCAAACCATTTGATGTCACCAATTTCCATTGTCTCCTAGGGAGACTGGAAAATCTTGTCATGGAAGCAACAATATGCAAACGTCATAGGAAAGTCTGTGTCTTCCTCCAGTCTCATTGCATCTTAACAGGGTAACAAAGCCACTTGTCACTTGGACCCATCTGTGAGAGCACCATTCCACCTGAGGCGGGCATCTGCAATGGACCTTATCAAAGAAGTACCAATAAGGCTTCTCTGGCCCTTTGCCCATATCTGCTCTTTCACTGTCAAATCTCTTCCTCAGAAAATAACCCGGTTTTAAGTCTCATTCTCATTAAGACTGTAAGTCGTTCATCAGTATGTGAAAACAGGTCTAACTAGGGAGCCTCAAGCAATTCAGACCATGGACGGTTCCTTACCAAAGACCCTTTGCCTGCTCCAGGCATCATCTGGGATCTGATGAGAGTCCTTGCTCACCACATTACCCCTGTAAAGCCAAAGAATACCCAGCACTTCAGCCAGTCCATCACCCCCTCCCCCACCGCTGACCCTACCTGGAAGCATGGCTTGTTTCCTTGATAACCCTGCTACTATGCCAGACTGCTGAGCAGAACAGCACATCTGGTCACCAACCCCAAGAGCAGAATTTAAATGCTTCTATCCAATGACATCTTCAGGGAAAACACAGGGTCAGGTGCTGGCTAGAACAATGCTGGGTTAATTTCTAGGCACTGGCAAACATCTGGACAAATCAGTAAGTGAGATTTATTTAGGCTCACTGCTTCAGAGACTCCCAGTTTCAGAGGTTTCAGTGCATCATAATGGGAATGATAGGGCTGGGTAGAGCAGCTCAACACCTAGTGATCAGAAAGCCGAGAGAGCTTCAGGAAGCCGAGAGAGCACATCTGTGCCAACAGATTTCCCTCAATCACCCCATGACGACTCCCAACCTATCATCTGATGCCATCCACACTAAGGTCAGGTCTCTTCCCTCCTTAGCAGTCTCTGGAAAAGCCTTTGCAGACAAACTTATAGGTGCACTTCACTGATCATACAGGTGTTCCTCATCCAATCAAGCGGTCAGAATGACGAGTCACAAATGCTTTACTTACCCAGGAGAGGAATGGCAGCAACCTACCATGAATGCCACTGCCGGACCACAAAGGCTCCTATCCTTCCCTCGTGGAGTCTGCAAATCTGAAAGCTGGGGGCACATCTGAAACCATTACTGCACACGCTGAAGAAGAGTGAAGAACAATCTGAAACACAAGGGTTCCCATGCTCAGTTCATATACTGAGCACTGTGGCCTCCATATCTCATGGGGTTTGAGGCAGGACAGACAGATGGGGGAACTGTGGGCTGTGGGAAGGAAAAGCTATTCCTTGCTCTGAAGTACGGTTAAAACCTCTACACAGCTGAGAGTAATTCCAGCACAGGTAATATTCTCTGTGTAGGTTGCTAGAACATCAAGACAAAATGTCTTTTGCATAGAACTATTCTCAGGTGAGAATGCTAGAATATCAGTAAATCATGCTTAAGGCCTGGGTGTACATGGTCTCAAGTAGAGCCTCACTCTTCTCCCAGGTATTTTTGGAGAATCTCACAGAATAACACTGTGAGCTTTTGTACACTAACTTCTGCATCCCTGGAATCAACAGTATTATTTATTCATCATAATCTTGTCTGCTGAAGAACTACTCCGTTACCTCATTTCTGTTCCTTGACAACCCTTCAAATAAACAATTTCCAAATCCACCAGAATGGTATGTTTGGCAGTTATGTGGATGGTGATGCCTGGCTCTGCTTGGGAGATCCTGCCCCATGTCCTTGAGTGTGCCTCTCTTCTCATAACTCTCGTGTGTAAATCTGTCCTAAGAATCTCCTTCTTAACAAGCTCTAATTCTGCTTCACATAAGCTCTTAATGAAATCTAAGGAACCAGTTTTACATGCGTGCAGAGCCTGAAGAGAAAAAGCAAGTCTGTAAGCTGCTGCAGGCAACAACATGGAGCAAGGTCTCCACTACCATAAGTACAGAAGTGGGTGGAAGAGATGGCTCAGTGGTTAAGAATACCGGCTGCTCTTCCAGAGGTCCTGAGTTCAAATCCCAGCACCCACAGGGCAGCTCACAACTGTCTATAACTCCCGTTCCAAGGGATCTGGCACCCTCACACAGACACACATGCAGGCAAAACATCAATGCACATAAGATAAAATAAAAATACTTTTTTAAGTATGGAAGTGTCCCAGGTCTGAGGGTCATTCTTAATCTGGTCAACCAAAGAGTCAAAGCACTGTGTGCAAAAATCTGCCCCTCTCATTACTACTAAGAAGTCACACACTTCAAAGAACAGAAGTGTACAGAATTAGTTAGGAAAAGCTATTAGACAATACCTAAAAGAGTAACAACAAAAAGAAAACTCTGGAAGGAAGGAATAACCGAGTTTGCAGTGGTTGTATTCTGTTTTTAAGTGTGAGGCAGAGACAACACATCAGGAGCTGGAGAAATGGCTCACTGGTTAAGAACATTTACTGCTTTTCTGAAGAACCTGGGTTTGCTTCCCAGCCTCTACTTGGTAGCTGACAACCACCTGTAATTCCAGTTCCAGGGAAACGATGCCCTTTTCTGGCCTCCACTAGTATTGTGTGCACATGGTGAACATATGCACATGCAGATAAAACAATCACACATGTAAAATATAATAATAATTATTTTATTTTTTTAAAAGATACACACAAAGAAACATGAAAATATGACTCCTACATTTGAAAAGTAGCTGAGGATCTCCAGATGTAACAAAGACTTACATTTCTAGTTTGAATTTGTTCAATAAACATGCATCTAAGAAACTGTTTTCATCACTGTTCTATTGCTGTCCTTAAAATCCATGACCAAAGCAGCCTATAAAAGGAAGCATTTACTTGGGGGCTTTCTAGGGTTTCAGAAGATGAGACCTTGACTGTCTTGGCAGGAAGCATGGCTGCAGGCAGCCAAGCCTGGCTCGGGAGCAGTAGTTGAGAGCTCACAGCTGATCCAAATGTTTCAGGAGGCAGAGAGACTGGACTTGGCGTGAGCTTTTGAAACCTTGAAGTCTTCTCCCAGTGACATACCTCCAATAAAAACAATGTCTTGCAAGTAGAAAATATCAATACCATGACAGGAATCAATGAGGAAAAAACCCCAAACTCCTAGAGTTGAGAAGCACAGTGAGTTAGGTGAGCTATTTTCCCATAGACCTAAACTGTGGGTTTTTAAAGGAAAGGCTATCAGCCAAGAGGGAAGAAGAGGCATGAAGTGCAGCTCAGTACTGGGGTCTTTGGTAGCATGCGTGACACCTTGCTCTAACCCAAACTCTATGTACAATAAAAACTATAGGAAATTTTTGCTTTAGACTCTGTCTCTCTTTGTGATCCCAGACTCACAGAGATCCATCTGCCTTTGCCTCTCATGTTAGAATGAAAGGTGTGCACCACCATACCTGCCAAACTTTAATCACTTCTGTTTAAATGTTTAGTAGCAGTCTCCTCTCAACTTATCACCTTTGGTTGGCCACAGCTTTCCTGTCTGGGGTGAGTTAATGTTGGTGTTTTTCCGGGGGGAGGGGGGGAGAAACAGAAACAATAAAAATAGCTGGGAAAAAAAGCATGCCCTGAAGCGGTCCCTCAGGCTCAAAGGGAAGTTGGCAGTAAGTGGGAGTTCTGATGAGAAATACAGAACACCTGCCAGATGAGTACGTAAGTAAGTCTAAAAGATAAGACTGGGTCAGTAGGTGAGATGCTTGCCTTAAATGGACTGAAGCTTGTTTTCCAGAACACATGCACATAAATACGCACACATAAATACATATTCACACATAAACATACACACATATACACACAAATACACACAGACATACACAGACATAACCACACACAGATACACACATAAACACACAGATATGCATACAATATACATGCATATAAGCATATAAATATACACAGACATAAACACACACAGGTACAAATACATACACACACAATATACATCAACATACAAATATACACACAGATATACACAGAAATAAACACACAGACACACATATACATGTATGCACACATACACATACAAATACACACAGAGATATAAATTCACATGCACAGAGATACACAGATACACATATACACACATGCATTCCACACATACACATGCATGCACACATACAAATACACATATGCACACATACACATACATACATGCATAAACAGATACACATACACATTTATATACACAAAGCACAGTATGATTGCAAGTCCCAGCTTTGATGAAGCACTGATGAATCTCAGGGACTCACTGGCCATTAAGATTTCTTGACAAGTTTTAGATCCATGAAAGACTTTCTCTCAGAAAATAATGTGGATAGCCTCTGAGGGACAGTAGCCAAGGTTATCTTTGGTCCTCATACATACACACTCACATAACACATGTGCACCTGCATATATGTGAACATGCATCCACAACAACACAGAGAGGACAGAATAAATGTGGTTTTGCCTGTGACTCCTTCCTCCTTGTAAAAGCAGAGAGACCATTTAGAGGAACAATGACATACATGCAGGTCAGAAGAGCTCCAGAAGCTGGGATCTGAAGGTTCCCCAAGGGGCATCAATGCATCAATGAACAGTTTGGGACCTGATTTCCACACTAGTCCCACTCCTATCCTGAGGATGAACTCTTATCATTCATGCAACAGGGACTGGCCTGTCATTTCACTGTCCGGCAAGGATTTTATCTCATCTCCTCAGATATGGAAACCCCAAAGCCCAAAGTCACAGAGCTTGTAAGCAGCAGGCATCAGACTGCAGCAGTCAGGCTCTACCCTCTGGTAAAGCACACTCATGGGGTTCTAACAGGTTTCCTGCTTTACAACCAACAACAGAAAGAGTCTCCAGCACAGACTGACAACAAAACTCCCTATGTAAGCAAGGACAACCTTGCACTTCTTATCCTCCTGCCTCCACTCCCAAATGCTGGGATTATAGGAACATACCGCCATACTGCCTCTCTGTATTGCAGCACTACAGGTTTCCTTCCTGTCAGGCAAGCACTCTAACAACTAGGCTGTGTACATGCCTTGCCTACTTTCTGCAAGAAACTTATATTCAATGTGATTAGTGTCCAGCTGGGTACTTATGGTGAACACATTCACCACACTCCTTAAATTGCTGGAACCCTGAAGCAGGGTTGTAGATTTACCAATGCAAGCACAGAAGATGAGAGTGCAGCTCAACAGTAGAGTGTGTTGAGCAGGCCCAGGGCCCCAGATCCCATCGTCTATACTAGAAATAGAAACTGAGAAATATCTGCTTGCAGGGTGTGAGCTGAGGTTCACAGTGGGGAATCAAGCAGAGACTGGGGCAGCATGGTTTGGAAGATGGTAGGGTGATGATGGTTCAACTGTGACGGCTTGCCATACCTCCCCAGTGAAAAGGACCATGAGATTCTCTCCAGCACCGGCAGATTCGCAGAAAGATCAGTGGCAGACGCTTTTTTGGAAAGACCTTGACCATGACTCCATTGACCATGACGCCATGGTGGAAACTGAAAACTGTAGTTGTTTCTGAAGTGAATTTGCTCCATGAGCTAAAACATCCAAACATCGCCCATTTTGATGATGGTGTTGGGGATGAAAACTATGAAGTCCTTGCTTTAGTTACTTTTCAGTTGTTATGATAAAATACCAATGATGCAGTCCAGCCACAGCATCCAGATACTGAGGCAGGCAGCGAGGTGTTGGGGGGAGGAGCAAAAGTTAGTTTACTTTTGGTAAATTTCTCTAACGTTTTGCCAGTCTGTGGCCAAAAGCCACTGACTTAGGACAATCAAACCCTGCTGATAGCAGCAGGGGATTAAGAAAAAAGGCTTAGCTTCCTCTACCTGAAGGGCTTCCTGCTGACCAGACAAGAGGCTTGGTTTAACTCTGTGAGCCAGAAACAAAAGAAAAGGAAGAAAGGGAGAATTCAAGCACACACATAGACACACACAGATACACAGACACTTTGGCCAGGCCCGACCACCTGTCTCAACAATTTCACAAGTGTTCATGCACACTTACATTCATGCACATATACCTATACGTGTGTGTGTGTGTATGTATGTATGTGTGTGTGTGCCCCAAATGCCAAACTTTATTCCTTCTCTCTTACCTTCTTATATTTTCTTAGACAACAGTTCTTTATAAAATTACCTCATAGATAAAATGTTACACAAAAAGGGAGTTATAGAAGGATGTTGATAGTAAGTTCAAAGCAGTGTTTTATTCTATAAGCTCTTTATAAGTTTAAAGCAACAGTTTCACATGGCCTTGCTTTATCATAGTTCACACCTGTAGCTTCATCCTTGGACCTGACCTAGAAGGAAAGTTTTTCCTTGATCACAAATTTGGCCCAAGCCTATTTCTCTTCTTAGTGTGGTTTTGAAAGCTCATTGTATTTCTTATTATGCAGCCTTTACTTACTATTGTATAAGGAGGGGGCACATTCCATTTTTATTATATTTTCTAGCAAAACAACTAAACCATCTCCTTAAACTTTATTCTTAAAATTATTCTAACCAAACCAGGAATGCTATAAAGCAATTAATTCACCTAAACAGCATTAATTCACGAAAGTTCATCTTCATGTTGATCTACAGGAAATTTACCCAGTAGAGTGGTCTGATGCCCAGAAATCATTAGGCTATATAAGAGCGGCAGGAAAGGCATAGCAGCAAGAAGCAATCTTGGAATGAAGTCTCTGAGGCTGTGCCTCCCCAGTCATATGAAATGGTGGGTCATCTCCAGGAAACTCACTTGCTTGCCATAGCCTTTCCTGGTTGGCTTCTGTCATGCTGTGACCAAAGACAACTTACAGGCAAAAGGTCCGTTTTGGTTTATGGTTGCAGAAGGAGAGTCTATGGTGCTGGGGAGGCCTGGCAGCAGACAGCTGGGGCAGGAAACCAGCTGATCACATTTCTAGCAACATGCAGGAATGGAAGAGAATTTCAAGTAAGATGAAGGTACAGAATCTCAAAGCCCACTTCCAGGGATGTACTTCCTCTAACAAAGATCCCTCCTTAAGCAGTGCCACCAACCAAGGCCTATGGGGAACACTTACATTCAAACAACCACAGCCCGTACAGCATAATGGGACATTGTGAAGGTATTGACCCTGGCTGCTCTAATTACAAAGGGACCAAAGACAAACAATACCTACATGAGTAGTTTATTCTTGGGATGATGATTCAGTTCACACTGGTCCCAAAGGAAGGTCACAGAGGAAGCTGCTTCCACTGTGCTGCACCAGAATCTGGAACCAGTCTACATCTTCTGGTGACAACAGAACATCAAGCTCAGGGACTCTGGGTTAGCTAGACTATTCAACCATGATAAGAATGTTAAACATCTGATGGCACACCTTATTACATGTCTTCTGAACAAATGAGCCTTCTGTAGTTATCATGAAAAATTAGATATCTGGTTCCTGTGTTGTTTGGCTTATTAGCTATATGCACTGATGCCTCCAATTACAGCTTTTAAATAGAAAGAAGTATATGGAGAAATCTGTAGGGAGATCCCAACTGTGGCTTGGACAAGATGAATGACATTACTATGGGGATGTTATTAAGAAAGGGTTGCCATGAACCATCTGCTGAAGACATTCTTGAGATATGTCTGATATCTTCATTGATGGTAAAAACACAAAGAAGAAATCTTGAGAGAGTGACTCTTAGGACTCCCTGCAGTGTTACAAATGTTTAATTATGTGTGTTGGAGGTATGCATTTGTGTACATAAGTGCAGTTGCCCACACAGGCCAGAACACAATATCTGATTGTTTGGAGCCTAAGCTACAGGCGGTGTAAGCTGCCCAACACTGTGGGTGCTGATAACTGAACCTACGTCTCCTACCAAAGCAGCAAGTGCTCTGAGCTGCTAAGCCATCTCTTTTGCCCCAGTCCAGAGATCCTTGACCCTCCATCCCCAATACTTAAGAAGAGGAATGAGAACACAGAGTCCACTCACTTCTAACCCAAGTACAAGGACCAAAGAGGCCACTTGCTGCCCAGCTGCACACGCACACAGTTAGAAATTGGAGGAAAACACAAAACAAGACCTAAAGCAGATAGATCCTGTGAACTACACCAGGAGAAAGAGGAGAGAGGAAGAGGGAGAGGGATGGGGAGAGGGAGAGGGAGAAAGGGAGAGACAGACAGATTGAACACTGGTCTATTAACCCAGATTTGCTAAAGGAACAAAAGAAATAGATAAGAGGATGTATATAAATTCCAACACCCACATTGGACAACTCCCAAACCTCTGTAACTTCAGCTCCAAGAGCTCCAATACCCTCTTCTGGCCTCTATGGGTATCCAAACACGTGTGTGCATATACTTACCATAACATATAAGCACAGATATGTGAGAATACATGCATGAATAAAATAATATATAAACATACATGTTCATGTGATTATGTGCATCATATGTGTGCATATGTCAGAGGAATGCATTAGGCATCAAGTCTGCTGGAACTGGAATTTAAAGGGTAGGTGCCAGGATCCAAATTTGGGTCCTCTGCAAGAACCATAAACACTCTTAGCCAGTAAGCTCTCTCCACAGATAATAAGCTATCTCCCCAAATAAACATTTATTAGAAATGGTAGGTATGACATGGGAAATCAAAGGGCAAGCAAGTGTGCGGAGGCTGACTTTATCTCTCAGCACAGATTAGAGAGAAAGAGCAAGTATGACTGTCCCTCTGTCCTGATGCCACCTCATGCTTGAGCCCCAGTTCTCACTGGAAAACTTGCCTCCACTCACAGGATTCTGAGGACCTAGCACATGTTCAATGCTATTACAACTCCTGGCTCTGCTCTGTCCTTTCTAGGTCACTTGTCCTAACCAGACCTCAGTTTTCTCCTCTGTAAACAAGAAGCATCCCTACCAGAAATAGTGTGAAGACCTATATACATATATGTGCTCACACACACACCCACACATACATGTGCATAGAATTGAGGGAAAGCTCAGAGCTGGAAAGGCCACATGTAGTGTGAGCAAAATATCACAAATGGAGAGAAAGAACAAGACCAGGGAAGGATGAGAAGTGGGAGCAACGAAGTTCCTGGTGCGGCTACCCAGGCTGCTTCTCTCACATTCCAAACTTGATCTCCATGACACTCATGAGCATGGATCTCCAACCTAAGCCTCATCCATGGGACCATGAAGTCTTTAATAAGCTGCCTTCTCGAGTTTTCTTGCTTAGCTTGTGGACAAACAGCTGACTTGACTCATCTCTCGGTGTGATTGGTAATTACTCACATTGCAGAGCCCTGAAAGACACGAGCCAATTGCAGAATTGGGGATTATGTAGAAACCCATCCTCTAATCTCATGTTTCCTGATTACTGTTCTATAAAAGAGGCGATCACCTCCTCCGCAGAAACAGGCAGAAGAGGAGCCCAGGACAGCCGCTGAGATCTTGAGACTCAGGTAAGAACTGACCCATTCTCTGCTTCAAGCACTCTGGGTAGCAGGAGGCCAGGCCCTCACTGCTGTCATATGGTGCTGTCATTCACTGGGGACCTAACAAGAGAAACAAAACCAAACACCTCTCAAGGACAAGAACTGGCCATTGCCCAGACAGGGCAGCATTGATAAAGCACTGAGCTCGCTCCATGTGCCCTAAGTAAAAGCTCTAGCGAAGACATTTTAGCAAGGTGGCCATCATGGGGTGAGAAGCTATCTTGCTCATGTGACCTTTGACATTATGTTGCCCTTAATGGTATCCAAACGCCATCATGGCCTGAAAACAGACAAAGAACCATCCCTTGGCAGAGATGACGGATGAGCAGCTCAGGTCTTCAGCCTCTGCCATGTGGGAGCCTCTTCATCCACACTGAAGAGCAGGGATGAGGGCGATGGGTCAGGCCTCCACACTCACATCACAGCCCCAGAGTAAACCTCATGGTCACGTGATTAAACAGGAGCTTCTGGGTCAGGCAGGCATGGCTTCGGGGTCTCTCACAGCTGTAACTGGTGACCTTGGGGAAAACTGCCTAGAGTCACTAGGCCTGTATCCAACTGTGCAGTAGGGGTTGTCTGAGCCCCCATCTGAGGATGTGGTGACAGTGAAGTTAGTGACTGTATGCATCAGTCTGTGGCCTGGGACAGACTACTGTGGCAGTGTTAGCTATTGCTGCTAGGTGTTAGCCCTTGGGGTGGGGGGACAATGGCCATCCCATCCCCTGGGGACAGGGCATACAGTGTAGAGAGTCCTCTGACATCTGTACCACAGGGAACTTGTCATTCTGTCTGCAGACACCAAGAGAGATGTTTCTAGTTGGGAGCCTCGTTGTCATCTGTGGGCTGCTGGCCCAGAGTACAGCCCAGCTGGCAGGCCTGCCATTGCCCCTGGGCCAAGATCTGCCTATGTCCAATGGTCACTGCCGGTCCCTGCATGTAGGCCAGACCCTGCCCTACTATGGAGTGACTCCAGTCGTGTCCACGTATCCTACAGCCCATCTTGATAGAAACTTCAGAGATGGTAAGTGCGTCCTTGACGGTCCCTTTCAGATGTGTGTGTGTGTGTGTGTGTGTGTGTGTGTGTGTGTGTGTGTGTGTGTGTTTCCATGTAGATGCTCTAGTCTATTCAACTTCTCAATCATAGGAAGGGAATTGTCAGTGAGAAAGGGAATCTGAAGCTCTAGAGTTCTCATCCTTCCTAAAGCTGTAGTTCCTCCTGTCATGGTGACCCCAGACCTTAAAATTATCTTCAGTATTGCTTCATAACTGTAACTGTCCTACTGTTATGAATCATAATGTAAATATCTTTATTTTTGATGGTCTAGACAACCCTTATGAAAAGTCTCCTCCCCAAAGCCCCAAAAAGGTCTTTGTGCTAGAGTTAGCAGATATGACCCCTGAGAGTCTCTGCTTTGTAGCTTTCAGACATGGCCTGCTGTCTGGGGGAATTCTGAGCTTTCTGGAACACATACCACTCTTGGACTACGTGAGACCTGCAGGAAGCAATGCTGGTGGCCTGGTCGGGGTGCTTGGAAAAGTGATTTCATCGATCCCTCTCTTGAACAACATCCTTGAGTGAGTTACCTAAAGTAGAAATTTTATCCCTGCCAGTAATCGAAGACCTGTCAGCCCCAAGCAGCAGCCAAAGAGAGAGGAATAAGATGAGGATAGAGCCAAGGATTGTTCCCAGGCCCCTCTTCCCTCTGGCAACAGCAGCCCTTAGCACTTGGAGTTCCCCCCAGTCCTAAGGCACATCCTGGGCCCCAGCAGCAGCTATCATCCCCATGACAAGCCTTCCATGTCAACTCCATAATCCCCAATTCCCAGATGCAAAACCTGAGGCACAGAGATGTGCCTGTGCCCACATAGCTAGGGTGATACAGTCAGGAATCCAACTCAGAGAAGCCCCTAAGCTTTGCCACCCACTGCAGTCACTGTGTCCATCCCACTAAGGGAATGTGAATGGGCACTAGGCCACCTTCCTCATCTGTGTCACCTTTGCCTGAGACCTGACATGGTGTTTCCCATGACAGCTTCCTAGGCACAAAGCCACAATGGGAGCTTGTAACTGTTCCCAGCCTGAGTCCTTGGTAAGAACTGCACAGAAGCCATTGCCAAGGTTCCCAGCCTCCCAGTCCTTTGCTTCCTGACCCAGAGATGGTCAGACAGACTTCAGTGCTGGATGACCTGAGGTCAGGCACCTGGTCTCCTGGGTTTGATTTCTCCATCTGTGTGGTGGAGAGAAAGACTCTGGAGAAGACCAAGGAAGGTAAATAGGACACCATGGATGGGTCAGAGAAGGCTTCTTCCCACACTTTTGCTTTCTTTCCAACTTCCTACCTCTTAAATGTCATGACAGGTTGAGTCATTTCTATCATGCCTCTTATGCAGAATTTATTCTAGTTGCCCGTGTATCTTCTCTATGTGCATTGACAATACATCTGTTGATGTATCCATCCTTCCTTTCCTCTAACCACTCCTACTTCCACCCACCCTCCCACATATCCAATTACTAATATTCTTATCAACTTGAAAGTCAGCCTCTTTCTTTGAAGAGTTCTCAACTAGTATACCCAGTCCCTTTCCTCTAATATCTTCTAAACTTGAGGTAAACAGAGGTCCAGGTATGCAGAGATCTAATCCAGAAGGAAGTTGAAAATGATAGGGATGTGGCTCAGAACACAGGGTAGTTCTGACTCCAAGACTAGCCTCACATCTTCCTCGTTTCTGGTGGACAGCTCTTTCTCTGTGATGAGTAAATTTAGTTGAAGATGATTTCCAGGTCTGAGCTTAACACACTTATGTTTCTCCCCAACCAGCATAAGAGTCACTAATCCCCAGCTACTGGAAATCGGTCTGGTGCAGAGCTATGATTTCCACCGCCTGTATGTTACCATCCCACTGGGCTTTGATCTCAAAGTGAACACGTGAGTAGGTTCCAAGGTTGGTAGGGATGGGGATGACTCACAAAGGGAGTTGGCTATAGAAAGCTGCAAAGGCCCGACCCTTGAACCTTACCTGTTTGATGCTGTGTTGAACAAACTCGGGTCATGTACAAAGCACACTTGACCTCTCTGAGCCTTGGTTTCCCCTAAAGGAAACAGAGATCAATATCACTGTGGCAAAATAAAGTAAAATGAGGCTAACCCTCCTGCCAAGAGGAAATCCCCCACCTTAAAATGTGAGAGGCCAGATACCAATAGAGCTGTTTCTGCCTTCTCTGTCAGGCTGTTGGTTGGAAGTTTGTTGGAGCTGTCTGTGAAGCTGGATGTCACTGCAGAAGTCTATGCTGTGAGAGACACTTATGGGAGGAGCCGTCTGGTCATTGGTGACTGTATTTACCCTCCTGGCAGCTTGCGTATCTCCTTGCTTAATAGGTAATGCCAATGGGTGGGCTTTTCTTGCCCAGAGATAGTTGGGTAAAAGATGAAACAAAGGAAGGATGAATGAATAAGAGGATAGGAAGAAAGATGTGTTGGGGGAGGAAATGTGGATGGATGATGCATTGGTGGATGGATGAATGGATGGATGGATGCATCGATGGATGGATGGATGGATGATGGATAGTTTAATGGATGGGTGGATAGATGGGGGATGGATGGATTGATGGATGGGTGGATGGATGGATGAGTGAGTGGATAGACAGATGGATGCATGCATGCTTGGATGGATAGATGATGGATGGATGGATAGATGGATAGATGAATGGTTAAATGTTTGGTGGGTAGGAGACAGATGTATAGGCAGTTGTATGAATAGATAAGTAAATGGATAAATAAATGCTTACTTACCCCTCACTAAACCAAAATAACCAAATTAATGTTGGATAGGCCATATAAAATATGCCTTAATACAACCTTTTATAATCTGACGGGGAGAGCCAGAGAGCCTCTGACATGAACCTGATCAGTATTCCTCCAATTTGGTACTACCTTGTTTATAACACAAAACTATATGAGATTATTAATAGAGTCCTACTAAGAAGTATTAGATACAGAGCACATTTTAATTACTTGTTCCAGTTGCCTGTCATATAGGAAGGCCCAGACATATATAGTGTATAGAGCCTGTTCATATCATGGCCCAAATTCACTGAACAAACATGTTGGGCTTTGTGTGTATTGTTTCATTAAGTCTCCATGACAACTACATACTAAGTACTTTTCATACATTCATGGATTTCAGTCTTGTCCCTGAAGTGTGTTTGTTCTGCTTTCAGCTGTGCATGCACAGCTGGGTTGAGTGTAACTCTCTTCATCTAGGATCCTTGCTGTTCATCTGCCATGGACAGAAGTGGGGAAGGCCTGGTCTCATTATGAGTGTGCAGTGATAGCTTAACTTCTCCAGTCCAACCCCAAGCCTCTGAGTCATATCCATGCCTTTTCTTTTCCAGACTTGGTCCCCTGCAAAGCCTTATAGACAGCCTCACAGACATCTTGACTAGAGTCATTCCTGGCCTGGTACAGGGTGTGGTAAGACAACAATGCGACAGTCCCCCACTCCATAGGTCTTAGAGTTCTTAAGCTGAGCTACTCTGTATGAAAACTGTCCATCCATCAGTCCATCTGTCCTGTGATCCAGCTGTCTGGGTTAATTCTCTCTACTCCTCCAAACACATTGGTTGGCTTCTTATGAGCAGTAGAAAGTATTCCTGAATATATTCTATGAGCAAACTGCTTTTCCTAGGGTCTCCTTGCAGGAGGTCCTGTGTCTAACTCTCCTCTCTACCCCGGGTCAGGTGTGTCCTCTGGTCAATGGGGTCCTCAGCCTTCTGGATGTCACCCTAGCACATGATGTTGCTGGTAAGTGCTGTCTCCAAGTTCCCTCTCCTCTAAGGTAGCATCATCAGTTTCTCACGTTCTGTCCCTACGTACCCTGGAACAACCAGGTTCTATTAGCCACACCCCTCCCCAACTACAGTGTCTTTGCCTCCATGAATAATCCAGATGAGTCTGAGATAATGTCTTTTTCCTCCTTAGCCTGACCTGAAAGCCGCTGGGCTGGCTGTGGGGGTAGGGGGTGAGGGGACTAATCCTTCCCAACATGTCTAGGTGTGGTGAACATAGCTGGTGCTCTAGAGCCCCAGGAAGCTTTCAGGTTCTCCTTGGACTCCTTCACCTCCAGATCATAACTCTCATCATTTCTTTTCTAGATGTGCTGCTGCATGGAGTACAATTTGTCATTAAGGCCTAAGCCTTCCAAGAAAGGACCTGTCTCTACCGTGATGGTAATGCTGTTTCCATTCTCCAGGATTTGTGGATAAGCTGTCATCCACTAGGACAGGGAAGCGAGGATCTCGAAACAGCAGCGCACACAACAGCTTTCCCAGAAGCACCACTCTGAGCACATGGGTCTGGGGGAAAGATCTAAGTTATAGCAATACTCAAGCAAAGATACAAACATAAACATAGACACACAGAGATGCGCCAAATCCCTAGAATAACTGATCGATGTGGTGCTGGACTGGAACCACACACAGCTTCAAAGAGGAATATCATGGTTATGGGCACACACTCCTGCACATAGATGTGACAGTCAGACCATCATCCACAGGGCACACATATACAGACTCACTAGCCAAGTCCCTATGATTAAACAGACACACACTCGAACACATGCACAAGAAGCCATAGAGACAGCCTGGGGTTTCAGCATGTTTTTGTCTCTCAGAGGACCAGTTCCTAACAGGACAGAACTAGTGAGAGTCACTGACCTCAGCCATCTTCCTGATTGAACTCTTCTCCCAACAGAACCACTTCTTGCTACTCTGTCCACTCCCTCCTGCCCAGCTTACTTGGCTCACAGAAGGAAGCCCTGTGTCCTGAAAAATGACATGGCCACCTTCTCAGGGAACCTGCTCTCCTCCTTTCTGAGGCTTGATGGATATTCCATGTTCATCACTAAATAAAAATTTTCTTTTTCTACACTGAGGCCTTCTGTTCCTCCCATCACTTGAGAGGCTCCAGAGAGTCCTGACTAGGTGATCAGGGATGAGAGTTCTCAAGCAGCTGAGGGCTTGGGTGCAGGTGAATGGGGATTTTGGATGACTGCCTTGCTGTCCTCACAAAATGTACATAAGGAATCTGGGAGTGGATAAGCACTAAGGCATAGATGTTCACACACAGTATAATCACACAAAAGATGGTGTGGCAGATGGGAGGGATATCTGAGAACTGGGCAGGATGTGTGTGGCCATATATGACTCTAGTCTCCACCTCAGGCTGGGGATACCAGCTGTCTTACTTGAGGTTTGTATACTGTGATAAAACGCCATGGCCAGGGCCAGGAGAGATGCCTCAATGTTTAAGAATATGTGTTGCTCTTGTAAAGGATGTGGGTTCGATGCCTAGGGTCTAGGTGATGACTCACGGCCATCTATAACTCCAGTGCCAGAAGGCTCAATGCCCTCTTCTACTCTGAGAGCACCAAGCACACACATGGTACACATATGTACAAGCAAGTAAAATACTCATATGTATATACAGATAGATAGATAGATAGATAGGCAGACTGACAGACAGATATCTAAGACTGACTTTAAAAAAAAAAAAACATGACCAAAAGGGACTTGGGAAAAAAGGGTTTCTTTCGCCTAACAGCTGATAATTCCATCACTGAAGGAAGCCAGGAAAGGAAGCAAGGGAAGAACCTGGAAGCAGGAAGCCATGAAGGAACACTGCTTACTGAACTGCTCCTCAGCCTGCCTTTTTATCCACTCCAGGACTGCCTACCTGGGCTGGCATGCCTACCTTCCCAAGGTGGCCTTACTTCCCCCACCACCACCACCACGAGCTGGGCCCTCCCACACTAACCATTAATCAAGAACACGAACTAGAAAGGTAGTTTCTCGATAGAGAGTTCTTCTTCCCAAATAAGTCTAGCTTGTGTCAAGCTGGCATAAAGCTGGCCAGCCCAACTGACCCTTGTCAACTTGACACACAGATACATCACTATTCAACTACATTTTCTCCTTTCTCACTTTTCCCCAAGGTGATATATGTTAATATTAGTATCACAATATAGAACATTCCAACTTTTAAAAGTCTCAGTATTTAAAAATTCCAACACTCTAAAAGTTCAGTCTCTCTAAAATATCCAAAGGCTTTCTAAAATCCCAAAATCTCTCAACTGTGGACTCCTGTAAAACCAAAAATAATTTAAATCCTTTCTTACTCCAAGAGGGAAGAACCATGGCATAGTCAGAGTCGGACCAACTCAGAACCAAAGTCTAACAGTGTAGGTCTCAGTGTCAGAATTCTGGGACTCAGTTGTGATATTCTAGGCTCTGAGGGGCTTGCCACAGGACAGCCAGTGTCTCTCTGGGGCTTGGGCAAGCTCCCTTTCATGGCTGCTGGTATCCTTGGTGGTCATCACATGGATGAATCTGGAATCTTCAAAATGTTGGCATCTCCACACCCATTTGACTGTACCTTCACAAACACCCTTTCATGGGCTCTTTTTAGGGACCCTGACCCTGCCACACAGTGCCAAGTCTCAGCTTCTCTTCAGCCCTGGTGCTTCTACTACAGCTGAGGCTGCACCTTCACCGGTGCTTTCTACAAGCCTCTCTTCAGGGACTCAAGTCCTACCAGAACAGTGCCAAAGAAGTCTCAACTGTTCTCCCAAGATCCCTTTACTCCTTCAAAACTAGCACCAGCTGGGAAACTCTTACACTTACCAAGTTTGACTGCCAACACAACATATAGCCTTGGCTCCCACTGGACCACAGTTTCTTGAGGGAACACTTTCCAGAAGAGTTTGCGTCAATGATGCTGGTCACCACTAATTTCTCAGCTCCATCTGACCGGCATTGATTTTTCCCAGCAAAGCAAAGTTTTCACCTAAGTGGTTCTTGATGCCCCTGCCCTTGGTTCTGCTTCTGCCCTAAGGGTATCCTAACACTGTTACCCACTGGGCAGGATCCCAGCCAGTGTGCGTGCAGAAGAAATAGCCTTCTCCAGAGATAGTTTTCAGTGAAACAGCTCTCCTTTATCGGGGGTAACAAGGGCTATATAAACCTTGGGGAGTGGGTAGAGGGTTGAATGTACATTATTGGCTGGAGCCATTACTGGAAATGATTTATTTGCATGAAGAGAAATTTTAGATGCTTGCTGAACATGTCCTCATATAGAGAGGGGAAGTTTACTGTGCAGTTTGGCCACTAGGCTACGTGACTACCTCAAGGGTAGCAGAGGTGGGGAGTCATAAGGTCACATGTGTTGGGAGCTGCAGGCCTGGAACAAGAACAGAACAGTCCTACTCCTGTTGGCCTCAGGACGAGATTTTCAGAACATGTCTCAACCTCACTCTTGCTCCAGACTGGCACCCCAGCCACCTAGCTTTCTGGACCCACAAGCCCCAGATAACCAGACCGCAGATTCTAATTCAAAGTTAGACTCCCCTCTGGAATGTCACAAGCCACAGGTCCATCATCTGCACTGCTCTTACCATTTCCAGCTTCCAAGTTCCCACAGAGCAACCCACCGATGTCTGAGCACTCAGTGGCTTCCCCAGTCCAAAGCTGAAAGGTCACCTCAGTGCTTCCAAAAACCATGTGGTCAACTCTGTCACAGCAATACCCCGTGACCTGGTGTAAATGTCTGACTTAGTTGGGGTTTGTATTGCTAAAATAAAACACCGTGACCAAAGCAACTTGAAGAGGAGAGCGCTGGCTTCAGATTAGGGGAGGAGCTCGGGGCAATAACCTGGAGGAGGCAGAAACTGAAGCAAAGACCCTGGGGGCATGCTGTTCACTGGCTTGTCCAGCCTTAGAGACCCCGTGAAGGAGAGACTGAGGACTAGTGAGACAGAAAGAACACATTGTATGTGTCACTGGACTCAAGAGCGAAAGGACAGAGACACGATTTAAGTAGGTGTTCCCATTGAGAAGCTGAAGTTCTCTGACAGCCAGCTTTCTGACGGCGTAACAAAATGCCTGAGGAAATCAACTTTAGGGAGAGAAAAGTTATTTTGGCTCATGAGTTCAGAGTTTTCAATCTGTGGTCCACTGGCTCTATTGCTTTTAGGCTGTCACAAGACACACACCATTGCTCACTTCATGACAACTGAGAAGCAAGAAGGAAGGAAATCAGAGCCCCAGTGTTCCCTGCAGGGGCATCCTCCCAACTTTCTCTCACTAATCCCCACTTCCCTGTTTCCACTGCCTCTTCAGAACTCCATCAACTGGAGAACAAGCAAGCTTTGGGGGACATGTCACATCCAAATATGTATGCACACAAGCCAGCAGGGGACTTCCCCACAAGCCTGACTGGGAGAGGAGCAGAAGGCTTGTGATGGCCTGCTCTCCACAGCCACACATCACTTTCTCTGCACCTCTCTTCACTAGTACTGAGTCATCGAGGGAGGGAGGATCAAGCTCACACTTTGGAAGGGAGCAGCTGAGCATCCGTGGGCAAGCTAAAAGCTGCCTTCCCTCTCCATTCTGGGCGTGGCCACAGTCACAGGCATGCAGTGTCCCTGCCTTTTCACCCAGAGTCTTTCTTTGAAGATGAAATGACCACTGTGCAGGGTTTGGGTCTCCTGCTGTTGTTTAGATTGTTTACTCCGTGGCTGTGTCTCTTCCCACTCTGTCCAGACTAGCTGAAGGCGGGATTACTCTCCTGAGCAGTGAAGAAAACCATGCTTCTATGGCTCTCTGTCTGCCGTGTCTCCCCCATCCAGGGCCTGTGTGAGAGAAGCTCAGGTGGAGTCCAGACACAGCACGAAGTAACCGTAACCCGTGGAACAGCCATGCTTTTTTCCATAACCTCTCTCTTACCATCTAATTGCAGCAAGAGTAATGGCTGGAAGGCGGCTTTTCTCGAACACTCTTGAATGCTCTCTTAGACTGAGAGGTGGGTGGTCTAAATAGACTTAAACTATTAAGACAGTTTGCTTCTGAGGGTTCTTAACTTCTGAGGGTGACTCAGCTGGTAGAGGCATGTGTTACTGAGCCTGAAAGGCCCTAGTGCTGGGATCAAACCCGGGTCCTTATTCCTTTCTACAAGCACTGTAAAGACTAAGCCATCTCCTAAGAACCTTGATGTCTTGAAATAAAAAAGTGGGGAGCATTTAGAGGAATATATGAAGTAAATAAAGGAGATGGGGGCTTCTCTGGGCATCAGCATGCAGTTGTCTCTGCTACCACAAGAGGGAGCAAATGTACATGCTATTCCCCACAGCAGGCCAAAGAATCCACCCACCCCTTTCATTTTGTGTGTGTGTCTCTGTGTGTGTGTGTGTGTGTGTGTGTGTGTGTGTGTCCACATAGGTTCCACAGAGTACATGTACATGTCCCAATACAGCTTCCCAGATTCAGTTCTCTTCCACCGTGTGAGTCCTAGGGGGTCCTAGGTTCCTGCTCCCCCTTCCTCCTAGAATGGAGTGAGCAGTCAGCAAAGGGTACAAACATGAAAGACTCTTGTCAATTCAGAGCTAACAACCTTTAAACTGGTAAAACAACCTATGACCAGCTGCCAGAAGGGATTAAGATGAGCTGAGTCGGAGCATCCGCGGTAGATGAGAGGTTACTGTTCTGAACCTCTCGGGAGCCATCCCCTGCCAAGCCAGTCTGCAGCTCTGGCCAGTGCGATGGCTCTCGGACTTCCTGAGCAGCAGAGAGAGTAGGTGGCTTCCACCTCCAGTGTATTCGGTGGTCCAGACAGAAACAAGCTCCTGAAGCCTACAATGGCAGATAGAGGCAGAAAAATCCTCAGGTGCCGTATCCTCCACCTTCGAGAGATCCACCCAGAGTTGTCAAAAGTTACCAGCAAGTCTGGGTGGCGGGGACCATCTGTTCTTTTTTCCTGGCCTGGTCCCATTGGGCTTTGGCTATCAAAAGCTAGGAACTTGAGTGAGTGGCAGGGGTAGTTTCCCTATGGCTTCCTTGTCTCCCACCTTCCCCAGCACCCCTAAATCCACATGGAACAGGGTGCCCAGCACTCAAGACCCTTCCACCCCAACCATAGTTAATCAAACTCAGGTCATCGGTCCCAGCAGGAGCGTGTCTTCATCCACTGAGCCACCTCAAACCCAAGAGACTTTTACGGAGCAGGATCTATGCAGCAGTCTACTGTCCTGCAAGCTTCCATCTCTATGTAGATGGAGACTCCATGTATCTTCAGTCAGAGCTCTGTGGGCAGGGAGTCCAGGACTCAGGTGCTGGCCAGGCTCTGCCGCCCATATGGCTTGCTGCAGGCAGAAAAACTCATGCACTCCAGACATTTTTTTTTTTTAAAACTGGGTCTCTAATAATGGCTGACTTCAAATAAACTCCCTCGGTATCCAAGGGCAACTTTGACTTTCAGATGGCCCTGCCTCTGTGAAGTGGAAGTTTCTGGATATGTCGGGTGATGGAGACTCACGTGGTGTTGTGCTGAGGCAGGATGCATGGAAGGACTCGCGATGTTTGGAGAGAGTGTAAATAGGACTCAACGGACCATGGCAGCATGCCTGCAGAGCTAGCTTAACAAAACTTTGTTGGTCTTACATCTTCATCTTTGCTGATCTCCACTTCATTGAGAAGTTCTCCTGATTCCCAGGAGGGCTCTGGTCACTCGGTAAAGCAGAGGCCAGAGGCCTGGCTGTTTCTGCTGGATTGTGCCACTGCTGCAGATTTGTGTTTGGTATCCTGACAACCAGAGATTGAGATCATCTCCCAAAGAATTACTTCTAAACAGGCCCACATCCCCTTGTCCTGTTTACCATCTTTTCTCCCCTACCTTTGGATGGTGGGCTAAAAGGGGGGAAATCAAAGCATTTGGAAACCCTTATTTTAGTGGATATATTTTATTTACATTTCAAATGTTATCCCCTTTCCCAGATTCCCCTTCATCTTCCCATCTCATCCCCCCTCCCCACGCTTCTATGAGGGTGTTCACCCACCCACCTCCTCCTGCCTCCCTTCCCTAACATTCCCCTACACTGGAACCAAGGGCTTCTTCTCCCATTGATGTCCAACAAGGCCATCCTCTGCTACATATGCAGCTGGAGCCATGGATCCCTCCATGTGTACTTGTTGGATAGTGATTTAGTCCCTTCGTTGGTATTGTTGTTTTTATGGGGTTGCAAACCCCTTCAACTCCTTCAGTTCTTTCTCTAACTCCTCCATTAAGGACCCTGTTCTCAGTTCAATGGTTGGCTGTGAGCATCCACCTCTGTATTTGCCATGCTCTGGCAGAGCCTCTCAACAGCTATATCAGGCTCCTATCAGCATGCACTTTTTGACATCGGAAATAGTGTCTGGGTTTAGTGGCTGTATTTGAGTTGGATCCCCAGGTGGGGCAGTCTCTGGATGGCCTTTCCTTCAGTTTCTGCGCCAAACTTTGTTGAGAACGCTTAATAAAAGTAGGTTTGTACTGGCTGGTTTTGTGTCAACTTGACACAAGCTGGAGTTATCACAGAGAAAGGAGCCTCATTTGGGGAAATGCCTCCATGAGATCCAGCTGGAAGGCATTTTCTCAACTAGTGATCAAGGGGGAAGGGCCCAGCCCATTGTGGGTGGTGTCATCCCTGGGCTAGTAGACCTGGGTTCTATAAGAAAGCAGGCTGAGCAAGGCAGGGGAAGCAAGCCAGTAAGCAACATCCATCCATGGCCTCTGCATCAGCTCCTGCTTCCTGACCTGCTTGAGTTCCAGTCCTGACTTACTTTGGTGATGAACAGCAATGTGGAAGTGTAAGCTGAATAAACCCTTTCCTCCTCAACTTGCTTCTAGGTCATAATGTTTGTGCAGGAATAGAAGACACAGATTTTTAAAAGTCTAAGCCTATACCTTCACCTCCTCAGAGCTGGAATTACAAGCATCCAGCTTTGTGTGATGCTGGAGCTTGACCCCAAGGCTTCCTTCATACCATACAATGCTCTTACCAACTGAGCTGCAGGCTCAGCCCTACTTCCAAAAGAAGTATTCTTCGAACGCCAGTGAGAGCCCAGCCCAGTATTGTTAGTGTACCCATTGCTATCCCAGTCAGCCCAGCACAGAATCCCACATTAGCTGCTTCGCCCTATCTTAGGTTTCCACTGCTACAACAAAACACTGACCAAAACCAACTTGGGAGAAAAGGGCTCATTTTACCTCAAAGAGGCCATCGCTGAATTGAGTCAGGTCAGGAACCTGGAGCAGAGACTGGGAGAGTGCTGCTGGCTTCACAGTTGACTAGCTTTGTAAGCGTGCTGTGTCAAAACATGCACAGACACATTTGTGGCTGTCCACAACACTGAAATGTACTGGATAACAAGTCTATGGGCTGCATCAGTTCTGTTGGCTGTAGCTGCCAAGTACCCATAATTCCCCTTGATCGCTGGCCACTGGCAACTTAGGGTCTCAATTATTCCAGTCTCGATTACTAATATTAACTCTTGGATTGTGCTTCACATATTAATTAAATTCTATCTGCGTATGTGTATATATGGAAGTTACAGAATGGCTTGGAAGGGATTCAAGAGCCACAGAGGTCAGAGTTCAAAGGATCCTAACTAGAGGCTGAGACAGAGATTTGATGCAAACTAAAGTGTGTGCTGAGACCTTATTGAAGCGGCTGGAAAGCTGCCTGGAGGCCACAGGGCCAAGCCACAGGCTGAGTCAGCAGGATCGCAGGGCTGTGAAAGTGAGTTTCAGGGCTGGGTCCTGATGGATGATTGGATGTCAGGGGACCCCACAAGCCTTACAACCAGCAGGATCCTTGTGAGGTGAAGAATGAAACCTGAGTCACTACTGGGTCAAAACTTCCAGGGTCTGACCTCATGGTTAATTCTCTTACAAATTTGAGCGAACTTTGGGAAGGGGTTTCTACATGACAATTACCACAGCAAAGCTTTAAGTATGACTACATAGAACCACCCTAGAAAAGTAACAAGGCACCTGTGACTTTTCCAATAAGAGCAAGCCCTATTTCACTCCCTCTATCCTGCCCCTCCCCAACCCCTGATCGCCATCCCCGTACCCCTCCTCACTCCTACCCCCACTTTGTCTCCTCTCGCCATCTACCTCCAGTGACTATTTTGTCTAATGTCTAATTTGCTTTCAGAGTCACACATCCTCCCCTGGGCCCTTCTTATTACTCCATTTCTTTGGGTTGTAGTATGGTTTTCCTGCACTTTATAGCTCATGTCCACTTGTGTGCGAGTGCAAGCCACACATGTCTTTCTGGGTCTATGTCACCTCACTCGGGATGATATTCTCAAGTTCCATCCATTTGCCTGCAAGCTTTATTTTTTTAAAAAAAAAAAGATTTATTTATTTTTTATATGTTTGAATACACTGTCGTTGACTTCAGACATACCAGAGGAGGCACCAAATCCCATTACAGATGGTTGTGAGCCACCACGTGGTTGCTGGGAATTGAACCCAGGACCTCTGGAAGAGCAATCAGTGCTCTTAACCACTGAGCCATCTCTTCGGCCATGACTGCAAGTTTTATGATGTCTTTGTTTTTAATAGTTAAATAGCATTCCGTTGTGTAAATGTACCACATTTTCTTTATCTATTGGTTAAGGGACATCTAGGCTGTTTCCAGTTTATGGCTATTACAAATAAAGCTGCTAGGAAGAGAGCTGAGCAAGTATTGCTGATACCGTGGGTTATTTGGTTCGGCTTAAGATTTCAGCATAGCCCTTGTCCCTGTGCCCCTTAACTGGAAGAAGATTTTCATAGGATTGTGGAACATGGTGGCATCTCTAGGACAACCTGGAGACCTGGATGGGCTCCATCTATAATTTCAAGCTGTACTACAGAGCAATAGTAATAAAAAGTCTACATAGTATTGGCATAAAAACAGACAGGTCGATCAACAAAATAGAATCAAAGACCCAGAAATAAAACATACCTAGGGATTCTTGATGTTTGATAAAGAAGCCAAAGTTATACAATGGTAAAATGAAAGCATCTTCAACAAATGATGCTGATCGAACTGGATGTCTACATGTAGAAGAATGTAGACATTTCCATCCCCTGAGAGAAAGCCAACCCCTGACACTATTAACGATCCTCTGCTCTGCTTGCAGACAGGAACCTAACATAACTGTCTCCTGAGAGGCTTCATCCAGTAGTGAGTGAAACAGATGCAGACATCTGCACCCAAATATCAGTTGGAGCTCAGGGAGTCTTGTGGAAGAGTTGGGGATAGGATTGAGTGAGCTGGAGGAGTCAAGAACACCACAAGAAGACCTTTAGAGTCAACTAACCTGGGCCCATGGGGGATCACAGAGACTGAACCATCAGCCAAAGAGCATGCATGGGCTGGACCTAGGCCCCACACATTTGTAGCAGATGTGCAGCTTGGTCTTCATGTGGGTCCCTAATAACTGCAGGGAGAACTGTCTCTGGCTCTGTAGCCTACCATTGGATCCTTTTGCCCTACCTGGACTGCCTGGTTGGGCCTTACTGGGAGAGGAGGTGCTTAGCTCTCCTGGGAACTCTCTGAAAAGGGAAAGAGTATTGGGAGGACAGGAAGGAGGGGGTTGTAATTAGTATGTAAAGTGAATAGAAGAAATAAATTATGAAAAAAGATGTTCATAACAATCTTACACCCCTCCCTTTGTTTCAATGTGCCTATGTTGCAATGCCCACATAACCGTGTCTACTCAGCCCACCAACTCCTCCCACTGAAAACACTCTACCTGTGAGTTAGAAAAGCCTTGTCTTTCTCCCTCATTCTTCATCCAATGCTGACCTCTCAAACCCATCTTAGGGAGAGGCAGTTTGCATCCATGAATAAAAAAGCTTGTTTTGATGAATTTGTCCATGATGGCTTGGGTCAGTTGTCTTTCTCCTCTCGTCCTTGGGGTTAACACATACTCTGAGTCTTCCACGTGACACAAAGGCAGGGAAGAGCTACCCACAAAGGATAAAGACTCGTTGAAAATGAGTGGTGTGAGCAATGGTTATAAGATGCTGTCCCTCCAAACATGGAAAAATATTTCCAAGGGACTTAATGACTCATGGTACCACAAGCAACAGGCATCAAAAGTTCTAGCCTGTGCTTTGGGGAAGGGGGGACAGAACAGAAGGCCATGAAATCCTCCATCCAAAGAGTATAACCTACTGTCAGTGCTGCCTCTATAGCAATGTCCCAACTAGGCCACCATCTTTCCTTCATTTGGCACAAAAACATGAGCATATTCTGAAAAGAAAACGATTGACATATGAGTGTTCTCAGTGCTTCCTCGTTATAGACATACACCCCTGATGTTCCCTGACATCACTCAGGGTGAATAAGGGCCTGACCACCCAGACTGGAGCTGATTCTCTATGCTAAACCTCCCTGTCCCTGTCCCTGTCCCTCTCCCTCTTCCTCTCCCTCTCCCTCTCCCTCTTCTTCTCCCTCTCCCTCCCTCCTCTGAGTCTCCATAGCCTCAAGAATATCCCGAGGATAAGGTCACCTACACTATGAACTGTGAAATCTTTAAAATTCTCATCAGACAAAGAACAATACCTTAATGCCACACAGCTTGGGTTTTGGAGGCCTGGCTACCAGCTGAGGCAATGAAGAAAAGACGGGCACACTGCCATGAAGCTGGGACCATGGAACTGGAAGCTCTGTGGAGGGCAGGGTTAATTAGTCCATAGGAGGTCTGTGTAGGGAGCAGTGTCAGACTGAAACATCTGGGAGGAGGAAGCTGCAGCTGCCAGCTTTCTTTACACACACTGATCAATAGTCCATATACATCAGACTCAGACCCCCAAGGAAAGCTTCGCCATTTCTCTTGAGCCTGGTGACAGCTTTGCCATGAGTCAATTGTCCTTGCCATCCTGGACATGGCCACACCCACGTCAAAATACACATTTATTCAGAACTTCACTCACTCAGAGCTTCCTCGGCTCCTTCCATATTGGCTTACGTATTAATTCCTTAAAAGCACAGGTAAGTCCCATTCCCATCTATCACCACCCCCAGCAGTTGGAAGGCTACCTTAGGTTCTGGTATGCTTCCTTGTTTTTCTTTTAGACACTGTTATATACTCACACACATTGATTATAATCATGTTCTGTATTAATAAATTTCCCCCCACTGGCTTTCTTCCTAGGATCGTTCTTTTGTATTATGTCATAGTCTCAGAATACTACCATCAGTTCTTTAAAAAAAATTGTCTTGCTCTTCAGCAGGAAGGTGATGAAAACAGCTGTCTGACAGAACCAAGTGGCAGCACACAGGGGAAAGCCTTACCACAGTGAGGCCGAGTGCGGTATGCATCTACCCGATGACTGGGGTGAGGGATGCCCTCAGTCCTCCACGGTCTGCATGCCCAGATATGCAGAACCTGTGCCTGACTCTGAAGGGGTCTTGGATCGTGGGTACCAGACACCTCTGATGGAAGAAAATATAAAAGCTGTGGCTTCTCAAGATCCAGCAAAAACATCTGCTAATGCTTTATTGCTTGTATATGGCTTGATGTGTCCCCTCATACAGAAAGATTTTAAGAGAAAGTAAGAAGCCAACAGAGCAGGTTTAATGAATGCCCAAATGCACATGGCCCTGAGTGGGCCTCACACCATTCCCAGTCACAACCTTTCTGTTTTCTGGGAATCTTACAAACAAGAGTCTAAAGTTTGCATACAGTAAAAATGTGTCTTCATTTCCTTGTGCACCCCCTACCTATGGCTTTACCATATCCACTGTAATCCTATCCAGTGTACCTTTGAAGCTAACCTATCACCTCATTTTCCAGAAAGGAAAAGGAGGAAAGGAGAGGGGAAGGTGGCTCCACACTTAAGAGCACTTGACACTCTTGCAGAAGACCTGCAGCTGGTTCCCAGCATCTGTATGATGACTCACTTTAATTTCAGTTCCAGGGGATCTGACACCCACTTATGGCCTCTTCAGGCACCAAGCACACGTACATTCAGGTAAACACTCACATGTTAAAATAAATAAATAAATATTTCTTTAAATAGTTGACAAGTTCTCAGAAACCCTTTCAACAATGTCACTTGAGAAGGCACAAGTTAATCACTTAACCACAATTCTCTCACAGGAAGCCTGTGTCTTCACACTTGGCTGTCCCATGCCTTTCGTAAGAGCTCCCATCCCACCCTCTATACACCCTATGCTAAAGCTGTTTCCTGCTAAAGCCAAGCCCTTCTTCCTACTGACTTATCTGGAAATTCTTTTCTGGGGCACAGTCAAGAATCTGGCTTCACCTGAGCAGAGGTCTCTGAAAATAAAAACTGCTACAGGCACCATGTGGAGCTGTGGCTGTGCTTCTGCCACGGGCATCCCTAACGTGGGGCTTTCCAGGGAGCTTCCAGGCTTTTGGCACCAGACTGGGACTGCTGAAGCCCTAGCTTCATGTCTGACAGTGTCCAAGTTGGTCATGCGTTCACATAACATGCACAACCCTGGGTTCAATCCCCAGCACTACACACACCGAGGGCACTGACCCAGCACCCAGGAGGGGGAGGTGGGCGGACCATAAGTATGACGTTATTCCTTCCTGTACAGGAAATCCAAGCTCAGCCTGGGCTGCATGAAGCTTTGTCTGAGAGAGAGAGAGAGAGAGAGAGAGAGAGAGAGAGAGAGAGAGAGAGAGGGAGGGAGGGAGGGAGGGAGGGAGGGAGGGAGGGAGAGAGGGAGAGACAGAGAGATCACAAATCTCCACACCTGCACATAATTTGACCTAAATGTGTAGTGGGCACACCCACTCATCTGCTAGACTTTAATTAGTGCTCTTAATTACTGAGGCATCACTCTACTTCTCTCCTCTCTTCTTCTCTCCCTCTGTCTCTAGTACCCTCTTAACTCCCCTCATGACCTGAATAAACTCTATTCTGTACTGTTAAAAAAAAAAAGATCGTTAAGTATAACTATGTATGTGTGTGCATGTGTGTGCATGTGTGTGTATGTGTGTGTATGTGTGTGCATGTGTGTGTATGTGTTGGTGGTGGTTGGTGTGAGTGTGTTATGTGTATATGGCATATATATGCACATGTATGTGGAGGTATATGTGGTGGTTTAAATAAAAATGGTCACCAATAGGCTCACATATTTGAATGTATAGCCACAAAGGAGTAGTATTATTTGAAAGGATTAGAAGGATTAAGGGTTGTGTTCTTCTTGGAGGAAGTATGTCTCTGGAGATGGGCTTTGAGGTTTCAAAGCCTAGAGTCTCTCTCTCTCTCTCTCTCTCTCTCTCTCTCTCTCTCTCTCTCTCTATCTCTGTGTGTGTGTGTGTGTGTGTGTGTGTGTGTGTGTGTGTGTGTCTGTCTGTCTGTCTGTCTCTCTCTGCCTACAGATCAGGCTATACTTCTCCAGCACCATGCTTGCCTGTGGCCTTATTCCTTGCTACCATGCTTCCTGCCATAATGATAATGAACTAAGCCTCTGAAACTAAGCCAGCCCCAAGGAGATGCCTGAATAACAGAGGATGCCAGAACACCTTCCACTTTGACACTGGGGCTCTGTCACAAGACTGCCATCTTCCTCACAGGCTCTGGTGAAGATTAACTCAAGAATTATGTGTGTTCCCATGAGATACACAGGCAACAAGGTGCTGTCCCAGTTGCATTTGATGCAGTTGTGCAAACTCTTAGATACATCCTGGATCCTACTGAGTGGGGTTCTGGGGTTCTGGGTGCTAGAGATACTATGAATTTAATGGTGTCTTCCTCATGGAGTTCACAGTCCAGAGAGTAAGACAGTAGCAGAACAAGGTAACTGGAGCTGTGGGGAGACTTGCTAGGAAGGACTTCATGGCTTCTTGGTGGGATTTTAGTGCCTAGGCTTTGAGAAGGGGGGATACCTAAGCTGAGCTCCCTATATGGTTAAAGATAAACTTGAACTTCTGATTCTCCTGCCTTCAGGTCAGACTCAGGGGTCTGTCTACATTAGGCAAGGACTCTGCCAACTGAGCTATGCCCAAGCCCTTAAGCTGAGTCTTAAAAGGATAAATGGGACATCTCCAGACTGGTGAGAGCAAGAGAGCATTTCGAGTGAGAAAACGGCTACCTGAGCGCACAGGAAAATGAACTGCCTGCCTGCACACAGGAGAACTAGTCACATCAGTGGGGAAGGGAAACCTGAAAAATTCAGGACTGAGCTAAGATGGGCTAAACCCGTGGAGGGTTTGAATGTTAATTTAGCAACCACACCTTCTCCTGTGAGTCACAAGGGAGTTAAAAGAAAAGCATGTTTTCTTGTAAAGATGACGTTAGCACACCCCACAAGACCTGACATTTTTCTGAGTTAGTGAAAGAATGGACTGAAGAATTCTTATACACTGCAAGTGAAGACATAGGTGGTACTACCACTTTAGAAAGGGTTCTGGATGTTTCTTATAAAGCTAATAAAACACTGAACCCCGTGACCCAGCAATTTTATGCCAGGGGAAATGAAAACATTCATAAACCGATGTACATAGAACATTTATAGAAAGTATGTCCACAATTTGAAACTCCCCAGGGCCATGTGAAGGAAGATTAAATTGGCACATTTTGGCATATTCATACAATGGGAGACTGTGTCCCTGCCAAGAGGATCAGCTGCAGTCCAGATGCACCTAAACAATATCAGAGGTAACACAGGACTGAGCATGACTGAGATGTGCTCACACATATTTGAAACCATCCAACAGACTAGACTAGTCTATGATGGAAAAAGTTAGATCTGATCCCTGCTGTGGAAGCTCAAGAGGTATTGGCTGGGAAGGACTGCAAGGGACAGGACCTCTCTTGGGTGATGGTGACTTTCTGAATCCTGACAGAAAGGGGAGAGGAGGTGACATGGGTATACACCCTTTGTCAAAGCCTTGCAAGCCACACTTGATATTCGTGTTTTTTTTTTTTTTCCCTCTGTGGCACTTTGCTAACCTAATTCTCTGCAGGATGATGATTAATGTCAGCCATGATGTCATGAGAGCGGCAGCCGTGAGCATCACATAGACTGTGCAGTCTCTAGGACTATTTTATTGGTTCCAGAAAGTTCTCTTGTCTAAGACTTGGTACCAGCTATCTGTGGCAACCTCACCCAGGGTCTTTTGCACCACACTCATGCCTGCAGGCTTCCTTTTGTATCTGGGTAGCTTTGAAAAGCCAATTCACCTTTCAGGCTGGTGCCCCTCCCCCTCATCTGTACTGTGAGTTTAAACCCTCCAGGTCACCAGTTGCTTTGAGGTCCAAAGGGTGGGGTCAAGTTCCAGAGCAAGTGCCTGACTTTCTTTTTCCCAGGCCCACCTCAGCAGGGTGGTAGAGGTGACTAGTATCAGCTGAACCCAGATACTGAGCAAAGAAAGCTATATGGTGTCCCCTCTCTGAGCTGAAACTAGACAGCTAGCAAATATTGAACTCCAGGCTCTAAAGCACCACCAGAGTATCGAGGGAAAGGGCACAGACGTTTGCCACTTTCTTAGAAATACCTCAACCAGTACAATAGGCAGGTGGCAGGGAATCAAGCAAGCGTAGTCAGATATCCATGGTGGCATAGGAGCGCCCGATATACTCTTGGGAAATGCTCACAGTAAGTTACTAGGGTTAGACAAGATGGCCGTAGCTACAGTGACAAGAAATCAGTTTGACAGGTGGGGTGGAAGTCAGGGATGCCTGTGAAGAGTAAATGAGGAGACCCGAGGGAAGATCTGAGCAGCGGAGGTAGAGAGGAGGACAGAAAAAGGTGAAGAATGACTGGTGGTCGGGTCTACTCTGCAAAGCAATGGAACCATGTCTACTGGGAAAGCAGCGGTGCACGAAGGGGTGGGGTGGGAGAGGGCACACTGAAGGGAGCAGGGACAGGATCACCGTCGATCCCCCACTTTTCGGAGGTGAACTTGGCTTGCCTTTATCTAGGGGTTGTAATCCCTGGTGCCTCTTTTCTCCTGGATGACCTAGTGACCGAATGAGTAAATGTTAGCACAGGAACCCAACCCTGTAAAGGGGACCATGAGGGAGGTTCCCCTGTGCACCTCTGCTGGCCCCCAGGACGTCAGGCCAAGCAAACACCAAGATATTCAAAGCCCTGGGAGGGCCCAGGCCACAGACCAGGTGCAGAGGTGAGAGAACTCACTTCACTTGAACCTCAGAGATTCTCCTGCTGGTCACAGCCACCCCAAGGTGAGAGACTGCAATCCGGGTGTTATGCTCGTGGGACGTGCTCAGTGCATATTTGATGCTCAATATCTTAGGGAGGGTTTTCTAGAACCTATGCTGCGGTGGCAGTCTGGCACTATCAGATGGCACTCTGGTACCATCGAGTGGCGGTAAGCAAATAATTTTATTCCTGGTCTCTCAGTCCTTGTGGTGAGAACTCAGAGAAGAGCTGGACATGGTGCTCACGTGTTTACAGCACCTCTCCAACCGTTCATTAAATCCTCCCTTGGACAGGAGAAAGTAAGGGCCCAGAGTGTGGCTCAGTGGTTGGGGTTCTTGCTTAGGCTTGGTTTCTGGGTTCAATCCTCAGCACTTGGGTAAAGAAAGAGTTGGTCAATAACATGCTTCTGTTTTCACTGAAGCTTAAAAAGCCATATCCTCTCTTCCTCTCCCTCCCTTCTTTTCTCTTCCTCTCCCTCTCTCTCTCTCTCTCTCTCTCTCTCTCTCTCTCTCTCTCTCTCTCTCTCTCTCTCTCTCTCTTTCTCCCTCTCTCTCTCCCTCCCCTCTCTCTTTCCCTCTCTCCCTCTCTCTCTCTTTCTCCCTCTCTCTCCTCCTCCCTCCCTCCCTACCGCTCTCTCTCCCTTCTTCCCTCCCTCTCTCTTCCCCTCCCTCCCTCCAGGGCTCTCCCCATCCATAGGTATCCAGACACCCACGTGGGGCTGCACAGATGAAAACAGCAGCCATCACACGTAAGCACCCAAACTTGGTTATCACTATTATTAACATCGCTATGGTCCTATTGTTGGTGTGAAGTGACATTCTCCACTTTAGGAAGGAGACACAGTTTCCAGTTAGGAAAAGAATATTGAACTTATTCAACTTTCCAATGTGGCTTTGTGGCTCAGAATGTATGTTGATAATTAAGAGTCTCAGCCATTGGTAGGTAGGATCATCTGAGGAGGTTGTGGGCAGGAAAGTATGGCAGCTAAATATGGGTACCCAGCAGACACCAGCTGAGGGACAAGAGAGCCAGGACTGGAGTTACACAGACTTGAGTTCAAATGCTAGTTTCCTGTCCTTGTCACTGTGTGACCTTAAATAAGCCACCACCACTAGGTCTTCACCTTTACAAAGAGAGTCATAACTAAACTATCAGGCTCAGGACGAGCCTGGTGAACATTCAGAAGCAGCAGGGCCAGTCTGTTCTGCATGCTAGGTAGGCATCCTACGTACTCCTGTGAATAATCAACCCTCAGAGTTGTCTGTAAATCCAAACACATGAAAGTTGAACAGGAAGAGGTGTGTTTGTGTGTGTGTGTGTGTGTGTGTGTGTGTGTGTGTGTGTGTGTGTGTGTGTGTGTTGGGTGGAGGGACTATCCAATTACCCAGTTTTCAGTGGGACTAAAACCTCGTAGATAATGCCATGGTGGCCTCTCTAGTTGCCTCTTTATTCCAGTCACACACTAAAAATATGGAGTACTGAGGTTTGTATCCATTTGTCCATTTCTAGTTCACTTGGTCTAGAAGAATGTGTCCCCTGCTGTGTCCAAGGCATACAGAACTCAGTTCTGCTCAAACATCTGATGGCTAGCCAGCTCAGATCTTAGCTAGATCTCTCTTGCTCCCCCCCCCCATATACAAACACACACACACACACACACACACACACACCTCACACACACCTGGATTTATAAAGAAACAGACATTTTAGAAAGATGCTGAGGGTGAACTAAGACCACACAGTGTAGTCTCAGGCTGCAGGCGCAGCCACCTCCCTGGGCGTACCCTGGGCTGCTGGTGAGTCCTGCCCTAGAGCAAAGTGGAAGAAGCTGCCCTGAGAGTCTGTCTCCACCACAGCCAAACAGGGGAAGATGAGGCCAACCTCAGAGCACTTCTCAATTTGAGAGACTCATCTGCTCAGAAGCATCCTCAACTCGGAAATCCCCTATCTCCTTGGCCCCCAACACACACAGACACACCTACGGGAGTGTTCTCAGAAGCCTGCATTTTCCAGACCCTGTTTTTCCTTTATGCAGCCATAGACATGGGCAACAATCTCAGTAAATCAGTAATGTTATCGGAGATGCTCAGGCTAAGTGTCCCTTGGGGCTGTAGAGATGGCTCAGCAATTTAGAGGACTAGGGCCCCTGTGGTGGTTGACAACCACAGATAATCCCGGTTCCAGAGTCCAGTGCCCTTTTCTGTACTCTAAAAGTCAGGCACATGCATGTGGTTGGTCTACATGCACATACAATTAAAATTGTATCTTTAAAAAAATTCCTGGGCCTAGACCCTGCTCTATGCTAACACTTAGAGCTTTTCAAGCCCATCCCCCAGAAGTGCTACTTAGTGAAGGTTTGACACAACTAACTGTCCAGGGCTCTGCCAGGCCGAGGCTATGACACAGGGAGGAGAGGACACATACCCAGGACCATAGTCAGGTGCCAAAACCGTGCTCTCCACAGGGTCCCAGCTCTCCAGCATCTTCAGTAGCACCTAGAGACACAGGGAGAGGAAGAGAGGGCAGAGGAAAAAACATGCGATAAGAAGAGGGATAGAACCAGGACTGAGGGTATGAGAAAGAAGGAGAGAGAGGAAGAGACAGAGAAAAGAGAGGCTTGGAGAAACCAGACACAGAGAGAGACCTGAAGAGAGCTGGGGCTCCAGACAGAACAGGCCTCAAGGAGTCAGAACAGACAGTTGTCTCGGCCGAGGGAGGTTCTGGTGCAGACTGCAGCATCCTGGGAAGAGCCAAGGACCCATGCTATCTACCCTGTGATTGCCACAGGGTTCAGACAGCTCTCAGACTTACTGTTGCACCCCTGGGAGACCTCACATGAAATGTCTCCCTCCTGCCCCCACCCCATAGCCACCTCTTGGTTAGTTCCCTCTTCCAGTCCAGGACGAATGTCTCTAGCTAGCTAGTCCCCTCTCGGGGCACCTGTTCCGGAGGCCTCAATAGTAATCCTGGGGAAGGGTGCAGACCTCTGTGAGACCTGATCTTTCATGGATGTTGTTTCTGTCCTCACATTGCCTGTGGGTCCCACACTCTCAGACCCTGACAATATGCCCATGCCAACCTCCACGCTAGCATGTCACCCTTGACTTGGACTCCTTGCAGCAGACACATGTCACACTGTCCCAAGTCCTGTTCTTACAGCACCCAGCCTCCAGCCTCTTCTGATCACAAGCTGACAGTGGGAAAGGAACTCGGAGCACTGAGCCCCACCACTGCCTGCTGTGACCTCTGCACCTGAGGCCAGCCACCTGAGCACCTGCCAGGACCTGAGTGTGAGCCTCATCAGGGCAGGGCCCTGATCCTCACTTCCAGGCAGAGCTGGGACTGAGCCTGGCTTAGCCGTGGTTTGTTTGCATTTAATTTAGTCTATTCCTGCCCTACAAAAGAGGGATTATACCCAGAATGTTCCAGAACTGGGATTTCCGGGCTGCTGTGACTGCGCTTTTGTGCACTTATCAGTGTTGGTGTGGCAAAGTTTCCAGCTAACTTGGAGTGGGCAGGGCTATGACTCAGGCCCTGGGAAAAGGAGGTCTTGTTACACAGCCTTGGCCTCTGCCGACCCCTTCTACTCGGTTTCAGGTTGTTTAGTATAGTGATTGGCTGATCCAAAAAAAATGCAATTATGTAAAAAATGTTTAAATTTTAAAATCACCATGAAGTGATAAACCATAAAAGTCACCTGAGATCACATCACCAAAAAAAGGGGGGGGGGAGGAGTAACTAAATGTTGTCTTATGGATCATATTCTTCCAGAACATTCTCTGGGTTAATTTCACTTGCCTCTGTCTTTCTGTGTTGTTTAGTGACAGCTACCTGGTGGCTCAGGACTAAATAGATCCCCTGTTTCAGGACAATTATGTTAGTCCTGCTTTGGGGCTATTACAAGTAATCACACTGAAGGTAATCTTAACAATCATTTTCCCAAACTACTGGGTGATTCCCTCAGCAGAACTCCCTGATTCCCCAACCCTGAATCTCAGAACACGTTGAAGGAGGAACAGCCCTACCTGTCTTGAATATCACATGGGCTCTCTCTGCTATGGACAGGCCTAGACAAAGCAGTCTGGAAAAGGGATCACAGAACCTACACGTTTAGTTTTTACTTGGGGACACTGAGGCCAAAATCAACCCGCTGGAGGCAGTGGCAAACTCCACGTCATCTAGAGTTTCCTCTTTCCACTTCTAAGTGTTTCTAGGATTCTACCAGAATGGACAGTCTTTAACAGGGAGGGCAGGAGGCAGCAGTTCAAGGCCTCTGGATTGCTCCTGGCAGACATTGCTAGTCAACTGTCGCATCCTTTTCTGCTGAGCCCAGACCCCTGAGGACTTCAACAACCATGCCCGGCTTGGTACAATAGTGAGTCCTTGTTGGTGACCAGAAGAGCCAGTGTGTAGAGGACTTGAGTCTGCCAAGAATAGCTTGAATTCCTGCTTTTCTTCTGCCCTCTCTTCCAGGCAAGAAACAGTTGGAAATCCTGCCGGTTTCCAGCTGACCCACGCTACCATGCCACTCCTCCTCACACCCTCTGTGTCTGTGCAACCACAGCCTTCTCTGGAAAGTCTGCCCACAGCGAAGCTGGACAGGGTGGCAGAGCAGAGGACAGAATGAGGGATAACTGGCTTAGTTTCTAGCCCCTGCTCTAGGGCCATGGGAACTGAGGCAGGTCACTTCCCCTGGACCCTGGTTCATCTGGGACAGGGGGATCCCAACAAGCTATTTTCTTCTTCCTGGGGCTGCTTAATGACCTGCAGAGGCCTGGCTGACGGTCTTCCCACTTGCTGCACCCGGGCAACCATCTTTGCTGTGACATGGCATCTCTCCTTGGCTCTAGCCCAGTCTGCTGTAGATGACTAGTGGCTAGAGTCATGCTCACACCATCTGAGAAGGTGAGGGACCACCATTCTCCACCATCTCAGAGGCTCAGAGGTGGAGAAGAGGGAAGAAGAGTATGTCCTGGCTGTGACAAGGTGCCCTTGCTCCCTGTGGGTGCATGTGCTTTGCACTGGGCCTCAGTGGCACTCTGGAAGTTTCTCTTAGCCTCTTTGCTGAGCCCGCCCTGCCCACTGGACTGTCCTCTCCGGCCTTCCCTGGCCCTCCCCAGTCCCTGCCTTTCTGGTGTCACCTCATCTTCTCCCCAAACCATGATTTCTAGCAAGTGAAAACCCTGTCCTGCTGTGAGGACACTGGCCTGGGTGCCATCCACAGCAGTGACTTCCCAAACTCAACTTTCTGCCACCATGACTGCAGAACAGAACCCAGCCCCTCGCACATCGCACTTCAGGAACATAGCCTCGGGCTGCTAAGTGATCTCAGGAAAGCCCTCTTCCTCTAGAACCCTGCTTCCTTCTGAGGAGAGCAGCGCTGTCACTTACAAAATGCCTTCACGGCGATGGACGTGGTGGTGCATGCTTGTAATATCAGCACCTGGGAGGCAGAGGCAGGGAAATGGAGAGTTCAAGTCTAGCCTGGAGGATATATATAAATATAAAAAAAAAAACTGTCCAAAAATAGAAATTGGGGGAGAAGGGGTTGAGGGAGCGTGAGCTAGGCGTGAAGGGAATGCCTCCACTATGCCCCACCCCCATCTAACAATGCTTAATACTCTAGCTGGATCAGGGCTCCTGCATGACTGAAACTGAGGGCTGTACCTTTGCCATCCCCCACCCTGACTCCCCATATGCCTGCACTATGGGGGGGGGTTATCTCCTTGTTGCAAAGCATCTGTGGAGTTGCAGGGCCCAGCACACTTGAGTTTTCAGCAAATTCTAGTGTGAACGCCCACTGATGTAGAGCCAGAGCACCCTGCTCTCACCAGGCAACAAGCAAAGGCCTTGCCACAGAGAGAAGCTGAAACCTGGCAGGTGAAAGGCCTGGGAGCAGGCACGGCATGTGTAAAGGCCCTGGGGTAGGAATGAAAGGCAAGTAGAGCAAACTAGTATGGAAAGAGGACTTACATGAGCACCCAACTGTGCTGGGTCTTATAGAGCTTGGTTCTCATGCAAAAGCAATTCATGCTTTGGCAAGTTTTACAAAAGCTTTACAAAGTTTACAAAGGACTGATGGCTGCTGGGTAGAATTGGATCTATGGTAAAAGAGACTTAAAGGTGAAGACACAGAGACCAAGAGGGACTGTATGAGAACAGAGGAAGGGAGGAAGCATGGCTCAGGGCATAAAGTTCCTGTTGCACAAGCACGTGGAGCTGAGTTTGGATCCCCAGTGCCCACATAAAAGCCTGGAACAGCAGCATGGGGTGTGACCCAGCACAGGCCAGGGCCAGAAATACGCAGGTTTGGGGGATTCACTAACCAGCCAGTCTAATTGAATCAATGAGGTCCAGGTTCAGTGAGAGAGTGTGGCTCAAAAACTAGTCTGGACCCAGCACTAGAGAGGCAGCTCAGTAGTTAGAGTATTTGCTGCTCTTCCGGAGGACTTGAGTCTGGTTATCAGCACCCACACCAGGTGACTTACAACTGCCAGCAACTATGGCTCTGAGTGATCCAATGTCCTCTTCTGCCCTCTGTGAGCACCTCCATACACACAGCATGCACACACAGACTCAGACACATAAATAAAACTTTTTAAAAATCTCTTTTAGATGACATAAGATAGAGAGCCAAAGAGGACATAGCAACAGAGACACCTGGATCAGTCTCCGGGTCACTACATGTGTGTATGTGCGCACAAACACACACACACCACATGCACACCACACATGCACACATGCACACACCACACATGCACACATGCACACACCACCTGCACATATGCACACACCACATGCACACACACACCACACATGCACATCACACATGCACACATGCACACACATACCACACACCACATGTGCACGCACATACCACACATGCACACACATACCACATACTACATGTGCACACACATACCACATATGCACATACACACACACCAAATAAATGCATAACTTTTAAAAACATGAAGGAATAAAAAGTGATGGACAGAAGACAGACATCATTCTTCAGGCACAGGGTACATACCTCAGGAATGTAGTATGGTCTTTGAGGACTCACCAGAGGGTTAAGAAGACAGGGACCAGGCTGGGCAGCTATTTCCTTCCGGATTGGGTCCTGAAGGTGTCTGGTGAGGGTAGTTCTGTAATGGTGGTAGAGTTGCCTGTCCCTCAGTGGGTGATGATATAAGCATTTTCTTCTCAGAAGGGAGCAGACGTCACAACTCAGGCACAGGAGAAGGTGAAAGTCATTTTGCAAACTCCAAGGTTTTCCTCTGGCTACTACCACAGAGGAGCTTTTATTATTATTATTATTATTATTATTATTATTATTATTATTATTATTATTATTATTATCATCATCATCATCATCATCATCATTATCATTATTATTATTCAATTTTTATTTTATTATTTTATGTATATGGGCGTTTTGCCTGCATGCACATCTTTGATCCAAGTACGTGTACAGTGCCATAGAAATGCCAGGAGAGGGTGTTGGCTTTCCTGGAACTATAGTTACAAATGTGGTTGCTGGGAATCCAACCCAGGTCCTCTGTAAGAGCAACCAGTGCTCTTAACCACTGAGCTATCTCTCCAGGACCAAGAGGAGCTTTGTGAGGTGTTAGGAGTTCCAGGAAGAGAAGGCACAAAGGAATGTGGGGGTCTGAGAGAAATGAGACCAGAGGAAGAGGTGCAGGACAGGGCCTATTGGGACCAAGTACACAACCCAAGGGGTTCAGTGATGCATGGTCAACCCTGAGTAGGCTGAGCCAAAAGGCAGGAAGCTGGAGGAGATGTGGGCATTGGCCTTGGCACCAGCTCCACCACCCTACAGAGGGATATTGTCCATGGGCAGCAGGCATGGCAGCTGAGGAACCATAAATGGGTGTGTGTCTCTCTGCACATGTGCCCGAGGCACTGGCAGGGTCCTTCCGGGGAGCCTTCCTGGCTCTGCAGAAGCTGGCTTTGGGTGTTCAGGACCTGTTGAGTGTTCCAGATATGGCAGGATGCAAACCACACTTTCCTACATGACCAGCCAGAGACTGTTTGACATCAGGAACATTGCTCCTCTCTCATCACCATACAGATGGAGGCAAGGCTTAACAATGGATCTCCCACCCCTAATCCATAGGTTACCACTTCCAGATGGAAGCCAAGGCATGTCTAAAAGTCACATCAATATCCCCACTGACCCTAACACTAACCCGGAGTCATCAGGGCAGAGTGGTCAGGAGTGTGTGGCCTTCACTAGGTGAGTGGGCTCAAGGCCCCTGCCTGACTCCCCTGGTTTTGTGGACTTTGAACAAGTCACTATCTGTGAGCCTCCAGTGCTCCTGGAAAAAGCAGAGTTGTTGATTCCCATCTGATGCTGTGTGGCTAAGTGAGAGCAGCCTGTGTCCAGGCAGGGGTGACCAGAGTCCCTCTGGCCAGTTCAGTCTTGTCCCTGGGCCCATGGTTCATCGTTCATTATTCTTCACCTTCAACATCCACAGCATTCCTGGCGGTATAAATAAAGTAGCTCGGGTCACAAAATGACCTGTGACACGGCATATGGCCCATAGACATACTACCATGGTATGTAATACTACCCTGAACCTCCATTGTACCAAGAAGGTTCTAGAAGCCCTGAGAGGTAAAGTGCTCTGCCCAGGGAAGCATAGCATAGAAGTAGTAGAGTGGGTGGGTGGATTCACACCTATTCTCTTAAAGAAATCAGTGAGTAGAGATTGGTGTCCTTGCTGCGTGTTAGTGGGTGGTGTGATGGGCAAGGCTGTGCCTCCCTTCCTTCCAGATGGTTGCCCTGACTCAACTGTCTTCTATATAAGCCTCATCCTATTGTAAGCAGTAACAATGACAACAGGCCCAAACGTACTGCTACTGAGCGTTCCTCTGAGTAGGCCATGTCCCAGCTATGTGCCCTGTAAGACAGAGGAGCTTGAGTGTGCCCATTTCACATAGGGAAACTGAGAGGTTGAGTCCCAAGTCACTTTAAGTGAATAAGGTGAAGCCAGGGCTTGAACCTGCTTAGTCCCCTAACACACATCCTGCACCTACCATGTGGTTGAGATGTCCCCAGATGGCTTTTGAAGCCAGATTTCTGCTTGGACTCCTGGCTCTTCTGTTTGCTGACCAGAGGCTGGTTCCTCCTGACTAATAGCAGGATGACTGGCTGACCATGTATGAAGATGGTACCCATCAACCTAACTGATGGGAAATATAAGGTAATGTCTGCCATAGCAGAGACATGCGTTCACTGTGACTGCTACTACGCTCATCTCTGTAGGAGGGAGGCACGGAGATCCCCGTGTTCACAGACATACACAAGGGGAGCCTGCGATGTTAAACACACAGGTTGTTCCTTCAGGAAAAGGAATGCGTAGCCTCTAATCCACCCAAAAGGCTGGAAAAGAACATGCTAATGCCAGGCGACCTGTGCTCTGTCTGTGTGGCTAGAGACTTTCCCAGCACTGGATTCTCCCCAAGACCCTTACTGTACATTTGTTTTCCTCGGTCGATCTATGGAAGCTATCTTAATGGACCTTAGAAGAGTTCTAGTGCAGTCCTGACTGATCTTCATCTAGCTTACTTTGTTCCTCAGGGAGAGTTGCATATGCTTTGTTGTGGACATGAAATTGACTTCATTATCATGAAATACGTTTTCACCAAACTGTGCTCTACTTAAATATGCCTAAAATAACCTACTCAGGTCATATTTTAGAAGTTTGAACCGATGCCAGTTATAGTCATATTGAATGGCCTTTGGGTTCCCCTATGTATCTCCTCACTTTTCTGGCTGTAGAGGTTGCAAAGACCACTACATGGTCCTGTGATGGTGACTTCCCAAGATGCAGGGAGCCCTTGTAAGGCTTGATGTGTGCCTGCCATATGTCACAGTGCTTCCCCTCTGTCCCTCCAGCCAGCTTAGACCCTTCTTTCTCCAAACCTCAGGAAGCTGCAGTTCCCAGAGTGCTTCCAGGAAGGGTTTTGGTTCACCAAGAGCTGCAAATATTTACCTTGGAGACCTCAGCCCAGCCTGAGGTCTTGGCCCACATGCTCAGGTGGCTACCCAAATCTGGATGCAAGATATAAGGCTGGGTTTCTAGTCCCACCACCTAGGAGAGGAGCAGGCAGACCCAGGACTCCAGCATATTCAGGTAAAACGTGAGAAAGGTCTAAGAAGCCTGGACAGTCAGGAAGGCTCCCCACAGGGAAGACTCGCTGAGGTTAGCCCAACGGCTGGGCAAGAATTAAGCCTAATAATGCCCCTATCAACTATGTCAGAGAGGCAGGAAGGTGACAGTGTTCTCATCCAAAAGCCATGAGCAAAGATGGAAGCATAAGGCAGGTTGGCCCTTTCCAGTCCTCAGTCTAGGGAGTGGAAAGCCACTCTGCACACAGTGGCTGTGCAGTGTCTGCGTATGCTGAGCTGTTGCTGGGGACAAAGAGGAGCATCCATCACAGCAGCCCTCAAAGAACTCCCAGGTGACCACTGTAGGGTTAATGGGTTTAAGGAAGGCCCAGGACCAGAGAAAGAGTCAGAGAAGCCTTCCTGGAAGAGGCGGCATGCAAGATGTGAAGCTGAGTAGATGCTGGAGAGGAGCAAAAGCATCCATGAAAAGGGAAGGGGTTGAGGAGCACATAGTGGGTCCATGATGAGGACAGAGACTGTGGACCACATAGTTGGTGTATAAAGAAGGCAGGGGTTGAGGAGCACATAGTGGGTCCATGATGAGGACAGAGACTGTGGACCACATAGTTGGTGTATAAAGAAGGCAGGGGTTGAGGAGCACATAGTGGGTCCATGATGAGGACAGAGACTGTGGACCACATAGTTGGTGTATAAAGAAGGCAGGGGTTGAGGAGCACATAGAGGGTCCATGATGAGGACAGAGACTGTGGACCACATAGTTGGTGTATAAAGAAGGCAGGGGTTGAGGAGCACATAGTGGGTCCATGAAGAGGGCAGGAGATGAGGGACAAATGGCAGGTGGACACAGGCTGGAAGACAGTATCTCCCAGAAGAGGCAATGCTAAGGATTCTGAGTTTAGAACCCCTTTGATCATGAGGCTGGGGGGGGGATGGAAGAAGGGGACAGACAGGGTCCAAAGTGTTTGGAAAACAAAAGCTCCATTTGACGGCATGGCTGCCTCACTAGTGCAAGCTGTCAGCTCTGCCCTCTGGCTTTGATTGTAGTATGGCTTCCTCAGATTCCAGGGCCGATAGTCACGGCACTGTCAGGCTCAGCAGCATTCATGAGCAATATCAGGCTGCGGATGCATTCACCCTCACAACTGCCCTCCTGAGTACTAATATCAGCTCTGGTTAGCAGCTGCTCAGAGGCTCCAAAAGGTTAAGTCACTTGTCCACAGTCACCACACCAGCCATAGAAGAGGGTCTCCTCCTGGAGTCTATCTGACTTCCAGGCCCACAACATGCCCCCTTCCTCCTCAGGCTGCTGACATTCATGGGTGGGGATCCTGCAGCTTCGTAGGGATCTCCACAAGGCTGGCTCCAGCCTGTCCACAGCCTCTCGGAGGCTGTTCATTCATCAGGAATCATGTATGAAGTACCACAGTCAGGCTCTGTGCTGGGTGTAGAGACACAGTCAGGAGCAGCCAGCAAGGTCCTCCCTCCCAGAATGCACAGCCTGGTCAAAAACACTGATGTGACTATAGTGTTTCCATGGCATTCCACAAGAGACATGTCACCCAGTGCCATATTTGTCTTTGGTAACCAGAAACCCACATTCTGAGGCAGGCAAGAGCATGAAGGCCCCAAGGGCCATCCATGCCTCCCTTCTCTCTAAACAAGATAACCTTCAGAAACCTGCAGCTCTGTGTAAGAAGTGTGGGCAAGAAGACTGACCAGGGCCAAAGGTGCCGCCTCTCTGCCCTGTGGAGGGCAGCAGGTTGGCAAGGGACAGACACCCAGCACCTTCTCCCAGAAAGTACCATGGCTACAAGTGGAGATGAAGCGAGAAATGGCTGCTTCAAGCATTGTTCAAAAGGAGGGTTGCTCCAGGCTATGCATTCTGGGAGGGAGGGCCTTGCTGGCTGCTCCTGACTGTGTCTCTCCACCCAGCACAGAGCCTGGCTGACTTTGAGTGAATGAACGGTTTCTGAGAGGCTGGAGCCAGCCTTCTGGATATCCTTGTGAGTTGAGAGGCTGGAGCCAGCCTTCTGGATATCCTGTGGGTTTTCTGCAAGGAAATGGCTAATGTCTGACAAGTTCTCCCTGTGGGAAAGGTAGCACACTGCATGATCTCTAGACTCTGTTAATCCCAGAGTCTGCAAAGTGAAGCTCCATCGTGCCCACTTGCCAGAGGAGAACTCCAAAACACAGGGGTATCTGCTTTAGCTGATGATTCAAGGATGTACAGCTAAGGCCTGGCTCCTAACCACTGCACTGAACGTCTCTCCTGGACACTGTGCCTCCTGTGGGCCCCTCTGTCCAGCCAGCAGGACCCTTGTGCTCACCACAGACTCTACAGCCTGCGTAGAGTAGCCGCCTATTTGTCATCAACAGCCATGAAGATGGCCGGCCCATGGATTGTCACCCTCCTCTGTGGTTTGCTGGGAGCCACACTGGTCCAAGCTAACCTCTACCCTCCTGCAGTACTCAACCTTGGCCCAGAAGTCATCAAGAAACGTAAGTTATGAGCCCCCAGGCCTCAGCACCGTAGAGCAAGGGAGCAGTCCTCCAAAAAGGAAGGGAATTCTTCATCAAAGGAAGATATCAGGCAGGGGTGGAGCCCCGGGCTTGACTGAGACACACAGAGGCGGAGGCATAAAGGTCTGGGACAGTATGACCTTCAGAGTCCATGATGCCAAGATGTCTGCAAATAATATATTCCTAAGATCCACTAGTGGGTAGAATCTGGTGGCTTCAGTCCCATACAAGGATTTGTTACTCCAGATCCATGACCCTAAGCCTGGCCCTGGACCCAAGCTTATTCTCGGTAAGCTCATGGGAAGGTTCCTCCCCGAGCAAATGGAAACTTCCAATACCTTAGGCACTGGGGAGAGTTCTAAGCATCTAGGCAGCTTCCCCACCCCCCAGCTCATTTGTGCCATGAGACACTGTCCTGTGGATTAGAGGACAGTTGGCAGCATCTCCCACCCAGGCATTGATACATGTTTCCTATGGCAATGTGACAATTACTTGGTAGACAAACACTTTTCCAAAGGCTAAGAGAAGCAAATGACCTAAGGCTAATCCAGTGATTCTCAAGCATGTGGCATGTGAGCTTGGGGCCCTTGGGGTAAGCAGCCCTGGTGAAACTCTGCAGGCAAGAAGCTATTGCTAATGGTGGTTTGGGAGGAGATTCCCAGGAGCCTCTGGAGGGGATTCAGTGGGACCACCCAAGCAAGTGACCACTGAGCACTAGAAGCCACGAGGAAACTGTATTAATAATTAACTCCATCAGAAGACAGAAGCCGCACCATAAACCTGGGGCAGGATGTTTAATGTAAAGAATATGGAGCTTTAAATGAAGGAGGATTTGCCTAAAGGGGGAGGAGAAAAGAACTCTAAAGGGCACCCAGAAATGAGGTGACAGCCAAGGTCAGAACAAACTCAGAATGGAAGACCCCATCCCAGGCCTCATGGGACTGGGTATGACTATTTGTTGGGTGGCGGGGAGCTTGCCAGCGCTGACCTGCTGCAGGCAAACAGAAGCTGCCAAGCGCACACCTGCCCTGAGCTGATGACATCCTTTGGATGATGTTCCTGGAGGGAAAAGTTTTATCTCTCAGGAGGGGCCATCTCTGAGTGGCCCCTGGAAGGTTGCTAGGGCTTTCAAAATTTACTCTCAGCTTACAGGAGCCCTGTTGACTGGAAGGTCAACATTACCTGGGCAGTGACACCACAGGGGCTGACAAGAAGCATGCTTCGAGGACTTTCCCCTCCATGTCCCTAGAAAGCCTATACCTATGGGGTTTGAAACTGCCAACTAGCAATGATAAAGTGTAATGGGTCCAGCACCATTAGCACAGGGGAGGCAAAGGCTTGATAGGAATGCCACGGGGCCCTGAAACACTGGTTGGCATGGCTGAGGCACGCTGCCAATAAATGGGCTCTGGCCTCTGATGAAAAGCCAGCAGGGATCAGCCCCAGGGCCCTTGTTCCCATTGCTTCCTTCCTCTGCTCAGCACCTAAGGCACTTTGGACAATAGGGCAAACGGTGGGAGTGACAGAAGATCGTTAGCAGGCATGGCTTGGCCACAAAACTGTCCCCAACAGAATACTCGGCACAGGAAGTATTTGGTGCTAGCTAGGGAGAAGGAAGACCCAGGTCCAGCATCCCAGCAGTGAGTGGTAACATTTTGAGTGTGATGGTTCCCTCTCTCCAGCCGCACTGTCCACCCAGGGATGCCATCCTCCAGGTTGAAAAGGTGCTGCCCTCACTTCATGTCAGATACAAGAGGTCCTGAGTAATGGCTACCCTCAACCTGGAGCCACTGCTGGCCTACTTCCCCTGCCCTTCCTCCTGAAATCTAATCCCTGCATCTCTCTGCAGACCTGACCCAGGCACTGGAGGACCACGATGCCACTACTATCCTCCAGGAGCTGCCACTGCTCAGAGGCATGCAAGATAGGTCTGGCAGCATCCCCATACTGGACAACCTCGTGCGCACTGTTCTGAAATATATCATCTGGTGAGTGGGCCTGACAGCTCAGGGAGCCATCTCTTCCCCACACCTCTGCCTACAGTCAACAAACAGTAGTAGAGATGGACTAGCTCCCAGAATGGCCAGTGATAAACGTAAGGCAGTGTCACCAGTACCGCTAAGAAGATACATGGAAGGTGGTCCCGGGTGGGAGAGTGCTGGAGCCAGGGGCTGCTTTTTAATGAAGGTCATGACAAAGCCAGGGACTCCAAGAAACTGACATTTCAGGCAAAGGGACCAGTGGAGCAAAGCCATGGAGGGGCAGGAGTCTCTTCGAATGATTGCAATTCAAACCCCAACAGCAAAGAATGACAGGAGAGTAGGGTCAGGTCACAGAGAAGCTTACTGTGAGCCCAACAGGCTGAGGCTAAAAGCCAAGGGTGAAGGGGAGAGACAGAGGCAGGGACATAGTGGAAAGGATTAGTAAACCAAGCTTGGGGTCCAGGTTCCGCTCAGGCATGAGGACATCAGGGAAAGGATGGGTGCAGGCTTGGGGATGACGTTATCTGAATGCGAACATGATCCTCATCTCTTCTCTACCCTGTCCAGGATGAAGGTCACCTCGGCCAACATCCTCCAGCTGATTGTGCAGCCTTCGACCTATGACCAGGAGCTGGTAGTCAGAATCCCCCTGGACATGGTGGCTGGGTTAAACACGTGAGTGAACTAGACATAGCTAACCCAACAGTTTTGTCTACTCACTTGCCCCACTCCGTGAAGATATCTGGAAACAAACCCCAACGTCAGAAGAGCAAGTGCAAAGTCCCTGAGGTAGAGATGACAAAGAGAAGGGGTGAGTGGGGAGTTAGACGTGAGCTCAGCAAGACTGATGGTGCAGTCTTATGTGACAAGATGGGAATTCCCCTTTAATGGAGTATGAGAGCCAAGAGCAACAGAAGGGCTGAGCTAAGGAGGAAACGGTGTGGGGCAGAGTTGGAGCAGGAATGCCACATGGAAGGTCCTACAGCAGCTCGAGAGGAGAGAACGATGGCTGAGGCCCAGCTTTGGGACAGGTGAGCAGAGGAGGAAACGGACAACAGCAATGAGCTGGAAGCAGGCAGGAACGACAGGTTCCTGTGTGTTGGATACGGAGAGAGAGATTGAGGATGACCTCGGGGTCTGCTCCCACAACAATCTGAGGGGAGCAGCCAGAAGCCAAGAACACAAGGTTGGAAAGAGGCAGGCGGGGGACAACGTGGAATCTACTATTTTATACCTGAGGACTCAGGGGACATCGGAGTGGGGCACAGTGTGTGACTTGCAATCCTGTGGTATCTATAAGGGGTGAGATCAGGAGAGATGTTGGAGGGATGATGGCAACCAGCAAAAGAGATAGTGAGGACCCTCTACCCACCTGAGGTTCCCAGAGACTTCAGCGGCACCCATTCTCAATGCTGTTGTCCCCACAGGCCACTGGTCAAGACCATAGTAGAGTTCCAAATGAGCACCGAGGTCCAAGCCCTCATCCGGGTGGAGAGGAGCAAGAGTGGCCCCGCCCGCCTGAACCTCAGTGACTGCTCCAGCAGTGAGAACTCCCTGCGCCTCAGCCTGCTTCACAAGTGAGTGCTTGGCTCCATCACACTGAGGCAGACCATGGCCTTGCCCACTGCACACATGGACAACACTAGAGGAACAGACATGCATCCCTCTGACTCTAGAGCTGGAGCTCCTGCCGGGGAATCCAGATGCCAAAGGCAGTTCTGGGTGGCAAAGAGGAGCAACAGTCGCATCATGATGCCAGCTTGGGAGGGTGGGTATGGACACGGGTGTGAGGGTGCAGGTGAGGCAAACACCTGCAGACAGAGCAGTGTCTCCATCTAGGGCTTCCAGACCACCCAGGCAGGCCTAAGTGGGTCCAAAGCAAGCTTACTTCCTCCCTTCACTGCTTGGGTGATGTTGGGCAAGTCACCTCCCCATATTTCTCACTTTCACTAGTAGAGAAAACACTGTTAGTGACACCTTCCAGGCAGCAAGTAAGAGTGCAGTATCTCACCTCCAGGAGACCTGTCAGCTCCCTGCATCCTAGATATGTATAAAGACAACACCCAGGACAATGTCTGCCCTTAGCTCAGCCGCAGCCACAGCCTTGGCTAACACCTTGGGTGAACCTGGACAAGGATTCTATGTCACCTCTATAAATCAGGGACAATCCTCTCTTACAAGCTTTCTAATCTCCCACTCTCCTCTGCCAAAGGCTCTCCTTCATGGTCAACTCTTTGGCAAACAATGTTATGGATCTCCTGGTGCCAGCCCTGCCGCAGATAGTAAAAAACCACGTGAGTAAAATCAGGCCTCTGGCCTATGGAGACGGTCCCCTGTAGGACTAGGGTGGAACTGCAAGCTGGTACCAGATGAGTTCTGTCTCCTTGGGAGGGAACCTTCTGGGGCTGAATAATTCCTTCAGCAGAGCAAAGAAGCACTGAGCCGGTGAACTGAGCCACTGACCCAGCGAGATCATTGAGCTCAAGGTAACAGGAAAGCCAAAAGTTTAGGAGGTTGTGGTGGTCATGTGCTGGTCAAGGTTTTAACACTTGTCTCTAAAGGGCTGAAGGAGGGAACCCTGCCTGTAGCTCTTGCTGACTTGGCAGTTATAAATCCTGTCTTCAGGCAGACTTTTGTCTATTAAAGTGCTGTCATGGAGCAGAACTTGAGGAAGGTACACGGTAGCATGCTCCTGTTAGTATCTCCACCCAACAGACAGCAGACAGTACCTCAATCCTCAGTGAGGAAGAAACAAAGGAAGGAAGGGGGGAGGGAGGGAGGGAGGGAGGGAGGGAGGGAGGAGGGAGGGAAGGAGGGAGGGAGGGAGGGAGGGTGGGTGGGAGGGAGGGAGGGAGGGAGGAAGGGAGGAAGGGAGGAAGGGAGGAAGGGAGGAGAGGAAAGGAGGTTAGTTCCTGGTTCTTCTTGGAAGAGGGAAGGTCAGGAGACCAGGAAAATAAGTAGACATGTGACTTCCAAGTCAAACCAACGACGTACTGTTATTGGAGCTGGAACATTAGCAGAAGCACATACCCCAAAGGTGGTCTTAAAGGGAGGTAGAAAAAAATCCCTTTGTCAAATGATCTTTGCTTACTGTTGTGAACATGCTCTGCCAGAAACATTAGGCATGCATGCGTGCCTTTCTACAATGTCAGAATTTCTGAATATCAATAAATTCACAGGCTCACGGGTTTCGGTGGCAGCAATCTGTCAGGCCTTGGCCATCTGACCCAGGGGAATGCAGGTTCTTTTACTCCAACTTTCTTAGAGAAAAAAGTGTTGGTCTCAACACTTACCTGAGAATGTTGTGGGAGTGGAAGGAAGGATACCATGCAGCCCAGACTAGCCTTCCATCCTGATCCTCCTGTCTATGTATCCCAAGGATGTGGATCCCAAGGAATGGGCTAATATGACCAGAAGACATGGTTTTAAGTTTTTTTTTTGTTTTGTTTATAAGTAGAGTTTCTCAAAGTAGGGCCCAGGTGCAAATATTTTCAAAAATTTAGTCAGAATTGTATTTGAATAGAAAAAAAAAAAAAAAAAAACCCATTTCCCAGCAGAAGTAGCAGGAACTTGGAACTCTAGGCTAACTCTAGCCTGCCGGTTTGCACAGTCACTTTAGGCAGGGTGCAGGGGTCACAGTAGTGGGTCACAGGGTGTCAAGGGAGGCATGCAGAGCATTCAGAAAAGGAACTCACCGGGGAAGTAAGGAGCCCTTTTCAGTGTGGCCATGGCTCATCCGGCCTGTGCTTAGGGACTTTCTGAAGGCTCTAAAACACGTTTGTCCCATCTCATCCTAGCTTCGAAAGCCATGGGTCTGCTGGGATCCCTTGTGTCCCAGACTCAAATGGCCAGGATTGAAGGAAGTGAAGGATGAGGTTTGGGGGGAGGGGGAGATGCCCCCCTCTATTCCTTCTCCTCTCTGAGTCATGGGTTGGAGAAGCCAATTCAGGGAAACATTGTTTGTAAGAAACGTTAGCATTTCTCAAAAAGCATTGCCATCAAACAAGAATATTGAAGGGGGTGCCCAGCTAGATGGTCCTTCCATTAGAGCAGCCAAACATCAGACCAACAGTCTGCAGGTCGTAAGGACAGCAAAACAAATGCTTACTCCTGCCTCCCTGGTCCCTTTCAGCAGACCCACTAAATCCACACTGCTGACTCTGGAAGCTACTGATACTTTTTTGTGGGACTGGGCTGTGGGGTGAGATATTTAGTCGCATCTTTGGCCTCTGTCCACTAGATGACAGTCTGCCACATTATGATAACTAAACAATGTCTTGCCTGAGACCAAAATCCTTCCAGGTTGAGAGTTGCTACTGTTAGGCAGAAAATTCCTTGATGTCACAGGACTATCTGTTGGGGTTGGAAACTCGCCTAAGATATGGAGACTGCTCAGCATTGGGTGGGACAGCCCAGCCAACACTCTGTTCTAGAGTCTGACATGGGAGGAACTCTGTTTTTATGGAACAAATTCTCGGCTTCCTCTAAGTTGTGGGCTCCTTTGAGCACTCGTGAGTGTCCTGGGGAGGGTAGCTAGCAAGCCAATCACAATTTGGACACAAGGCAAAGGCCAAACCACTGGCAAAAAGACCTTAGGGCAGCTCTGAAGGTCAAACACAAGATGAGATGGCGATGGGAAGGCCTGTGAGTCCTCAACTCCACAGATGAACATTCAAGTGGCTGGCGCACCACAGGGAGCCTAAAAGGAATGCAGGCCGGGAAGCAGTGGGCAAGGGGTTTGTTCTTCACTAATAGCCTTGACTTGTGCTATTGCAGCTGTGTCCCGTGATCCAGCAGGCCTTTGATGACATGTACGAAGACCTCCTGAGGCTGACAACGGGTAAGGGTTCTGCTGTCTGCACTACCTTTTCCTTAACTGCAGGCTTAGCCTTTAGGACCCACCTTTACCCAGGAGAGACCACCCCCTCGGGTCTGATCAGCACCGTGGGCCAGCACAGGTGAACAAGCACCTCAGCTCCAACCTCATGCAAGGCAGTGGTTCTCAACCTTCCTAATGCTGTGACCCCTTAATACAGTTCTTCATGTGGTGACCCCCCAACCATAAAATATTGTTGCTACTTCCTAACTGTAATTTTGCTACTGTTATTAATCATAATGTAAATATTGGTGTTTTCTGATGTCTTAGGCAACCCCTGTAAAGGGGTAGGTCAGCCCCAAGGGGCTGTGACCCACAAGTTGAGAACCACTGCTCTACATGAGGTTCAAATACTCAGCTCTACTGCTGATTTCTCCTTGACTTTGGGGAGTTTCTCTACCTCCTTGTTTTCCTTCTTCCTCTGTAAAATGAGACTTTATACCTCCCACACTCAAAGGATGAAAGGCTATAGAAAAGTTCTGGGCTTATGGGAGATATTCTGCTTGACACAGAGTTGCTTAAAAATAAGTGCACTCTAGATGGACAGATGGATAGGCAGATAAACGGATGGATGGTAGACTGACCATTGTGTGGTTCTGAGAGGAGAAAGGGCAGAGGTGAGCTGTATGCACAAAACAAATGTTATTTCTCCCTCCCTGAAACCAGCAAAGAGGAGAAGGCATGGACGTCTGTGTTGAGCCTTGTAAGCTGGTCCTCCTCAACCCCTCAGAATAGAAATCAACGAAGGGGAAGAAAACCCTACCATGTTATGATTTAGAATCTAAAGAGGCACATCAAAGGATAGCCACAGCAGCATGGGAAGAACAGCCCCAAGTGCATATGAGGGCTAAGTCCAGAGCTGGGCACAGTATGTTCACCATCGTATTTCCTCAGTATACTCGATTATCCAACTGCACATATGGGGAAACTGAGGCATGTGTCTTATGCCACCTCTAAGCTCACAGAGAAGATTCATGGTAGGGAAGGCTAGGACCTGATTCTTCTTGCTCCTATTAGGAGTGTGTGTGTGTGTGTGTGTGTGTGTGTGTGTGTGTGTGTGTGTGTGTAAGAGAGAGAGACAGAGACAGAGACAGAGAGACAGAGACACAGAGACACAAATAGAGACAGACAGACAGACAGAGAGACAGACATCAACAGATCAGATCCAAGCTAGAAGACACAATGGTATGAGAATTCCTGAGTCTATCTAGATGCTCTGTTCTCAGTGACAGGGGCTAAAGCAGGGCAGAGATAGCCCCATGTACTCTCGTCCTCCACCTAACAGCTGGGCAGATGTCCACCTGTCCACCAAGTGGGGGAAACCAAGGCAAATGCAGATGATTGGTGAGCTAATGAGTGTACACCAGAGTTCAATCCCAGCCCCCATCTGCCTCGAGGAGTGGGTTACAATGAGGTGGGGGATGTGCAGGTTTTAAACATCATTTCAGGTTTGGCATAGAAATATATGTGTTCCAGTTATACACACAAAAGCTTTGTGCTAGTGTTTTGAATGATCCCTGCAATGGTTACCATGGTTACCATCAACAGCATCACTTCTCCTGACTCTGGCAGTGTCCCTAACTACAGTAGAAAATCATCCCATCAAACCATACCCTCCACCCTCACAACCTCTCTTCTTGCCCTGAGCAGCACCCATTGCCCTCAGCCCTGGAGCCCTGGAGTTTGACCTTCTGTCTCCTATGATCCAGGACAGTAATATCCTGTTCAACCTGAAGGTGAGTGTCCAGACCTCAGAGCACATTGGGGACATTAAGGAACAGCTCTTCTTTTGTGACCACCCAGGGACCAACACCTACACATCATTGGGGCACATAGCCAGTGGCATCATATACTAAGCATCCTGTGAAAGCCAGTGGGTAGAATGTCATGTCTCCCTACCTGACCTCAGACCTGGACCCTGTGTGTGCATGGGTCCCTGGGTCTTTCAGGTAAGCTCATGCCCAAGCCCAAACTTCTGATGACATTGCAACATGGGCTCAGGACAGAGGCATCCTTAAGGATCATACTGCCTGACCCCCAGACCCATGACTCTATGGCTGTGTAGCTCTGCGCAGGTTTCTCCGTGCTGAGCCACCGTTTCTGTGGCAGTAGAATAAAAGTGGTTCTGCTTAGGTGACAATGAGATGAGGCCACACTGACTTCCCAGACAGGGGATGCTCGGTAACAACAGGCTTCTGTAAAACTCCCGCACTGCACATCCTGTGGGTGCTGTGAGTTGCAGACAGGCTCTCAAGAGTCTTGGAAACCACAGCATGGGAGAGCTCCATCTGCTCTGTTACAGCTTGAGTCCTTCCCTCACCTACTGGTTTAAGCAGTTGAGACCTAAATGAAAACCAAGCATTCTGGCTACAAGCTAGGCATGGGTAGCATGCAGCCACAATCCTGGGTGCTCTGAAGATGGGGGCAAAAGGATCGTCTGAGCTCAGGCATTAGGAACCAACCCAGGAAAGTGTAAGGATACACCATCTCTTTAAATGTGAGACAGAAGGACGGAGGGAGGATGAAAGAAGAAACTGAGATGGGGAAGAAGGGAGGGTAGAGGTGATCTAAGGGACTCGGAAGGGGAGGCTGCCAGGTACCTGACAAGCCATTGCCTTCATCAATCGAAACCTCCTGACACAAATGCAAAGATGGGAAACAGACAAGATGGTACCTGCTTTAGCCTATTTTGTTTTGCCAGAATACGTTACCTGAGTGACCTATAAACATTAGAAGTTGACTAGGCTTGTGGTCCTGGAAGCTGGAGATGCAAGAACATGCTGCGGCAGCCTGTGGTGGAAGACAGGAGTTGAGCTTATTTTCACAATGGTCTACTCCCACCTCCAGTAGCTAGGCCACTCTTGTAACAGCACTAACCATTGGTCAAGGCCCAGTTACCTCCTGAAGGACCCCCCTCCCAACCCTGTTGTACTTGGATGAGGTTTCCATCTTAGTAACTTTGGGAGACACCTTCCTCTCAGCACAGTTGTTTCCTTTCAGTTGGTTACAGGACACAATGGGATATCAAGGTTCTCAAACTGTGCCCTGCCCTGTGTCTCTTCAGGCCAAGCTGCTGGACTCACAGGCAAGGGTAACCACATGGTTCAACAGCTCTGCGGTTTCCCTGATGGAGACCACCCCAGATGGGGCCCCTTTCAGCCTGACCGTGAGACAGGACCTGGTGAATGCCATTGTGACCACTCTGGTCCCCAAGGAGGAGCTTGTGATCCTGCTCAGATTCGTGGTAAGTCACACTGTGGCGGTGGGCCGCCTCACCCCCATGCCATCTGCCCAGTGAACGGAGACCTGAGATGGGAATTCCCAGAAACAATCAGTTCTGCCCTCCCTTCAGAGAGGCCCTGATTCTGATGTTCAATGTTAGAGCCAAAGGCTTCTCTTCATACCCAACTTGGGCCCTGGTTCTGTGTTCAGAGACCAGATGTATCTGTTTCCTCCTCCAAATGTCCTGGGGGAGCTCCAGGGTACTCTGGATACTGAGGAATCCAGAGATGGTACCTATACCCTGGTAACATAGATCACGAACTGATCAGGGTCCTCATTTCTCCTGAGCCTGGGTGCCAACACATATTCTGATCCTATTACTGAGGCATGGTTAATGTGACTGACCCACACTCCTTGCCCTCTCTCCAGATTCCTGATGTGGCCCGCCAGTTACAGATGGACATCAAGGAGATCAATGCAGAGGTGAGTCTGTTTGCCCCCCCTGGAGCTTGCTAGGTGTTTGCTGACTCTGTCCATGGGTCTCTGCAGGAAAGAATGCATGTGGGCTCCTCTCTTCTTTCCCACTGTGGGGACCAGGCCCTCTGGAAGCCCAGAGGCTTCTTCAGTCTAGCAGAGAAGCTTGAACTGAGAATTACCAGTAACGACCTATTGCAAGGACAGTCCCCTCCCCCAGACGGAAGGGGTGGGTCAGAGTAGGACAGCAATCACATGCAGTGAGAGAAATGCAGAAAAAGGCAGGCCAGGGCCTGGAGCTGGCTGATGAGGGCATCTCCAAGCCCTGCTTCAAGCCAAGAAACCAGAGAACATCCCTGAAGGGAGGTGGTCCTCCACACAGCAGTGCTAGGAAGGACATAGGCTGGAGTACCAAGAAACACCAAGGGGACACAAAGGGCCTGTGCACTGTGACCAGATGTATGTGTGATCTTTTCAGGCAGCCAAGAAGCTGGGGCCCACCCAGATGTTGAAGATCTTCACCCATAGCACCCCCCATATTGTGCTGAACGAGGGAGGTGCCACGGCAGCCCAAAGCGTGGTACTGGACATGTTCCCCACCAATACAGATGTCCGGCCCTTCTTCTCTCTCGGCATTGTGAGTTTAAGTGTCTGTGGCTCAGGACAAAGACTGGAGGTTGCCCTGTTTGTTGTTATGAATTGGGGCATCACCTGTAGTGTGGGGAGGAGGGGAGAGTGATGAACCAAGAGTCAAGAACTTTGGGGGCCCATCAGCTAGTCACTAACACCAGCAGCCCTTGGGGACAGAGGGACCATAACTCCCATTAAGGTAACTACATTCCAGCTAGGGACATTTTCCAGAGAATGGGCAACCTTCAGCGGCTGAGAGGCAATACCCTCCCCCGCCCCCCCCCCACACACACACCAGAAAGAAGGGGGAGGTCAGAGGACAGCAACCACATGCAGCCAAGAGAAAGGCAGAGAAGACTAGAAAAGAGAGCCATAGGTGGGCTCTGAGTAGTGAGGCCAGCCAGGCTTCCCCTGGGCAAGGGGACAAGCAGTACCTGCTGTGAATAGGAGTTGACTCCCCCTTAGGGCAGGACCTCTATGTGCAACCCTACACCACATAATTTCAGGGGTGCCTTTCACACACACTACAGATTTGTTGCTACCTCCCAGAGAGTTCGTCCTGGGTTCTGGCCTTGCAGCGGAAGACAGTGGGAGCCCACTTCCCAGACCAACATTACTCCCTGATAATCCCCCCCACACACACCCCACCCCACCCCACCCCACCCCCCCACCCCCGCCAAGGCCAGTGAGAGGCACTGCGGGAGAAATTGGTTCTCTGGGCTCCACTGTACTGGGGCTCAGCACTCACGCCCTGGGTCAAGCTGACACAAGTCTGGAGCCCTGGATGACAAATCTGATTAGCCTCGGAGCTTTACAATAATACTGTCAATGCTCAGGGTTCAGCAGAGCTGCTTCATTCACTTCCCGTGTGCACCAAGGGGTGGTAGGTCTTACTGATGAAGACACTTGAGCTGCCTGACACACAGAAGCAGGCAGTACGTGTTGACTGTTGGCAGTGTCGGCCCAGAGCCTTAAGCGGCACCTGTGAAACAGGGTCTAGGACGTGGAAAGTGAGGTCAGAGAGGTCAAACTTCTCCCAGGGTCACAGAGCCAGTAGCCAAGATTACCTTGGCCCCAATCTTTTCTGTATAACCTTCCCTCTAGATACATTCTCCTTTTTGAAAAATGGGGCCTGGGTTGTCTTGTTGCAGGAGGCCAGTTATGAAGCTCAGTTTTTCACAGAAGGCAACCGGCTTATGCTCAACTTCCATAATGTCAGGTAAATGTGTGCAGTGCTGCTGAGCTGTCCAGCGCTATGGGCTTTTCTAAGCCACCACCAGGGGGCACCAGAAGGGCTGATGACAGAAGGCTTCCTTGCCAGGCCTAATTTACCTTAAGGGTTGAATTCCATGGAAAATGAAGAGACTCTACAGGAGCCACAGAGCAAACCAAGGCTCAGCACTGAAGAGGCCTCTGTGTCCCTGCCAGACCTGCAGAGTCTACCACCTTCTGTCCCAGATGGCATTCAGGGACTCCAACTGGAGGCTCTGGCAATAAAGTTAGGTTTGGTATCACTTTGATCAGCCCATACGGGGTGAGATAATAGCTAAATAACAGATGATAGATGATTGATAGATAGATGATGGAGAGATCGATGATAGAGAGATTATTGATAGACATATGATAGATGAAAGATGATAGATAAGATAGATATACGGTTGATTAATGGTAGATAGATGATAGACAGACAGACAGATAGCAGAGATATAAAATCAAACACTCCTGTCATCTGGTTGGCATTTCTACAGAAATACTTGAATAGGAATTAGGGACTTGAACTAACTAGTGTACCTCCCCCACTCCTGGATTATTTTCTGTCCTTTGGGCCCCTGTCCAGCCCCTTTAATTAAAACACATGAAGCAAGGACTTACCCTGCTTCACCATGGTCACATGAGAGCCTGCCTGTGCCTTGCACATAGCAGGTCCTCAATAAGCAGATATTGACAGAGATTCCAAGGGACCACTCTCATGCATCTTCTGTTACAGCATTGAACGCATCAAGCTGATGATCTCAGATATTGAACTGTTTGATGTAAGTATTAACAGATTATCTCTAAGGCAACTGGGGCCAGAATGGACCATTCTAAAATGAAGCACTGAACAGAATTTGCTTTGAAAGAGCTATCACAGGAACCCCTGGGGTGGGCTGGTGGTCTCCTCACTACCCTCCAATGTCTAGCCTGCATGCTCCCATTTCTGCTGAGCACCTACTGTATGCGGATGTAACTGAGAACACCAACCACTACAAATCTGCAGCACTCTCTATTATAAAACAAAGCCCTGCCCCTGCTGACCCTAGGCAGTCCCCTCTTCTGGTTCTCGGTTTCCCAAGTCCCTAGCCTGAACCAGAGCTCAGCTGGGCTGGTTCTTGTCTTGGCTTTGGGGTTTCACCTTGTTTTGTTTTACTGTGTTGTCATTGTTGTTGCTATGGTTTTGCTGCTGTTATATGTGGTGGGGTTTGTTTGTTTGTTTGTGACAGGTTCTCACTATGTAGCTCGGACTAGCCTGGAATTTACTATGTATATCAAGGTGGCCTTGAAACTCAGTACAATCCCCCTGCCTCTGCCTTCTGGCCGCTGGGATTGTAGGTGACCATTACCACATCTGAACCTCCATTGGTTTCTATAGGGTTTTGTTTAGAAAAACAATAGTTTACTGCAAGATTTGTGAAAATCTGGACATCTGGCTTTTCTTGAAAAGCAGAATTCTCCCAGGTGCTTCCAGCTGAAGCAAAGTCCCTGAGGGTAGAGTTCTCAATGAGCCACACCCCAGAGCAGTGAGGGCTCCCCCCAGTCTATCTGGTCTGACCCTGGCAGCTTCAGCCTAGACCTGGTATCCCAACATGTCTGCTGGGGGTGGGGGGGGGGATGACCAGGAATGGCCCTGAGGATGTGGCAGTCAACCTTGTAAGGGCTTCCCTCTCCCTCACAGCCTGAAGCCCTGAAGGACACCCTGACCAAGATCCTTGAATACACATTACTGCCTAATGAGAATGGTGAGTCCCTCCACCTTCCGGGTCCTCTCCTAGGCTACTGAACCTCCTGTCTTTACCCAGAACCCCCTTTTTCATGACCCATCCATCTTCTAAGCTTAGTTCAAACTCTTCCTGCTCTGGGGAGCCTTCCTAGTCACCACCTGGAAAGACCTCTCCTGCCTAACATCCCCTCAACAGCCTAGTTCTTTAGTATGCCAGTTCTAAAGCAGGCAGGGATAAGCTGGCAGGGAACCAGATGCAAACAGACAGCTAGAGCTCACTCAAGGGGCCTTAGGCAGACTGAGCTCAAGTCCCCAACCCCAACTCTTGCTGGCTTAGAACAAGCTCCCTGTGAAAAGGGTAAATAAGAGTACTTTCCTCGGAGGTGGGGAAGGAGAAGATGTATGTCAAGGGTGGGGCAAGCTGGTACCTGTGACATCATCACCATGTATGAGGGGTGGGGAGAACTGGTACCCCGTAACATCATCACCTTTTTTTATTTTGCTTTACTAGAACAGGAAATCTCAGATGGAAAAACTTCTGCAGTAGGTGATGGGAGCCATGAATATTCTTAAGTGTGAAAGAACATGAGGTGCATTGTGGGACAACCAGAAGCTGACGCCAGATAGGGCTGGGTGAATGCTGGAGTAGAGGACAGGCAAGCAGAAGGCAGGAGACAGACCAGGTTCTGTGTGCCAGATCCCAGGCTGGCCTCCAGGAACTCACACATACCCACAATGTCCTGCCACCCTTTGACAACATTTGTTATTTCAGGCAAACTGAGAACTGGAGTCCCCATGTCAATGTCCAAGGCCTTGGGATACGAGAAAGCTGTGTGGTCTGTGAGCAAGGTGAGAGGCATGTGAGAATAAAAGCTCTCTGGGCTGGCCATGGCCTACAGTCCACCGCCCTGGCCTCTGGTCACTGTCAGGGAGTGGGCACCTATAAGTGAAAAGTCGTTGCTCCCCCTACCCCACTGACATCACTCATGTCGTCATCACGCATGCCGTCATCACGCATGCCGTCATCACGCATGTCGTCATTACGCACGCAGGAATATTTCTCCATGCTGTAACGCATGTCCCACGTGGCTCCTAGTGCTTCCTGCCACAGAAACAGACAATGCTGTCCCCCTAGAAGAACCCATTTTCCAGCAAGAGAGACACCTGTGTAAACTAATAAACATTACTGAGTAGATGAGGACTGGAAGAAGACGAAGGCAGACTCAGAAGAGAAAGTGGTGGTGGAAAGGGGATGCTGGTTTTGATAGGATAGACTGTGAGGGCCTCTCTGAAAGGTGATGTTTGCTGGCCTCTGAAAGGCAAGATGGTAAGCCCTGTGGGTAGAGGGAGAAGTGTCATACCAAAAGGGTGGAAAGTCCACAGGCGCTAAAGCTGAGGTGGGTACTGTTCCAGGAAAGATGGTCAGGAGGTCTAGAGTACAAGGTACTGCAGATCTCAAGTTACATACACACACACACACACACACACACACACACACACCTGTGGAACTAAGTGACCTCGGCCTGAGCAGACCAGAGTTACTGCTCACTTCTCCATGCAGATATCCCCAGTGTGACGGGCCTGACACGCACTAATGGCTATGAGTGGTTGGTGATCAGGGAACAACCCTGGGGCTGTGGTTGTGTCAGTACTTCACACTCAGTGTCAGCAATGTCCTTGCCCCCTCTGCTGTCAGCCTCACACCTAGCTCCGGAGGTGGATCCTTTTACAGATGGGAAACTGAGACTTGAGGGGAGCAAGATATTTTCCGAAGCTACACACCCTACTGGCAAAGTCAGATTTTGCATTTGACACCTGCCTCAATAAACTCTTACTTCAGCCCCAACTTCTGCATGAGCCAGACAGTAAACTGCCCATCTTGGTCAGCTAGCTAGTGGGCATTTATTAAGCACCTACTATGTGCAGCCATTGTCCGAAATAATAAACAAAGCAAAAAAAAAAACAAAAACAAAAACAAAAAACCCTCTGGCTCCTCAGAACTTTAGTGCAGTTTATTTAGAGGGATGGATGCTAAAAGCAGATTCATAGTGACGAGAAAGCTCGCCCATTATTCTTCTGTGGCAAAGTGCTCAGCACTGCTCTACAGAGACATTTTGGGCCAAACTGTGACTCATGTAAGTCCTAATTTGTCCCCAGGCTATCCATTAGGACCCCCTTGCTCCTGACTCATTTAATCATGGAGAAATGCCCAGATCTAAGCCATGCCCCCCCTCCCCCGTTAAAGCCAATAAGTGAGAGGAGCAGGTAGGACACGGGCGCCTCGGTCATGTGAGCACTACTCTGCTTTGCTGAGAGCTGTGAAAAGATCAGAGCACAATCTTTTTTGATGTGTTTTATTCATTTACATTCCAAATGTTGTCCCCCTTCCTGGTTCGCCTTCCAAGAGATCTTCACCCCATCCCCCTCCCCTTTGCCCCTAAGAGGGTGCTCTTCCCACCTGACCCACCCACCCTCACCTCACTTGCCCCAATCCCCCTTCCCTGGGGCATCACGTCTCTACAGGATTAGGCGCATATTCCTCCACTGAGGCCAGACAAGGCAGACCTCTGCTACATATGTGCCAGGGCATAGATCAGAACAAGTTTTATCACTACACTTAGTTTGGTTTTGATTTATTTTTAAAGTGACAGTTGTTTAAAACTCAGGTATCCAGGTCTCTCTGGAGACAGCCAGAAATCTACTTTTATAGTATTTTTTTGTGTTCTGCTGTGGGCTTGCAGACAACTGTCCTGCACAATCCAGCCACTGCACACAAATACTTTGCCTAGGCCACAGGTTGCTGGAAGATACTACTGTTCACATACAAACCCTTCATTTAAGACCCTGTTATGTGCTCTGCACAAGTGTGTTCCCCCATGCCAGGGCTTCCTTCACAGAAGACAAAAGCAGGGCAACCCCAAAGTGAACACCAAAGCAAGGGAGAAAACTAACCAGCTTGACTCCGCTTCAATCCCAGGGTGCCCTCAAGCTCACTCCAGCCTCCTCCTAGAGGCCTGGCTGTCCTCCCTCCTGCTGAAGACCTGGACAGCAGCAGCCAGCACCGGCCGTTAGAGTGGAAACCTGCTATGTAGACCATCCCCCTGCAATTAATAAACACTTGCCAGCAGCTCCTGTTGTCAGGATGGCTTTGTCCAGCATGGGAGTCACTCCACCTCTGGCAGGCCTGGGGATCAGACAGAGACATGAGGGTGGGGCTCAGACACCTCTGAATCAACCTGAACAAGTCTTTGTCATATGGAAAAGGCAGGATCACAGAAGAATTGTAGCTGTGGTTAGGGTCACCTCCCTTTTGGATGGTTAATGGATGGGGAGACACACTTTGTTGATCTTGTCGGTATAATGGATCAGTGCTCTCTCATCCCTATGGTTCTGGGGATAGATAAACAGGACGCAGCTTCTCCTAGGCAGGTTTCTGTGCCCTTCTCTGTCAGGTGAGGAGAATTGTGGTTCTTACCCTGCAAAGCTGAGGAAAAGATCAAGTGAGGCACTCAGCCAGTAGCTCCATGATACCTCAGGGAACACCTTATCACCAAGACCTTTCTTACTCAGGCACGCATGACAGCCATTGTCTCCATGGTTTCCCTGAAGCCCCAAGGGTCTGAATGTAGACAATAGGCATCTGTTTGTTAAGCCTGGGTTGTCCCCCACACCCAGCCACAACTTTCAGTCACACAAGGGCCCTTACAGGAAGACAGGGTTAGTGTCTGGGAAGGGACAGTACACAGTATCAGAGGACATTTCTGCCATTCTTCTGATCTACCACCTGATCCCTGTAAGGCAATTTGTTCCAGCCCCACATGATCACCAGATTTGAATGTCGAAGCATGGAGACTCTTCCCTAACATAACTATGGCCAAGGCTTTTCAGGACCACCATCCCCTGGGCCTCCTACAGTGGCAGATGAAGATACCCAGAATCCATCCTTACTCCCTGGGCAAGGGACAGCTCTGAGGTCCAATCTCACCCTTGGCTTGCAGGCCTCCCACAGGAAGGAACTTGGGCACCCACAGCAGCTGATCACATCCACTCCCCAGTGTTGTGTGGGTCATCTCCTAGATCCACTCCACTCAGATCCGGGCATCAGCCTGCTGCTGGGACCAAAACCATTTGTTTCATGTCAGTAACATTAGAGGGATCTTAGAGCTGACCAACCCCTACCTTCCCCTCACCCAGCAGCATGTGGCTGCCCGTTCTTCCAGACTCCTTCCTCATCCACCCTCCTCTGTGCAGTGCTCTCCAAGGGAAAGAAGAGGAACTGTTTCTGTGCTACATGCATCTGACAAGACCATGAAACTGCCATCCCTGACTCAAGGACAGAAGACCCTAGAGGCAGGAGTTCTCAAATCCCACAGGCAGGCTCTGAGCCTCTGCATCCTTCCTCAACAGAAAGAGTGAAAACTCTTCTGAAATCTGAATCTCAGAAATAGTAAAGAGAAAACTCAGGTTCTATCTTATAAATTGTCCCTAAGTGATGCCCATCTATGACCCTATTTCCTCAGAAGACTAAGAAAGGAGTTGGAGACCAGCCTAGGTTACATCACAAGACCATGTTTCAAAACAACCCAAGTGTTGAGCCTGGACAGAGAGCTCAGTGGTGGGGAGAACTGGCTGTTCTTCCAGAGGAGCTGGGTTCAGTTCCCAGAACCTACATCATGGCTCACAACCATCTGTATCTCCAGTAACAGGGGATCCGGTGTCTTCTTCTGGTCTAGTGTGCACCAAGCATATGGATGGTAATGTTGAGATAAATACAGGCAAAACACCCACACGTTAAATTAAAAAAAAAAAAAAAAAAAAAAACCTCACTCTCTGAGATAGAGAGGTAGATCAGAGACTAAAAGCATTTACTGTTCTTGCCAAGGACCTAGAACCTATATCAAGCAGTTCACAAGACCTGTAACTATAGTTCCAGGGAATATGGTGCCCTCTGGCTGCCAAAGCACAGGCTCACATGTGGTTCACATAATCTCACATAGGCACACACACAAATTTTAAAAATAATCTTAAAATATAGAACATAGTCTTCTCTAAGATATTCCACCGAATCCTGTGAGCTTTTGCTGCCAGTTTGTTCTGTTGGCTGCAGGAGGTGCTTCAGAACAGACCGAGGTCAGCCTTGTGCTCCCTGTGGATGGGCTGTTTCCTTGGAAGCCTGTCTTCCACCAGCTCCCAAGCCTGAACCTCCAGGGGAAAACTGGAACTCCTGAGGAAAGGATGGGGAAGGGAGGGGAGAGATGATGTAAGGATATTATAATCCCAAAAATAAACAAGTTTAAAACAGAAAGAGAGAGAGAGAGAGAGAGAGAGAGAGAGAGAGAGAGAGAGAGAGAGAGAGAGAGAGAAAGAAAGAAAAGAAAAAGGAAAGGAAAAGAAAAGAAATAGAGTTAACACCTGCCCTGCTTGTACCGAGTTGTAAACAAAAAAATTCTGTTGAAAATCCCAAAACAACTGGAGATAGTTGGTGGTGGCCACACCACCTAATAATGAAGGAGCCATGCTTACATGGTCAGGTGTGCTGGATTCCCACAAGGCAGGGCCTCTATACAGGTAGGTGACAGAGAGCTCAGTCATGGAACTGCTGTGGCAGAACCAGCCAATTTCTGAGCCCTTTCTGGGCCCTAGCATCAAACCCCAGCTTTCTCTGGCATGCTACCTGACCCTGATGGAGGCACTTCCTCCTGTTTCTCAGCTCCCTTATGTATAGAATGCGAATGATCATAATGGTTTGTTATGTTCACCAGGCTTGTGCTTACAACTCCACAGTGGCTGCCACACTGACCTTCACCATCTCCCTGAAACCATCGGTAGGTTTATCGTATTCTGAGTGAGGCTTAGAAGGAAATGAACATGGTTTGTTCTCCGTTACTCAGTTCCCACATAGTCAAAGCGATCATTTTGGACCTGTCTGCACCTTTGGTGACCACATCTGGGTAGAAATGAGGTAAGAGTCTAGGTGTCATACGTAGGAAGGACATGGGAATAGCAGGAACAAGGTGGAGACTGCCAGCTTTATCTTTGTCCCTCACCTGCTTGCACATGCACACACACACACACACACACACACACACACACATACACACACACACACACCACTTTGGGACATATGCCAGTCACATCTTACATTAGCAACCTCTGTACTCCTCACAAGAGCTGGAGATATGCCAAAGGGAAAGGGTCCAAGCCCAGCCCACTTCCTCCTTGGGGTCCAAAGGCCACATTCTGAGCTTGCTGCCTCCCTATCCCTAGCCCCACCCCAGCCTCAGTAACAGGCTCTATCAGTTTTGGCCAAAGCCCCTGCCTGTAAAGTGCCAAGAGAAGTGATTCTTCTGAAAAGACCTGAGCATGCCAAGCTCTGGCCAGGGGCCTTGGCTTCTCACCATGAGCCCACCCTTCACTTCAAAGCTCGGTATATAAAAGTAGTCCTTTAAGAAACCTGATGGCACAGACCTGGGAGATCTGGAACGCTCCATTCGGGGAGTGGTAAGGACAAGGGAGACGGTACCCACATACACAGATGTTGGCTGTGCCTCTGCCATCACATGAGGAAACAGAGCAGAGGTTCTTAGTATCCAGTCATGCTGGGTTCAGATCCAAGCTCCTTATAAATTACCATAAGAGAGTCAGGCCCAGAGCAGGACTGTTAGAACATAAAAAGATGGGGTGCAAGGGACACAGTGGGGCCACGGGGCTGTGGGTCCCTGGAGAGGACATAAGCTCTCATTTCCACTGCTGCAGGTTCTAAAGGGGAGATGCTGCTGCTGTGGGCACTGCTGTTATGCTGGGAGATGCTGCCCCAAGCCCAAGGGACAACCCACAGTCCTCTCTTCATGCAGATCAACAAGAGCCAGCTGGAAACAGGTGAATCTCAAGGAATGAGCTTAGAGAAGTACAACCTCCAAGAAGGCAGAGCTATGGACAACAGCTCTGGGCTTCTCCTCTGGTGTCCATTCACCAGCCATGCACAGCCCCCCTTGCCCCTCCTCTGCTCTCACACTTGCTGGGCCTCCCACTTGCCCGTGGGCAGTCCTCACCCTGTCATTCAACCCCTCCAGTGTCTTCCTTACCACCTCTGCTGCCCACTGTATAGAGGTCACGGCTGCCTCCTCGGCTGGTGTGGGTCCATCTCCCTCTCTCTCCATCTCAATGTCGTGCGCTCTGACTGTGCTTGGAAGACAAAGTCCTTACCACATCTCCTCCAGAAACATCTGACCTCCCTGTAGCAGTAAGGTCCCTCCTGGTCCCGCAGTCCTCCAGGAAACCTCTTCAATGGCCTTGCCCAGACTCAGCACCTGCTAACCTGTCTGTCTGCCACTGTCTGCAGGATGTTCCAGCTCAAGGATCTGTGACCTGAATGCATTTGCATGAGCTGCTGCTCTCCCTAGGCCTTCATAATGAGTTCCTTCACCTCCTTGGGGTGTCTGCCCTAAGCCTTCTTGTTATAGCAGCCCTCCAGGGCCTTTGTGTCTGAAGCAGACCCTCTTTATCCCAGTCACACTCAGACTCCGCCCTGCTTCATTTTCTCTGTAACACTTCCAAAACTTACTTTACTTGTTGGTCTGAGTTCTAGTTTGTCTTTCTCCCTGACTACCATGTCAACTCCAGAGCAGTGGGAGCCACACAGCTCCTAGATCTCCTCATAAGAACTTGTTGAATGGCTCTCTTATCTTCTAGCTGGGTTCAGGTGCCAGTGGGTGTTTGCTGAATGGCTGAATGAACCCTGAGGAGTCGTTTTGTCCCCAGACATCTCAGATCTATTATTAGAGCACCAGGTCCTGAAGGGTGTGATCGGAATGCCTGTGACTGGATCCCCAAGTGAGGGTGTGTCTGTCCTGGACCGCCTGCCCTTTGTCAAAAAGGAGCTTGTCGGGGAGAAGAGTGGGCTGGACCTGTCACTTGTTGGGGACCTGCTCTCTGGGAAGACTATGCCTGAACTGAAAAAGCTGCTGGAGAGAGCCGGGTAAGTGCCAGTGAGGTAAACTGTGCCTCTCTTCTCCCACACAGCAAATGTTAGTTTCAGATCTATAGTCCCTTAGCTGGTCCCCAGATACCCTGCCATGCTGTCTCCTCAGCCCTGAAAGCCCTGACTTGAAGCCTTCTAGTAGAGCAAAACCCACCCAGATGAACGGTACTGATGTTGGTTGGATGCAGGTCTCCCTCAAGGTAACGTGCACAGCCACAGGCTCAGCCGTGAATACATGAGTCCCTCCCCAGCATGAGCAAGGAGACTCATAGGTCCTAAGACTCCAGGCTCCAAAATGGATTTTTTCTGATGGGAGTGAAATGGAGAGGTCAGGGAACTACAGTTTGGGGAACTGCCCAGGGCGGCTTGGGAGGCAACATAGGCAAATACCATCCCAGCCATGCTGAGGGTTGGTACAGTCCACTGATTTCCCCCACCTGGGCCCATGCCATGGCTATCCTATCCCAGGACATGGCTTGAGAGAGACAAAGGAAAACACCACATGGTCTGATCCTAAAAATATCCTCCAGGCTGAACAAGAGGATCAGAAGTTTAGACCTCAGCTACATAGGAAGTTTGAAACTAGCCCAGACATGCAAAACCCTGTTTTGAAATAAGCAGAAAAAGAAACCCCCTCCAGAAGATTCCATGCTGGTAGCTAGGTTCCTCCCAGTGACAGAACATGAGGAATCAGTAGCTGACACTGGTGTTCATAATTCGAATTTGACTCTTCCAAGCCCAGGGAGAGAGGCACCTGAAACCTCGGAAGGGAACATAATGCTTAAGGATGCTCAGCAGGGCCTGCGGATCCTTTATGGAAACTAGCAGCCTATGGGTCCTCCCCTATGGAACCAGAGGGGCTTCCAGGACTCTTTTTCCTCCATGTCCTTGCCTGCTGGCTTTTCTTTTGAAAAACTCATAGACTCTCATCCCTGAGACCTGTTCAACCCCAGGGCCCCATGTACATTGCCAAAATGTCTCCCACTGAACTACAGCCTTGGCCCCAGAGTCTGGTACTTGGATTCAGCTGGTTTTGCGTATACAGATTTAAGCTGCAGTCCCTGGCTTATGGGAGGCTGACCCAGAGAAGGGTAAGGACTACCCAGACCCTCAAGGTTTAGAGACTGGAAGCAGAGTTCTGTGGTCTCTGGCAGGACCCTGTGTCGGGACAAGCTGCCCCAAAGCTCTCTCCACTTCTGGCATCTGCTTCCATTATAAGTACTCCAGAAACACACGGAGCGAGACACATCACCTCATGCCTCTCACAGGTTGGTCATAGAAGATGCCAAGGGACCAGAGGTCACCCTGCAAATTCTAAGTGACAGCCTGCTGCAGATCACACTGCGCTGCAAACTCTACCTCTCATTCCTGGAGTAAGTACCCATGACACTTCCTCCCCACATGCTGCCAGGAAGCAAGAGCCATGTGTCACCATGAACATTCTACTAGGACATAGTTCAAATACTGACTTACAGGGAAACTGAGGTGATCTGTACCAAGGGCTCTCTCCCATGCTATGTGTGCATTGTGAGCACACTGGCGCTAACACGACAGTCTGGGAAGGGAATGAGTCTAGAACCCGGTTCCCTGCTGCAGCAGCTCAGGAGTCCATCTTCACAGCTCTGAACTGAGTGGCTGTACCGGTGGCCCCCTGAAGAAGCACTGACGCAGACATGTTGGCTAGTGAAGTAGGGAGGGTCACAAAGCCCTTTGGGAATATACCAGTTCCCGCCTTTCTTGGGAATATGAGTTTTGGTGCAACGTTATCACTTAGTGGAGGGTCCTATGACCATTCCACCTGAATGCATTTGATCTCATCTGGTGTCAGAAGCTAAGCAGACCCCTTAGTAAGTGCGTAGCTGAGAGCTGTTAAGCCTAAGGAAACACAGTGACAGAGTCGAGGGGCCCTGAGAAATGTGTCTTTGCTCCCTGAGGAACATTTCACAGCTTTGGTTGGGACAGTGTGGCAATAGTGAGACTCGTGACCCCGTTGCGAGAGCATGTGTTCCATCTCAGGTGACACTCAGCACGGTGTCTGCTGCCCTCGTGAGGACCTTGGCCCAGTGCTGCCCAGTCTGCCCGCAGACTGTATTTTAAAGAGCTCTCCTAGTTTGAATGCAAGCTGCAGCCAGTTCCATGACTTCTGGTCTCAACCTTAGACTCTAGGTGGGAACCTTCCCAGACATATTGTCCCTACAGGATCCTGTGGCTGGAAGCCATCAAGAATATACGCATTGGAGTAAGGCTAGAACAGATAGGGAACAAGACCCAGGTGGCCTTAGAGGAGTGCCACACGCCACCCGGAAGGCTGAACATTGAGATCCTGAAGCGGTAAGCACCTGAGTCCTTTCTGAGCCTCTGCTGAGCACAGCAACTGCTGGTTCCTGCACTGACCCAGCCCTTTCTGCAGTGGTCCTTCTCCAAAAGTCTGGGCTGGGGGTGTCTCTCCCTCAAAGCTACAGACTATACATGTCACCTGTCAGCCTCTCCTGCCTCCGCACTAAAGGTCATGGTAAGACTCAACCTCTGCTTAACTACTTCCTAACAGTGGGTCCTGGCCAGCTACAGACTTCAGGGAGCCTTGGTTTTGTTGCTTACAGTACTCAGCCTATATGGAAAAGTCCTGGGGAGGAGATGTACTAACCAACTTACATAGCACAGAACCTGACACCCAAGGGAATCAATTATTCAAGGAGATATGATCTCCTCGTTGCCAATGGGACGGCTTCCTCCTTGAAAATCCCAAAGACTTTTATAAAAGATCGAAAACAAACTAGGACATAATGAAGAAAATCAGAGAAAAAAATACATGAATGCAATCGGGGGAGAGAAGGAGGAGGAGGAGGAGAGGTGGGAATGCTGGGGAAGGAAAAGATAGCTACTGTGGCCTTCCTACAGTCCTGCCTAGAGGGGTTTTCCTCCGTGGTGCTTGGCTTCCCTTCCCCGCCCATGCCTTTAGCACACCCCATGTCATCCCTCTCCTAGATCAGACACCCTATTGCCAAACCAACTGCTGGGACTGGTGACCAACATCCTGGAGGAATCCCTGCCTTTCCTCCTCCAGAAGATAGTGAGTCACCAGGGGAGAGGGGTGTGGCCCCCAAGAGAGACCCTCTACCATGGCCCTATTCCAGCAGGAACTCCCTCTTCTCTCCCTCTAGGTGTGCCCTGTGACCACAGACCTGATCAACTTCCTGCTGGAGGACATACTACACATCATTCTTCGTAGGTTGCTGCTGGTCAGATGTGCCTCACCATGTGCTAGGCACTGTCTGTCTATAAGAATATACCCAGAGACAGGACAGCCCTGCTTACAGGAAGGATACTTTCAAACCAGGGAAAAAGATGGAACAATATAGTTTGTAAATGTCATATGTCACTTCCCCTCCAAGCTTCAGTTTCCCTATCTGTTAAGCAGGATCAATGGAAGGTCCATAGGCAAGACCTGTTAGAACAATGCCAACAACCAGGCACCATACATTGCATTCCTTATTTCAGGAGGCTTAATGCTCAGCCATCAAAACTGTTAAGGCTGAGCAGGAGAGAAGGGATCTCTCCCTGCCTCCCAGAGCATACATCTACCCGCCTCCCACAGCATCCATCCACATCCACCTCTGGCTGAGTTGGGTTTTATTTCTGTGCACAGCTCCTGTCTTCTCCGGTCCCGATGATTTCCAGTACTATCTGACCACCACAGAGTTCACAGAGGGAGCTATCCTGATGAGAGTAGAGGTGAGCCACTCTAGGCTACCATGGGCCCTTGGGAACCTGCTGGGAGAGGAGGGATGAAGAGAAAGGGAGACGGGCCTTCCCAGCATGGGAAGGAGCAAGAGAAGAGCGAGAAAAAGGAGTGGGAAGAGAACGGAAGCCCAGCAGGAGAGCAGCTGAGCCCACTCTCAGGTGGGGAAACTGGCCAGAGAATGGCTGAGGATTGCCCAGCGCTGCCCACTGATCCTTGCTGTCTCTCTATAATGGAAGGTATGAAAGACAAGAAGCTCCAGGAGGGACAGGGCTCGTTGAACAGAGCAGGCTCAGACCCTCAGCTCTGGCTCTTCCCTCACAGAAGATCTGAATGAATGACATCACCCCCTGGGCCTCTGTTTCCTTGTGGTCAGATGGGGACCATAATGGCTCTCATCTGATAAGACACTGTTGGTTAGGTTCACAAGAAACTGTGCCTGCGGGAGTCAGAGTGGTGAAGTCCACCAGGGAAGCCATCCCCACTTAAAACCTTTCTCCCATCATTTCTTTGAAGGTTGTGACTCCCTGTGGCCCACACAAGCGGGCCCAAAGGTCAGAGCACATGGTTCCTCCACCTCTCCCAGGATTATCCCAAAACAGCATGGCAGATCTTGCCTTTTGGCTAGAAATCTACAATGACATCCTGGCCTGTCTCTACACCAGCCAGGAGATCTTCATGGAGGCCCAGGACTCCTCGGTGAGTGCTGGGGGGGGGGGGGCAATAGAGAGGAACAAAATGTCTCTGCCTGTTTCTTACACAGTAAAGCCAAGGCCCCAGTCACAAAACTTACTTCCCCTCTCTGAACTCGAGCAGTCTAACCTTACTAGCTCTTTTTGATCTTTCAGAGTCCAGAACATAAGCTCCTTTATCTGAGAGGAGGAAAACTCACAGCCTTCTCTCTTCCTAAGTAACCCATTCTTACACATCAGATATTTATAAAAGTCTGCAGTGTACTGGCCTGTGCACACAGGTTCCAACCATGTAGAGATCAGAGTCCCATAGGGGAATTGAAAACAGAACAAGAAATGTTCTAGTAAATGAAAGGGTTGTGCAGGGGTAGGGAATGTTCACAAGGGACACTGAGACAGATTCCTGGGGCAAATGGAGTTTATTAGAATAGTTAATAACACTATGGACAGAGAAATGATGGGCAACAATGTGGCAGAGCCTCTGGAAAAGGCTCCGAGCCTCCCTGGCAGAGGTGAAATCTATTGTCATATCCTTTAGAGGATGGGGAAGTTTCACAGCACAACCCTGCAGCCAGGCTCTCTGCTCTCCAGAGGGCGGGAGGGGAGCAAGGTGAGAGGTCGCCGATACCTACTTCGATGTTCTCACTTCCCAGGTGAGAGAGTCTGATCCCAGGACTTTTCTAGTGGAGGACTCGCAGACAGTGCCTCAGACAGTGCCCGCCAGTATCTGTGAGAGGAAGCCACTGTAAATGTCATTTGTGGCCTAGGCAGAGGCTGGATTCTAATGGTACATTGTTACAATAAGTAACTAGTCAGCTTTGCCTAAAGCAATCTGGGCAGCCAGAAGGCCACCTGATGTTGCTGTTAGGGAAGGAATATCTGAGGGTGACACTACGCTGGTGAGGACACATACACATACATACACATATACACACACAACACACACACACACACACACACACACACACACACACACATACACACAGCACACACACAGGTCTGGGAGAATAAACACCTCCCAGGGCTGATGGGAACAATAAGCAAGCCCACTGTATACATTGCTGCTGAAAAGCTCACAGCAGCTTCTCACCACTCCCAGAGTAAAAGCAAGGCTCCTGCACAGTCTGATCCTATCTCTCCCGCTCTGCCTCCTGACTCCCTGCACTCTAGACACACAGGTTGCTCTGATTCCTGGCTCAGTGCTTTGCACACACTTATCTCCCCGGAATATCCTTCTTTCACTGGTAGTCTCTGCATGAATGCAGTCTCCTCATACAGCCCCTTCAAGACAGCTGTATATAGAGATCTAAGAAAGTGTACTCTCTCTCTCCCTTTCCCTCTCCCTCTCTCTCTCTCTCTCTCTCTCTCTCTCTCTCTCTCTCTCTCTCTCTCTTTCAAAACACTGATCTCATTCTAACTTTATATATAATTACATATGTATATATAATTACATGCAAAGTACATATATGCATGTAATTATATATATAATTATATATGCATGTGAATTATATATGCAAAGTACATATACATATACATGTTGAGCATCCAAAATTCAGATCTTATATCCAAAGTGCTCCAAAATCTGAAAAACTTTAAGTGTCTATAGGACATCACAAGTGGAACATGTCATATCCAGAAACTTTACATCTGACAAAGGAAGTTGTTAAAAATCAAAGTTAATTCATGGCCCATCACCAGGCAACTAATGAACTAACCGGACTGGCTGAGGAGGGAACTAAGACGGGTTGTTCTTTAGTCCTGGCACTGAACCACTCACAAGGTTTAGGGTTGATGTCCACTGTGCTCTTTTCTGTCCTGCTTGTGTGAGAGCAGAAAAAGTCTGTATGGATATCTTCCAGAATGTCAACAATAGTTACCTCTAAGAATAGGATTCAGAGGGAAAAGGAAGGAGAAACTGGGTGAATTTTACTTCAGAAATTTCTATAGTCTTCTCTGTGATGACTTGTGGCCCACTGTAGCTCAGCGCTGCCTGAAACTCAGGAGAGCACAGATGGCCGGGTAGGAATGTGAAGAGGCTACAGCGAGAAATTGTTCGTGGACATCTGTGGATTGTGGGATGTCTTCTATAAAACTCTCTGCTTCACTGTGAATTTTTCATAGTAAGGGGCTGTAGGTGTAAGCTCAGTGGCTAGAGAGATTGCCAGGTTTTTTACATACATCTACATCTAGCATACATCACACATACCTGGAACCTCAACATTTGCAGGGAGCATCAAGAGTTCAGCTGTGTCGTGAATCTGAGGCAAGGCTGATACACAAGACCCTGGCTCAAAAAAAAAAAAAAAAAAAAAAAAAACTGCAAAAAATGCTAGGAGAAAAATAACAAAAATCACAGAAAGTTAGCCTTTCCAGATAAAGGACTCTGAACAGCCACACGCATGGCTCTTCTTGAGCCGAGGCTAACTTGTGTGCATGCAGTGTGTCCGGTGTGGGCAGCTGTCTCCCAAAGCCCTCCATCCGCTCAGGACACTTACAGGACTCCAGGGACTCTAAAGGACTCATTCTTTGCCTTTCTAGGAAACTGGCCTCTGGGAACTGTTGTCCATGAGCACCCTGCAGTCCCAGCCAGAGGTAGGTATGATGCCTGCCCCTCCACTAGCACCCTGGGCTAGGCAGGCTGGACCACAAGATTCCATGAACATGTTCCATTTTTCTGCTATGAATTCCAGAAGCCACTGTGCCCCTTTACAGTGTCAGGATGTGAAGCGAGAGGAAGCAGTAAGGATATTACACCAGCAAGATGTAGAACCAGAAGAGAAACCCAATCCCCTGCCTCATAAGAGAGTCTTGTTCCCAGCCAGGGCCATGAAATGCCATCTTCAAACTCTCCTCCCCATTTCTCTGCTTTAACCTCGCTCAGGCCCATAATCTGACTAGAGAGAGCCTGGGCCTGGTCATCAGTGCCCCCAACCCCCCCACTGTCCACCTTGATGGCTACAGGACCACCGTCACCCAGCAGGGATTACTGATGCCACATGAGACCAACAATGCCTCCTCTGGTGCAGTTGCCTGGGTAAGTGGATTTAGTTCCCACTCTGCAGATAGAGGGCAGAAAGATGGGACAGCCGTGACCAATCCCACCACCATCTGCTACCAGTCTACATACGGGCAGCTGCACCCACTGCTCCGACATTAACACTGGTTCCTGTACTCCTACCTAGTCTCCTCCTGGGCTCCCCAAAGACTGACCTCCTAGGCCATGAAGAAGTTTCAGCTCCAGGCCCTCTAGTGGGTGTAGCTAGGACTTCCAAAAGACTCCAAGGTCTCTAAAGAACTCAGTCTTTGCCTTGGGCAAAGCTTAAGCATGGCTGAGTCACAAAGCTGAAAGAAAACTGGAGCCTAGATGCTCCTGGCAGCCCCAAACACTAGAGAGAATTCTGGAAAACACAGCTGCCACCGCCCCCCCCCCTGCTGCAGTTTACAGTGGTTTAATTCTGAATGTCCTGACCTCCAAATGGAAGGAAAGTGGCTCAGCTGAGGGGGCAGAAGAGTCATTGTGCCATAGGGGTACTGGGTGGCATCCTAAGGATGGGACAGGGTCCTGGGATCTTCAATGACATCATTATATGGCCAAGAATTAGCTATCCCTTAGGGGGTGAAAAGCCCTGTACCTGTGCATATGAGTCACAGAGGCGTGTCAACACCCACAAAACCTCAAAATAATCCAGCTACTTAAGAAGCTGAGGCAGAGAGATCACTTGAGTCCAGAAGTCTGAGGCCAATTTGGGCAGCATAGCAAGAATCCACTTAAAGTTTTTTTTTAAGTCCAGCTTTTTTTATTGTTATTTCCCAGTGGTACAGCCCTTGCCTAGTAGTGTGAGGCTCTGGGTTCCTCCCAATATGTACACAAGCAATGAACCCGCTGGCTTCCAGGACCTGTGATTCCAGGACTGAGGCTGTCTTTCCATTGAAGCTGTCTCAGGTTCAGACCTCCCCTGGTCCCAGGAACGGCCAGTGCTGTCAGTGCCCCTCTCCCAGTGAGGCCCATATCCAGTGTGGGGAAGAAAGCAACTCAGGTGCAGGGTGAGGCCCATGGGACAGAACAGAAATCCATGCGGTCAGGGCTGGAGTCAGAGGCCCCATGGTAGGGAACCAGTCCAACTCTGCTCTGCCTGCTTTCAAACCCTCACAGCAACTCCTCTGCAAAGGCGTGTTCTCCTTAAGGAACCAGAAACAACAACTCCAGTTCGCACCACACGGGTAATGGGTTTGAGTTGGGAATATGAGGTGATGGTCAGTGGGAGTTGTCGGGGGAGGAGTGGTGGGGAATGGCTGCCTCTACTGTGCCTGAGGTAGGGCAGTGCTTAGACACCCACCCACCCCAGATCATTCACTGACCTGCTCTCTTTCCTCCGGCAGCGCTGTGGTCACCTTGGGCTCCTACCCTGCCATCATGGAGAAGCAGGTGAGTCCCTTCCTTCAGCCTTGTGCCCTAAAGGCTCCATAAATACCCATCGTAAATGGTCTCAAGTCACTGACACAGGATTGAAAGTTGGAGTCATACTCTGTCCCTAATCCCATCTCACCTTGAAGCCCCTGACTCCTACTGTAGTAGGGTGAGGCCTCTGGGGCTCCGATTTGCCTATTTCATGACTATAACAAATATTAAGTGAGCACCTACTATGTGCCTATCCTTTAGGTACATAGATGGGTCAAGTATCAACACAAAGATCCACCCTTTTGAAATTCAAGAGCTGGCGGGCATAAATGAGCTCATAAAAATAATATATTTATATGGGCCTATAAACCTCAGCAAAGCAAATTATGCAGCATAGAGACAGGTGATAGCACCACGAAGAGAGAAGCAAATGTGGGGATCAACAACATTAGAAGGGAGTCTGGGGCCTGGGGAGGTGGCTCAGCAGTCCAGAGCTGGCTGTTCTTCCAAAAGACCAGGTTCAATTCCCAGCACCCACAAGGAAGCTCACAACTACCTCTAACTCCAGTTCCAGGGGATCCAACACCCTCAGACAGACATAAATGCAGCAAAACACTAATGCAGATAAAATAAATATATGTCTTTTTTTTAAAGAAATCTTAGGGATGCATTAAAGTGAGCTTTCTGGTGGGGAGGGGTTCGAGACAGGGATTCTCCATGTGGCCCTGGCTGTCCTGGAACTCATTCTGTAGACCAGGCTAGCCTTGAACTCAGAGATCCACCTGCCTCTTTGGACCGAATGCTGGCATTAAAAGTGTGTGCCACCACTGCCCAGTGGAGGTGAGCTTTTAAGGAAAGGTTCAAGCAGAAGAGACGAGAGAGTAGGAACATCAGGGAGAAGTGAGCCAAAGACCCAGGACTGAATGTGCCCCAAGGGTTCAGAAAGAGCAGGGGACTGGAACAGAGGGCAAGACATCAAGGGAGGGCAGAACAGGTTGTGCTGGGGCCATACCGAGAAGCCTTTTCCTCAGAATGAGTGTGAGCAGAGGAGAAGCAGCACCAGGGAAGGCAATGGGGCCTGCAGTGGGGTGTGAGCGAAGGGAATGAGGTTCCCAGGAGGTGACGGTGGCTGAGCACACAGGAGTCGGGAGCTGGCATTGTAAAGATAGACATAGCTAACAGGATTCCATGATGGGTCAGGGAAGGGAAAGAAGGTGGAGATTCATCTAAGATGGGCAAGCTTACTAAGGGCCACTCTGTTCTCTGGGCGGAGCACAAAGGTGCAGGGAGCTAAGCATCGTGGCTGAACTGACTGGTGGCCTTCAGTCCCTGAGCTCAAGCCACTGCTGATGCAACCTGCACCTCTTCCCCCAAGGACTGATCCTGCTCCTGCTTGGGAAGAAGAGTCCTCATAGTAAGCCCCCTTCCCACAGCCCACACATCCTCTCTGTAGGCCGGTGTGTCACAGACTCTAATCCTAACAGAGAAAAGTCCCAGGGATGTGGGGCTGAGTGATAGTATGAACCAAAAAAAAAAAAAAAAAAACTCGATAGAGATATTCCCTGGGCTGGAACCCAGGCCTGTGTGAACCTCATTACCCAGCCCTGCCCTACAGAATATTCTGGTCATTGGCACATCATCTCACTTGCATAGAGTCTGGGTCAAAGACCAGGGTGACTGCATGTGGTTTCAGGCAAACTATACCTTACATAACCTACCCACCCATGCCACAGACAAGTAAACCAGCAAAGGGAAAGTATATGAAGTCTCTAATGGGTTCTGATGAGAAGGGCAGTATAGGGCTGTGGGTCCCATGTCTGCTCTGCCACAGGGCTCGGCTGCTCAGGGAGGCAGGACACAGGGAGTTGGACCGTGCTTACCCCACGCTGTCGCAGGGAAGCCTCAGGACACTGTTTGGGAGTGGGGGAGGTGGGTGGGGAAAGCACAGTTTGAGGTGCAGGACACCCAGAGCTGGCTCCGGGGTCTGAGGTGCCTGCAAGGAGGCCGTCCATCTTGTTCTCAGGCTCCCAGACACCCAAGCGCAGCTGGATGCCATGGAAGAGTTGAGAATGGAATGAGGGGCCTCTGGGCTGGATCTAGCCCTTCCCCCCAGGGGGTGGGGGAACGGAAAGGGGGGAGTTCCTGATGGTCCTGTGGGGATGGGTCCTTGGCCTGTCAGTGGTTGGTTTAAGCTTGGGTTTGAATTTAGCTCCTGGCTGGGAGCTGTAACTAGTGACCGGGGCCTGGTTTCCCAGGAGTCAGGCAAAATGCCTACCATCCCTTCAGAGTCACCAGGGTTTCTAACCTTAGCTCAACGAGAAACTAGGCTGCCTTTCATGGTTCCACGGGACAGTCCTGATCAAGATCCCAAGCACACTCATAGGGATAGGAGGCTTGCTGCCTCAATGGGTCCCACTGAAAGCAGCTCTCGGTGCTAGAAGGATGTCTCATACTGACAGAGTTGGTCCCTGTGAAGATGTACCCTGGCTCCCAGAGATCCATCTGTTCCCTTCCCTGGGGCTGCCCTACAGAGATGGTGTTTGGCTGGGGGGTTCTCCTCTTTGGCCCCCTCAGGGTTCCCTTGGCCCTTCACTAATCTGACCCAAGGTTCCAAAGTCTTTCAGAAGTGGCATCAGGATAGTTATGGTGGCTAAGGCAGGAAGAGAGCAAGTTCAAAGCCAGTCTAGACTACAAAGGAAGACTGTGGGGATTTTTTAAGATGGTATCTGCAGGACATCTCCAGACTCCGTGTGGCAGCTGTACAATAGGTTCTCCCCGTCCTGGGTTGGCACATCCCATCCATGTGGCAAGCTGGAGGAACTGAGCTGCCTACTGTTTCCCGTTGCAGGAAGAGCACCTGAAGACCTTGCTCTTGGCTGTCCTGAAGAGGCGGTTCCTGCCTCACCACAACAGTGAGTTTCACTGCACCTCTCTGACCAGCCATGCATCACAGTACATTGCTTGGGGGCAGCACCAGGCCTGCTCACATGGGGCTGCAAACAGTTTGCCTGGGTTGAGACTGACTTCCCAGCAAAGCAAGAAGTAAGCTTTCAGACACGGTTGCAGAGATGCTAGTGCTGATAAAAGCTCAGAGCATGGACAAGTGGCCAGAAGAGTGACTGCAGAAGATGTAAAGTCACAGTGAAGGGGCTGCCATGGGGGAGGGGCCGCTCAGCTCAGCAGCTACAGGGCCAGGAGTCAATGGTCCCAAGTGTGATGCTAGATGGGCTGGAGCCAAGAGGTTGGCCAAAGTGAGCTAACGCCATAAATGTGACCAGCTGGGTGGGCGTTTGTACCTGCAAGAGAGGCTGAAAGCTGGATATCACATACATCACCCTTGCCTCTAGCTATCAGGAATCCAAAATTTTCCAAAATTCTTTGTCTGTCCTTGGGTTTCTCAGATGCTGAGACAAGGCAATGTTGACAGCTGAGGAGGTGAGCTAGGAAGGCACTGGGCTTCCTGGCCTGGCCATTGCGTTGAACACAGTGTTCAACTTATCACCCATGCCCATGGTTACTTGGTCAGTACCTGTACCCCACTCCATGGTAGATGAGCTTCCAGAGACACAAGGCCTCATGTTTCTCATTGTGTTCCTAGCATCCTGTCCAGACTCACGCCAAGTGAGAACGGAGTGATGTGAGATATACAGAATGTCGGGGGACTAACTGTTGAGGGATTACCTGCCTCAGGCTTTTCATCTCTCAGATGGGCCCACTCTACAGACCCAGAGAGGTTAGGAGACTTGTCCAACATGACCCAGCAAATCTCTGGCCAAACTGAGTCCAGGATACTGACTTCTTGCTTTCTCAATTGAGGATCTTTGTGCTCTGAGAACAATCACTTTGAGAAGTTGGTAGAGGCTCAAATGCTAGCCAGGCTTCCATCCCGAGTTCTGTGGTGGCCAGGGAAGGTTCTGGACATGAAACAAGCAAATCTTTTCAAAGGGGAGCCTACTGGGCACAGAGCAGGTGGCAATAGAAGGTCCAAAAGGGCAGCCAGAGAGGTCAGACAGCAAGGATACCACCTGCAAGGGGCTGGAGAGATAGGACCCACTCTTTCTGTGCCCACCTCAGGCCTGCACTCATACTTGTTTGACCTACCCCAAAACACCACAAGAGTCAAGAGACAACCCAGAAAGTGGGACAGGCACAGTAGTTGGTATAGTCTAAGCACCAGGTCAGGAGCTTGCTCAGTGCCATGGGCTGCCCGTACTTCAACCCCACCCAGAGGAGAAAGGGGCAGGGTGGGAGCCAGTGAGAAAACTCAGGAGGGCTGTATGAAACAATGTGAAGAAAGAAACAGCAATGAGGAGACTTGGGCAAGCCCCATGGAAGGGGCTAGAATGAGGGGCACTGAGGCTGAGGACCCAAGGAGGTCTGGAGACAAACGGGAGAACAAATGCTTGGGCTCTTCTTCCTCCGTCTGCCCCCACCACCTGACTTCCAAGTAGCTGTTAGGCCAAGAGAGGATGCCAGATCACTCCAAGGCCAGAGTAGCTAGGGGAGAAGGGGTGGAGCAAGGCTGCTCAGCACAGGAGGGAAGCCATACCACCCCCTCATCCCCCACTTTCACAACTCAGTCTTTGATCATCCAACCAAATGGTTAGTTTACAGAAGCACTACTGCAAACTGACCAGCCGGCTCTGTTATTGATTTGAGGTTTAGTTTTTAGATATTTGGCAAACAAGCATATCTGTGACTATTTGCCTTTTTGATAGGCAATGGATATTGTCTGACAGAACCAGACTTCTAGTGTTTTCAGGTTTCCAGTTGATTTGTACTCCTGTCTCATCTATTTTCAACGTGTTTCATTTCTACCACTGTGGTAGGATTTTTTTAGGTTCAGTGTGAGAATTAGGAAGGATGTATTTCCTGAGTAGATTTACAGGAAGCCTCCAATCTTCAACAAACTGAATCTTTCTTAAAACACCATGAAGAAGGGGAGCTTCCTAAAGATGTACTCACAGGTCTGGAGTATTTTTAAGAAGAATGTTCCTTTAAAAGACAGGAGTAAGTTAAGGTGGGGGAGGTGGGGGACTGTGAGTCAGTTAGGAGTGTGCAACCTGTGTATCCCAGGACAACTATGAATATGGCCCAACAACACATTTGGAGGTGTCATATTGAAATGTCAAAAGTTGTACACCCCTAGTAATGTCTGATTTCCCTGGTCTACTTGCTGTTCAGGAATGCCTGGTTAGGTGGGAGGTTGCAGTGCAGGGTCCCCTGGCTAGGGGCTGGGAACCATAACTACACACGGCCTCCCAAGCCGACTGCCAGAGCACCTGCCTACCAGACCTGAGCTCTGCCTTTTTCTTGCAGAGTGGCTCAGCGAGCATAGCCTCCCACTGCCAAACATCAAGGGCATCTCCTTCAGCCATGCACACATGGACTTCTCTGAGGTAGGTGCAGGGGAGAGCTCTCCCTATGATGCTCAGCAAGTGGGCAGGAAGCTAGAATCTGAGACCACGTCCAAAGCCCTCCCTCTGCCTCACGGCCATCTTGGATATGACACTTCAGTTATAGATGAAGCAACTGGGGAATTGGCAGTCAGCATGAGTCCCTCAGGAAGCCAAAACACAGGTCTCATCAAGACCACCCCCCTATACAAAGTCAGTGTTAGTCTCCCCACTTGGATTGAGAGAAGACTCAAGACTCAGAAAGGGAGAAAAATGGGGCCAGGGTGACAAAGCAGGAATCTTTATCTGACATCAAAGTTAATGATCTCAGCCAGGACCATCCACCTCCCTAGAACTGAGATGTCCTGGATGTACCCAGGGTATCCACAAATAGTGTCATTTTACCCAGTGCCTACAAATATTTAGGAGTGGGGAGAGGGGATTGAGTAAGAGGAGCAGAGGCAGCCAACCTGAAGGAAAGAAAGAAAGAAAGAAAGGAAGAAAGAAAGAAAGAAAGAAAGAAAGAAAGAAAGAAAGAAAGAAAGAAAGAAAGGGGAAGGAAGGAAGGAAGAAAGGGGGAAGGAAGGAAGAAAGAGAGAGACAGAGAGAGAGAGAGAGAGAGAGAGAGAGAGAGAGAGAGAGAGAGAGAGAGCATAAGGGGCCCCTGAGGTGCTGCCTCGGATCTGCTCACAGACCTATCCTGCCTCCTATCATGGCTTCCATTTCTTCCCAAGTGGGGAAAAGTTCATATAATGAAAGTTCTATGCCTGGGAGCTCAGTGTTGCTGCTCTTCTAGAGGACCCAAGCTCTATTCCCAATATCCTTGTGCAGTAGCTCACAACCTGCCATAAGCCCCAGAAGATTTGGTACCCTCTTCTGGATTCCACTGGTCCCTGCACACACATGACATACACTCACATAGGCACACAAACATACACATATATACAAATAAATTAAATGGAGGTTTTATAGAAAGATGAAAAATATTTGAAGGAAGTTGTCAAAAAACAAGTTGGAAGGCAGACAGAAACATAATCTCAAGTTAACAAAATATCTCTCCCATAATAAACTGTCTCCTAAAGGCTGGAAATGACCATGACAAACTCCAGATTGGGGCAGGAGGGACAGGACAGACAGACAGAGAGACAGGGACCGTGTAGAGTGGAGAAGGGCATTGCTAGGAAGGGTAGGCCTTGGACATACACCTGATGTTCTCATCTCTCCACTTGAAAAGATTTCCAAGGTGGTGGCACATCCCAGCACTCAGGAGGTGGAGGCAGGAGCATCAATCTGGGCTACATAATGAGACCCTGCGTGAAAAGGAAAGGCAGGACAGAAGGGAGGAGGAAACAGCAGGTCAAAAGAGTGAACTGGAGCTTTAAGACCCCAACCTTAGGCCCCAGGCTCCCATCCCCATTCCTGACTACAGAAGCCTGCCTTCAAGACCCTGAGATGGGAAGGGCAGCAGACATTGACTCATGGGGACATTCTGTGTCTCCCCACACCCCAATTCCCAGTCTGCTGTTCCTCCCTGACATTAGCCTAGGGACCTTAGAGAGTCAAGAGAGATCCTCCCTTGAGTAGGTCTGGAGGAACACATCCAGGTAGTTCAGGGTTTGTGACTGTCCCAAAAATAATGCCACTGGTCCTGGCACCATCAGGTCAGGCACTGACAGAGATATGTGGGATCCATTGATGGATCTAAATGACCAGAGCCAGGATACAACCAGAATCTTCCAGCCACTGAAGCACTGCCTCATAACCAGACCTGTGAAAAGCAAGGCTCGCTTGCTGATTTGCTTCTAGGCTGCCTTGTACCATTGATCAGGATGCAAGTTACATGACTACAGAGTGCACCACACAGACTGTAGTTTAGAGGGGGAAATGCCAGCTGGGGCTGGACAGGGCACTACATACAAATCCTTACATGGCTGCCCTGATTGCTCAGTCATTCATTCACTGTCCTTGTTCACACAGTCAACATGTCTCAAGAATAACTCCAAAGTCTAGTGTGTTGCTGTTCTCATAAATACTCCCAAGACTCCTCTTCCTCTCCACTCAGTCATTGACTCTTCTGTCTTAGAGTCACAGGTGAGGGCCCCTCTGGAGTGTCAGGAGCAGTCTGTGGGAAACAGGGGCACATAGATTCTGCTCTGTCTCTAGGATTACATCCTGCTGACTGTTCCTGAGTAGCAACTCTGCTGGGGCCCTGTCCCTGCTCACAGCTGCACATGCTCAAGAGCCCAAAGTCCAAGATCAGCACCAGTCCCAGTGGAGTTCACAGCTGTAATAAAGTTGTTTCCTCTGTGAGTCTGGGTCTGAGTTTGATGTTTTTCCTGGGAAGATGCATTGAAGTGTTTAAATGACAGGCATCATTCACAGTTCTAGTTTTCCTGTGAGCCATCTGGAAAGTGCTCTGAGTTCTGTACTCAATACCAGCTAAAGAACAGAAGGAAAGACTGGGAGCGGTGGGTCACACTCATCATCCTAGAACTTGGGAGGAACTGCCATGTGTCTGAGCCAACCTAGGTTACAAAGTGTGTTCCATGTCAGCCTGGGCTAGAGTGAGCTGGGCAAAAGAGGGGTGAGGTGGGAGAGGAAGATGAGATAGAAGAGAAAGAAAAAAATAAAAAGGAGAAAGAATTTGGTTTTCCAAAGGTCAGGCCCTGCAATGGCATCTAGGAAGGACACAGGAATCTGAACACCCAGAAAAGTTTCTTTGGCCAAGAAGGAAGGCAGAAGTAAGCTGAAGGAATGGAGATGGCTAGGAAGGGAACCCTCCAAAGCCCAGAGGTGTTTTGGGGTCCTTGAGTGCAAAGGAACAGGCTAAGGAAAGTAGAGAACCCACAAGGCAGACTGCCCCAGGACAGCCCATCTCAGAGCGCCTGACCTCATGCTGTAAACAACACAGTAGTGACCACTGTGGAGCAGTGTCACAGAAACATCCTCCACCTGCCTCTCTAGCCCATGTGACTGGGCAGGGCACAGCAGGGCTGCTGTCAGAACTATAGATAGCAGCATGGATGTCAGAGAAGGACTGACACATCACAGAGGACCCTCGCTCTTGGCACCCAGCACAGCCTGCAGCAGGTTTTTTCCTCAGGCCACTGGAGACTGATGAGCCAGGCCTGGGAAGTGAACTTAGCTCCCCTCATAGCCCAGATGACCTCTCAAGACTAAATAAAGCTGAGGGCTAAACATCCCCCCCAAGAAAATTCCCAGGGGGGAAAAACCCATCCCTGTGTTGAAGACTCTACAAAGCTGACTGACTGGTTAGAATTTTGTAGTTGTGGAGAGTTAAAATGTTGCAGAACCAGAGCCAAAATTATAGTTTGCTTACTAGCTATTTATCACCTAACCACCCACCCTTTCGATTATCAGGTAAATCCTTTGTAATATACAATAGACCACTAGTTTCCAGTCCCAAACTAATAATATCATTGGTTATTCTGAGACCTATAGCAGAGTTTTTCCTCCTTTGCTGTAACCCACCTGCCTGTTGTCCCCACTGATGCATGTGGGAAAAAAGTCTTGGTTTACAGACTTTTTGTTTTATGACAAAAACAAAAAATACCACGTAAGCTGGGTGTGGTGATCCTAGCACTCAGGAGGCAGTGTCAAGGGGTCTTTGTGAACAGACAGTTTAAGAACAGTCTGGTCTATAAAGTGAGTTCCAGGACAGCCAGTACTGCATAGAGAAGCCCTGTCTTGAAAAAAAGGAAGGGAGAAATGGAGGGAGGAAGGGAGGGAAGAGGAAGATCATATAATCACTTTCACCCCAAAGTGTATTTTGGAGAGCAGTTGAAGCTTGTATTTCTAGGCCATGTGGCTAAGGATGAACCATCTCTTATTCCCTTTAAGGTGAGAGTTATGTTTTGTTTAATAACCAAGACCACAGATGTCCCCTTGAGGGTTTTCCTGTGCCTAATATAGGGTCTCTTCTCTTCAATAGTGCTGAAAACAGGAAATAGAAACTAGTCTAGCAGGGCAGGAACCCAAAGCAGCAGTTCATGTATGCATGTGTACTTGTGTGAGTGCATGTATGTGTGTGTGTGCATGTGTGTGTCCCTAGCCACAGGTGAGATCTGAAGAGAAGATAGATGTATTCAAGGTCAGGCTTTAGGAAATGGGGTGAAGACCAGCCTCAATAAAAAACAAAAAACAAAAAACCATTCCCAGATTCCTAAAGGGAAAGTACCCTTGAGTTTTATGGATTGGAGGGTGAGATACTCAAGCACTTGGTAGTCTGGCCCCTGGACATGGCCTTAGCCCCCTGAAAGGCAGAGGCCTGTTCTATCCTTCCCTGATAAATCATCTGACCTGCTGATATTCATTTAAGAAGTGGAAGGTACTACAACTTCTCCTCCTTAAAATTTGGAATTTCATGTAAAAGGAGGGAATCACCATCTTTAAGAATTTAACCTTTCTTAAGAGTTAAAATACCATGTGGGAAGATGGTTCCAGAGTAGACAAAGGGGAGGAAGATGGAGACAGAAGGTTCTTTGGTCCTTTGGAGCTGAGGTTATAGGTGTTTATGAACTAGCCAGTATGGGTGTTGGAATCTAATTCTTGTGATGAAACATCAAGTGCTCTCCATCACTGAGCTACATCTCCAGTCCCAGCATGAAAAGGCTACTTCCTCGTGGGAAAGAAGACTATTGCCATAGATTTTCTTTCCTTTGATTCTTTTTTATCTGTTGTGGAATATAACTTCTTGGTAAGGGTATGGGATTTGCATATTTGGACAAGACTATCTGGCTGCCAGGAAGTTCATAAAGGCTACCAAGAGGCTTTCTGATAATGAACAAGACACACCAATGATGTCTCCATCAATGGTTCATCCAGATGGCCTCTCAATCCCTTTAAAACATGGAGAAAGTGGGGTCCTTGAGCATAACAGAAGTTGTCTAGCCTCAGACAAGCTTAATGCTGGAATTCAAGTGCTAGTAGCTAATAGTCAGGCAAAACTTCCTCCTGAGTCAGTGGCTCCAGACTCTTGTCTCACAAATACAAAGAATGAATTTCATGGGCCATGAGGAGGGTACCTCTTCAGAAATAAGTCTATTATAAGTTCATAAATGAGAAGTTAAGAGATAGGAAGCAAGGAAAGCTCCTATAAGCAAGAGAAGGTCCTGATGATGGGAATTCCATTGAGCTGCTAGTTTGGGGCTTTTTATATGGCAGAAAATGGATTATGAGGATTGGTTGGCCCAGATATGTTTCCCATATGGTATCGATGTGCCTCTCCATCCTAGGGTATCTGGACTGGTGTTTGATCATACCCTCACCTACTGTTTCCAGATAAATGGAAAATGATAACTGGAAATCAGAGCAAGAACTAGAGCCCCAAAATACTTCTGCCATTTTTGACCTAAAGCCAGGACAGAGCCAAGAAAAAGAATCAAGATCTGTCTTCAAAACTGCCTGGCCCATTTCTGTCTTCAGTTCTCATCACTCCCTGCAGAAGCAGCAATCCTAACCACTATGAAGACACAGAGGTGGTGACTGGTCTTATTGCTGAGCAGGGATATTGGGGATGGCAGTCGGGGCCCTCCTCCAGTGGTCCTAAGAAAGGAAGCCTTTGACACCCGGACAGTGATGTAAAGGAGAAAGTCTAAGGAAAGCAAAGAGTTTGAGACCTGAACTGAGAGCATAAGGAATGATTCCTCTTCACTAGAAACAGATGGGGTTTCAAACAAAAGCTTAAGGTTAATAGACCTAGACAGAGAACCAGGAAAAGGTAAAACAAAGTATATTTTTCAGTGTCTGAATCATGATGTAGCTCAGAGATAAAGACCACTTGAAACTCCATTGTTAGCATCAGAGTTTGGATTGAGCACCCACAATGGCTGGCTCACAAACACCTGTAGTTTCAGCTTTAACTTCTGGGACCAAACACCCTATTCTGGTCTCAGTGAACACCTTCATACATATATACACATACACACTTACAGACATACACACAGCCACACACACTCATGCCCAAAAATAAAGCAAATCTTTAAAAGAATAAAACTTATACCTCTGAATGAAAGCCCACAGACTCACAGGAGCATCCACCTGTGTCTGGTCACTGAACTCCTGGGCAGGTCTTTCCTTCTCTGGCCATGAAGCATTGGCTCAGGAGCAACAAAGACAGGATTTTCTTCAGGCACTGTGGTGGTTGTTTGAGAATCACTGCATGAGGTCCCTCTCAAGTTCAATCTAGAGAGGGAGAAAGACCTGCTTTTTCTTTCTTTGGTTTTCTAAGAGTTTCTCTGTTTAGTCCTGGCTGTCCTGGAACTCACTCTATAGGCCAGGCTGGCCTCAAACTCAAAGATCCACCTGACTCTGCTGGAATCTAAGATATGCACCAAGTATGAGCAGCAGTTTCTTATCAAGATTGTAATATCTCATGTGAAGTTAAGTCTAATATCTAGGGAGTGTGGTTTCTTGAGCTGTTTTAAAGGAGAAAAAACTCTAATCATTTTAATTTGTGGCTATACTTTTCAGATAGGTGTTTAAGACCATACAGATGGCCAAAATTAACTATTTATCAAGGCCAGCTGAGGTTGTGGTTCTCAGAAGCTCAGGGAGGAGCCTCTGGTTCTTTTAATCTTTCTTTTACCCATTGAGCCATTTGCTTGGTGAGTTGGGGGTTTTCTGACCTTAGAGCTTCTTTTGGAAGCATCGAGAACTTTGCCCTCTATGTTGACTCTCCTCTCTCCAGAGTGTGCGCTGCACAGTGTCTAACTTCTGGGATTCCAGACTCTCATATCAAGAGGAAAGATGACTTGCCAGAGCTCAAGGCCCTCTGAGGAGTATCCTCCGTTCGTCTGGGAATGGGTCACACTGGATGGCAAGTGAAAAAGTGTAGGCACTTTTAGTCTTTCTGTCCACACTGATGCATAATTGCAGGCAGGGTTACTGAACACCCAGGAGCTCAGTTACATCAGTTCTGAAGACTCAAATGTGCCTTAAAATGTAGTTGAATGAGTGTAGTACTTATATAAAGCAGAGACAAAGAACTAACTAAATAAATAAATCTGGATTGGATATACGTGTTTCCTTCTGTAAACCAACTTTCATAAATGTTTAGAGAAAACCAATAAGAGAATTCTGTTGATTTAAGTTTGGCATCAATGTACTGAACCTTTACTCATACATACATGACTATGATATATGATAGATATATATGATGAACACATATAATCTCAGTCTCATTCTCCATAACCCTTCTATGATTTACATCACCCTTCTGTGTTGTAACTTCCCTCTACCATACAGAAACCCTTCTTTGATGAAATATTTTTCTGTATAATTCCTTTCTAACATTTTCTTCTCTTACTTTCTGGTTCCCTTTTACTTTATGCCTTTTCTTAGTGTCATGAAATATGGTCACATTGACAAATAATTAAATGGACTCATTTTTTAAAATAATTGAATCCAAACTATATATGTATGTGTGTATATATATATTACAATATGACAAGTTAAGGTTACTTGTCTATATATTGTTAAACTATAACTGTTGCAATTTCCCAGTCAGACCTCATCACCACTTGGATTTGTCACGGCAAGCCATTGGTGCCTTTGGTACTGTGCACTGTGGAGGTAAATAGAAAAGAGACAGAAAATGGTATTTTCCCTTCTTGGGATGATTTTTCATCTCTCTGAGAGTTTCCTGGTCAAATCTTCCCCTTTCTTTCTGTTTTCCACCCCTTTTCCCCACCCCAGAAATAGGATTTGTCTCCGGACCCATTACCCTCCACATGGGTTCCTGGCCCACACCTGCCTGCAGGACTGCATGAGAGCCAGCCACTGCTCCTCACAGTGAAAGTCATTATGCTTCTCTTCAAACTGCTGGCCCCTCTCGCCCACCTTTCTTCACTACTGACAAGTAGCCAAAGAAAAACTGGCTTTCAAATGAAGCCCAAATAAAATCCACAAAGTAGAACTTTGCTCTTTATCCTGCAGAAACTCCTTCAGCTGCACCTCTTCCCTGTCCCCTTAGTACCCTTGAAAGCCACACACTCAAGACATAAAGCTCTGATCCACCCTGACATGAAAATTTTTGGGGAGTCAGTTGTGTCATGTGATGTTTTTCTGTAAACTGTCTTATGAAAGTATGTTTTTTCTGAAACACACATGTGGGAAAATGGTTTTCTGAGAACAGACATGTGGTGTTTTTCTGGAAGTTGCCTGGAAAAAGAGCATGTGATGTTTTGCTAGAGAAGACACTTTAGAGAACACCTAATGTTTGGGAAGGGTATAAGCATAACCCAACAGATACTGGATGGCACTGTGTGGTATCGGTTCACCTTGCCACTCTTTGTTGATTGTGTGTTATGACGTCATAGAGAGAAACACACCAAAGAACTTCTGATGGTGTTCCAGCAGCTTCTTGTTGACTCGAGCTGATTGGCAGAGCCTTGTGGTTTCTTCTGGATTTAAGTGGAATGGCTGATTCATGAACGGTGTCTGTGAGTGGACTGAGTGACCACTGCTGATTCGTGTGGACTGAACTGCTGACACCTGACAAAGCAGATTGGATTCATCCCAAAGAACTATTTTTAAACAGGTCCACATTCTCCTTTGCCCTGTTAAATTTTTCTTCCCACTATCTCTGGTGGGTGGTGGGCTAGAAAGGAAGTTGAAGCATTTAAGTGCACTTACTAAAGTAGGCTTTTTAAAAATATAAGCCTATAACACCATCATTTTCCCTATCCACCTGAAGCACCATTCTTAGCAAAGCCACAAAAAAACAAGATGTTCTGAATGAAAATTGGTGGGGGCAATAAAAACACTCAGGTGGCAGAATTCCTCTGTCCTGCAAAAATAAGTTGCCCTGAAAATGTAAGAAACTACACATAATAGCCTTTGCTCTATACTTTGACCCTCTCAATGGTTGGTACAATCATACTACATGCTATTTTAGTATGTTGTCATGTACTACCAGCGATCAAATGTGCTACTAAGTGCTGGCATGCCTAGTTACCATTGTTCAAATTCTGCCCCAATTCTTTGAATTCTGTCCCAATAGTTTGCATGGTATATAATTCCCTGTTAGAATCTGCTGAGGGTCATCTCCCCCTTGAAGTGGGACGGCCCCAACATGTTAGAATAATTAAACTCCTCTTGCTTTTGCATTGACCGCTGCCTCTGTGAATCTCATTTCAGGAGGTCCAGGTATAGGTTCAAATTGAACCTTACAGCTTCTGGTATCTATTGTCTATACTGTATAATCTTGTGGCCCATCTATGCACTTAGCTCCTAGCTCTGTAGGGAGAGCAATCAGAATGTTTGCTCTGTTCAACAGCAGTAAGACCAGACACTCAACCCTAACCACACTGAACAAGTGTGTACACAACACAGAAAACAAACCACAGATCCACATGAAAGGGAGGAAAATCTGAAAGTGGTGAGGCTTCAAAGACTCCACCCAGGTTTAGAGCATCAGAACAAACCAAAGCTGGCTGGAAATGAAGAGTCTCAGTGCTTCACCTGGGGATGGGGGAAGAAACCCAAAACTAACAAGAAAACCCTTTCAGACAGATTTCAAGAGCAGATTTCAAATAACTTTGGACAGTGGATAATAATGAGGAGATAAGACTCTGTTAGGGGGGTAGAGAGTATGATAGAGGCAGACAAGAAAGCATTTTATGCCCAAAGCCCATGAGGAAGAAGTGTCCCTCAGAGTCCAGAGGGTTGCAGGGCATGCCACCATTCCAGAAGAGAACAAATGTCTCCATGCCAAGACAGCCAGAAGTTTAGTGGAAAAAAAATCTAGTTATTACATTGATAAATCTTCTTTAAATCTTCCAAAAGGAATTCCATTTGTGCAGCATTTATATTTTGTTTGGGACCAGAAGGTGTGGCCGTGATAGTCACGTTGCCTATAGTTCGAATTCAAACACTTTAGGTAAAAACAAACTTTTTCCTACTAATAAAACATATTGGGGGATAGAAAGATGAATCAGCAGTTAACAGTGTTTTCTGCTCTTGCAGAAGGCCCAAGTTTACTTCTAAGTATTCACATCAATTGGCTCGCTATCACATGTAACTCCAGCTTTAGGAGATCTAACACCTCTGGCTTCCTGGAGTACCTGCATTCATGTGTACAGACACACATACACACACACGGAGGGGGAGAGAGAATAAAGGGGCTAGAGAGAAGGCTCAGCCATTGAGAGCACCTGTTCTTGCAGAGGATCAGGGTTTGGTTCCCAGCATCCACATGGTAGCTCACAACCATCCATAGATATACATATTGTATATATACATACATGCAGACAAAATACTCATACACATAAATCTAAAAATGTTTAATTATTATTAATAATAAATCTTTTTAATTGACTGGGGGCAACCAATAGATTACTACCTCTCTAACTTTAATTCCACCTACCAGTTGGAGACACCTTTAAATTAACTCCAGTAGTCTGAAGCAGAGAGCCTGTCTCCTTCCCCTGCTGTCTATAGTTCTTGAAATTTTAACATGACAGTTCTGTTACATCATGTAATCAGATACAGAGGACAGAACAGATCGTGATGGAGAACAGATTAATATGATTCCTTGTAACCACTTCTTTCTCCTGAAGCTCTGACTTTCTGGTTATTCAGTCTCATCTTCATCAAGTCCTAAGATGTTGTTCTGCCTAACTTCCTAAGACAAGTTCCTTGTCATGTGGAACATGAACTTGTTGCAGTATTCTCCAACCCCAATAAGCCCATGCAAAGAACACACAACTCAGTTACAATATTTATAAGCTGCATGCCTAGATTGGGCAGATACACCACTACACTACTCTATTCCTCGGCTATTAGATCCCTCGCTTACTAGAGGCTGCTCCAGGCCATGTGGTTCTACTCCATTTTCCTTCCACCTCCTCTTCCTCCATCTTGCCCTGTCTCCTCTGTTCTCTCATCTGCCTCATGCCTGGCTAATGGGAAACTATAAAAGGCACCATAAAAAGTTCTGTCTGTCTGTCTGTCTGGCTGGCTGTCTGTCTGTCTGTCTGGCTGGCTGGCTGGCTGGCTGGCTAAAGTTTCAGAAGGTGCATGTGGTATGCACTGGAGCTCAAGAAGATGAATAAATATAGAAAGCAAAAATATTTGTGGTCTAAAGTTAAAATTACCCAGGAAGCTGCTCACATGCTGGTCTAAGGAGAGGATTCATTCAGGCAGAGGCCCATTAACCAGGGGGTGACTGCTGCCTATAGGCAGGATTAAAATTCAGGAGGATGTATGCTTATTGACCAAAAGACAGATCCAGAACCTAGAAACTCACATGTGTGCGGCCAGCAGGGAAGGCCCAGTACGCAGAGACTGAAAGCACATTGCCTCCCAATACAGGCTGCTCCTACTACATAGTCGGGGTCACATTATCATTCAACAAGGCATGGCACTCAAGAAGCAGCCTGTATGCTGACTTCAGGGCAAGCTGACACACAGAAAGATGAGTCCATGTTTTTCACAATATGGGCCAAGAGTTTCCCTCACATTGAATAAAGGACAAACCCAGTTCCAATGAGCCTCGTGGGTTCTGAACCTTTCATAGAAGCAATATGACCTTGCAGTAGGTATAATATTCATGGGTACCCACTCACATTGTCTAAAACTGGCCCAGTAGCATGCCCACAGGCCAAAATAGGTGATAGCAAGAAGACTCTGTTGTTGTATTGAAAAATAACTGCCTTCTTTCTGCTAAATCACTGTAGAAAAACCATCTTGTATTCTACAAAAAAAATCCATAAATTCCATGTTTTACAGGGTTTAGCACAATGAAGTCCATGTGCCCAGTGAGCACAAGACCCCAGGTTTGGTCCTCGGCACTGAGGAAGAAAATGATCTACATTTCATCTTTGCAAACAGAGAAAAACCTGGCAAATAGAAACATACTGAACTTCTACGTTAATAAAATAAAATCTAACAAAAGGTTCAGAAGAAACGAGCATAGTTGCTGCAAGGACAGATGATAAGGAGGAAGAAGAAAAGGAGGAGGAGGGAGATAAGGAAAAAACTACAGAGGCCAGAGAGTGGGCTCAGCAGTCAAGAGCACTAACTGCTTTCCAGAAGACCAAGTTTAATTCCCAGAATCCTCTTGATGACTCACAACTATCTATAACTTCAGTTCTGGGGGATCCAAACCCTTTTTCAGGCCTTCAAGGCATCAAGCACATATGTAATGCACAAACATACATGCAGGCAAGCAAACACACATAAAGTAATTTTTTCATTTTTATTGGATATTTCATGCATTTACATTTCAAACGTTATTCCCTTTCTCTCCCTCCCATCCCCCATCCCCTTGCTTACATGAAGATGCTCCCACTCCCACCTCATCACCCTGGCATTCCCCTATACTGGGAAAACAAGCCCAAAAGGTTCTCCTCCTATCAATGCCAGACAATGTCATCCTGATACATATGCGGCTGGAGCCATGAGTCCCTCCATGTGTACTCATTGGTTAGTGTTTTAGTCCCTGGGAGCTCTTGGAGGTTTGTTTGGTTGATACTGTTGTTCTTCCTATGGAGTTGCAAACCCCTTTAGCTCCTTCAGTCCTTTCTGTAGATCCTACATTGGGGTCCCTGTGCTCAGTCCAGTGGTTAGCTGCAAGCATACTCATTTGTATCAGTATGGCTCTGGCAGAGCCTCTGAGAAGACATCCACATCAGGCACTTCTTGGCATCAGCAATAGTGACTGGGGTTTTGTGACTGCATATGGGATGGATCCCCAGGTAAGGCAGTCTCTGCATGACCTTTTCTTCAGTCCCTGCTCCAATGTCCTTTTCTTTGTCCCTGTATTTCCTCCTGTGAGTATTTTGTTTTCCCTTCTAAGAAAGACTGAGGCATCCACATTCTGGTATTCCTTCTTTTTGAGTTTCATATGGTCTGTGAATTGTTTCTTGGGTATTCCGAACTTTTGGGCTAGTATTTGCTTATCGGTGAGTGCATACCATGTCTGCTCTTTTGTACTGGGTTACTACCTTACTCAGGATGATATTTTCTAGCCTCATCCATTTACCTAAGAATTTCATGTAGTCATTGTTTTTAATAGCAGAGTAGTACTCCATAGTGTAAATGTACCACATTTTCTGTATCCATTCCTCTGTTGAAGGACATCTGGGTTCTTTCCAGCTTCTGGCTATTACAAATAAGGCTGCTATTTTTAAGTTCTTAGGGAACAAAACAGAAAATTAGAGTTACACGTTTATATCAGAGAAGCTACTGAATGCTTGAGGAGCTCCACCTGGTATAGTCCAGGAAAATCCTAAGAGAAGATATGACACTCAAGGAGGATGAAGAAACTAAGGCATCGACCAGCTGGATAATAACCCAAGGCCACATAGCCTGTAATCAGTTTAATCATTATCTACTTACTGGTCCATCTGGCCCTAAAAGCTGAAGTCAGTCAAAAATCCTGCATTCTTCTAAGCTACAGGATTGTCATGACTTATAAATAACAAAAGACATTAAGAAACTCATTAAGAACAAGTTATCTCAGGCATTATAGAAACTGAGTCAGAAGGATGAATACCACCTTGGATAACTTATTCAAACTCTCAGAGTTGAAGCAAAGCCAGCAGTGTGTGGTGAGGCATGGATGTCACTGCTGTGCTGGGGAAGAGGAGACAAGAGCAGGAGACCCAGGTATCATCGGCTACAACGGCAAGATTAAGGACAGCATGATTTAATGACACCCAGCTTTAAAATGTTTTAATTATGGGGCTAGAGAGGTGGCCGAGTAGATGAAAGTACCTGATTCTCTGGCAGAGGACTGAGGTTCATAACCATTCATAACTTCAGTTCAAGGAATTCCAACATACTCTTCAGATCTCCAGGGCCAAGAGGAACACACATGACAAAGATACATAAGTGAAAATTTAAAAATCACAATCACAGAATCAATTTTAATCTAAATATTTAAATTACTTAGACTAAGTTAAAGACCTAACATATGTAAGAGAAGAGATGGGAAATACCAAGGTAGCTGAGTACATTCCTAGAATATGTGACTAGAAGTTCAATCCCTAGTACAAGAAAAATGAAAATGAGATCTCACTAAGACTATGTGACCTCTGCAGGCAAGAACAGACATCAGCTACAAATTTTAAAAGTTTATAAATACCAAGTACCCAGGGGAGGGCCCTGTGAACTGTGATTCCCAAAAATCAGAATTGATCACACCACAGAAACAATGACACACAAAGCCAAACTCAGGCTCTACTTGCAAGAGACCGGACACAGAGAAGCACAGGGGAAAACAGAAGATAAGGCGGTCCAGCAGGTGTGCACTGTGTATGGGATTAAAGACACAGCTACTAAAGGTGGAAATGTCAATGTCTGTATCAACAGGGCACCTTTGACTCCGCCAGCCTATTGTGATCTCTTCACACAGAAGCCATTAAGAGTTGGCACCTACCATCCTTAACAAAGGCAATTAGGATCCCAGGCCAGCTTTGGACATCCTTCAAAGGCACAACAGCAGGCCAAGTCACTTAGTGTCTGAATCAAGCTGGCTTTTGTCAGCCCTTTGTCCCCAGGTGAGAAACCTGATCTGAATGACATACTCCATGCATCCTGGATTAGCAGAATTCAATGGTTGCCCAACCTCCTGAGATTCAGAGATCAGGAGCCACCACAGTCTACCTCCCAATGTGCCCACTCCAGCCTCTTCCTTACGTTGTTTTCTCTAAAGAACTATTGAGGACAAGAATAGAGGTCAAATCACTGGGAGGTGGCACAACTGGGACCAAAAACATGGCTCAGTGTCCCTCAACTGTCCAAAAAACTAAGACCCAGAACACTTGGGTTCTGTCTTCTCCTGAGCATTGTGGATAACACTCTGAGTTGTGTCCTGTGAGGATCGACCAGCTGCCACTGTTCTTTGCATCTGTCATGTCACCAGGACCACTCCGGGGTCTTTGGGTGTGGGAGCAACTGCTGATGGTCACAGCAAAAACATGTGTGGCTGGGGAAAAGCCTGCAGTGGGCATGCTGAGGCTGCAAGAAGGGCCAAGCAGGGGAACAGGAAGACTGCACCAGGTTCAGCACGTGGGGAACTGGAGCTGCCATGAGTGACCTGGGGTCACATAACCCTCTCCTGTCTCAGCCCTGGGATTGCACCAGACACTGTGACATCACAAACCGATGGAAATGGCAAAGACTTCAGGGATGGGAACCTTGCAGCCTGTCTTAGTAATGCAAAGAAAACCTCATCACAGAACAGAGGCACAGAAGCTTGAGAGAAACAGAAAAGAGACAGCCAGGAGTCAGGCTGCCAGACAGCAACTTACTAAGAAAACACCAGCCCCAAGGCAGACAACTAATATCTCAGATGCATCATTCTGTTACAGAACTTGGGGTCACACCTGTGCCACATACAACAATTACATTTAGACACCAGTTCTCAATAAGACAATTAAAAGTTAAATTAATGTTAAAAGCACGCAAAAAAGTTTTCATTAATATGCCAATGCTGGGAAGCAAGACTCAGAGATACAGTGACACACACAGTCTCCTTTAACTCCATTTTTAGGGTCCTGGCATGAACTCTCATTAAGTAGAGGCCAGAGCTATGTCCAGGTAAGCAGCCCCTGGTCAAAATGTGCTACCTGCTGTGAAACCCTCCTCAGGACACAAGAATCCTCTGACAGGCAAAAGATCCAGCCTTTTGCTTCCCAGACTCAGATTCCATGGGTCACTTCTATTACAAAACAGTGCCTGGATTTAGTCGGAAGCCAGAGAGAACACCACGGTCTCCATACAATAGCCTCATCCTTCAATGTCCATGATGTCTTTCTTTTGATAAGAGATGAATATATTCCATTCTGTAGATGTACCACATTTTCTTTATCCATACATTCAGTTCAGGAACATCTATGTTGTTTCCAGCTGCTGGTTATTATGAATAACGGTGCTATATAGTTGAGCAAGTGTCTTTGTGGGATGGTGCAGCATCTTTTGGTATGTGCCCAGGAGTGGTATAGCTGGGCCTTCAGGGAGAACTTTTCTCAGTTTTCTGAGAAAACGCCAAATTGATTTTCAACGTGGTTGAATCAGGTCGCACTTCCACAAGCAATAGAGGAGGAGTGCTCCCCTTGCTACAGACCCTCACCAGCATCTCTTCAGTTTTTATATCTTACCTGTTCTGATGGGTGTACGATAGAAATTCACAGTTGTTTTGACTTGCATTTCACTGATGGCCCAGGACTTTGAATATTTCTTTAAGTGCCTCTCAGCCATTTGAAATTTCTCTTTGGGAACTTTCTGTTTAGCAGTGTACCCCATTTTTAATTGACATATTTGGGTTGTTGGTGTCTAACTTCTCAAGTTTTTTGGACATTTTGGATATTAACCCTCTGTCAGATATAGGATTGGTGAAGATCTTTCCCAACCTGTAGGCTGATGATTTGTCCCATTGATGGTATCTTTTGCCTCCTAGAAGCTTTTCAGTTTTATGAGGTTCCATTTATCAACTGTTGATATTACAGCCTGAGCCACTGGTGTTCTGTGCAGAGAACTGTCTTCTGTACAAGGCTATTTCCCATTTTCTCCTCTATGAGATTTAGTGAATCCAGTTTTATGTTGAGATCCTTAATCCACTTGGATTTAAGTTTTGTGCAGGATGATAAATATGAATCTATTTACATATAGACATCCAGTTAGTTCAGTACCATTTGTTGAAGATGCTTTATTGCTTCCATTCTATGGTTTTGGCTTCTTTATAAAAACCAAGTGTTCACAAGTAGGTGGACTTCTTTATGGGTCTTTGATTCAATGCCATTGATCAAAGTGTCTGTTGCTGTATGAATACCATGAAGTTTTTAATCACTATTGCTCTGTAGTAGAACTTAAACTCAGGAATTGTGATTCCTTCATTGCTTCTTTTATTGTTGAGGATCATTTGAGCTTTCATTCTTTTGTTTTTTCCATATATAGTTGAAAAGACTTTTACAGGTAAACTGATAGTACTTGAGAATATCATCCTGAGTGTGGTAACCAAATTCCCAAAGGACATGTATGGTATGTACTAACTTATAAGTGGATATTAGCCACAAAAACAGGATACTCATGCCATGCTACATACACTCAAAGAGGCTAAACAAGAAGGAAGGCATAGGTGAGGGTGCTTAAATATGACTTAGAAAAAGAATACAATAGTCATGATAGGCAGATAGATGGAGGTTAGATCTGATAAGAAGGGATGTGGGCAGGAATGGGAAGGTTCAGGATCATATGTCAGGAGAAACAAGAGAGATGGCCATGAGGATGAATAGACATCTGAAAATTACAGAGTTGGAGATGTGAGGGGCATCTCCTGAATGTGAGACCTGGGATAAGGGAGGTACACAAAAATCAATAACAAAAAGTGGGGGTATGACTTTAGCTGTGACTGACAGCATTGGGGATATGGAACCATAGAGGCCACCTACCATAGCCAGGCAAGAGCCCAGGGGAATGATAGAGACACCAACCCACCCACAAAACTTTCAACCCAAATTTCATCCTGTCTACAAGAAATGCAGAAACAGGAAATGGAGCAGAGTAAGTGAATGGTCAAGGCGAACTTGATCAAAAACAAGGCCAACTTGAGACCCATCCTATGGGTCACCTATGGGTCACTCAAGCACCAATCCTACCGCTATTAATAATACTCTGTTATGCTTGGAGACAGGAGCCCAGCATGGCTGTCCTCTGAGAGGCTCCTCCCAGCAGCAGATGCAGACAGATAGATACCCACAGCCAAACAGTGGATAAACCTTAGCAATTCTTAGGGAAGGATAGATTGTCCGAAAGAGGATAGAAACTCCACAGGAAGATCAACAGAGTGAACTGACCTGGATTCTTGAGGCCCTCAGAGGCTGAACCAACAGCCAAAGAACACACATAGCTGAAAGTAGGCTTACAGGTTAATATGTAGCAAATGTGAAGCTTGGTCTTCATGTGGATCCTGAACAAATAGAGCAGAGGCTATCCCAAAAACTATTGTCTGTACATGGGTTATGTTCTTCTAGCTGGGCTACCTTGTCTGTTCTCAGTAAGAGAAGATCCTAGTCCCAAAGAGACTTTAAGTGCCAGGGAGAGGGGGTACGAAGAGAGGCCCCAACCCACTTATAGAACAGGAAAGGGGAGAATTGTGGGAGGAAGTACTGAAAAGGGGGAACTGAGGAGGATGTAAAGTGATTAAGTAAAAATTAACTACTTATTTGAATTTAATAAATATCTTAATTCTTTATCCTTCTACTACATAGATCAAATACCCTGCCCAATCATTCCCTGGTCATAACCAACAGTTTCCACCAGGATTTCCCCTCCCTGTGCTGCCACAACACTTGATTTTACACCAGCTCCTCCACAATCCCTCTTTCCTGTCTGACTGCTGTGATCCTACAGAAGCATTAAAGTAACTGTTTGTAGGCCTGCTACTTCCCACCACAAAGGCCACCAAGTTCCTATGGGAAGCTCACTCGCTCTAACCACCAAGGCAGACTGTTGAAACCAACTGAGGTCTAAATACCACTGCCAAAAAGTGAAGAAAGTATCACAACCATCTCTGAACATGGAACTTTTTCACTGAAGAAAATCAAGAAAAACATTTTCTTATCAAAAAAATAACTAAATCAATGACCTACCTCAGATAAGAAAGTCCCAGCACAGACACAAAAACTGAACAAACACATATACACACACATACACACATACACATATAAAAACAAACACACATACACACACATGGACACATGCATACAAACATATACACACATACAAACACACATACACACAAATACACACACATATAAACATACAAACACAAATACATACATATAAACGCACACATACACACATACAAACATGTACAAATGCACATAAACATATATATAAACATACATATATATATACAAACACATACATACAAACACACATAAACGTAAATACACACACACACACACACACACACACACACACACACACACAGACATACACCAGTCACATACTCTCTCCCAAAAATATCTAACTGCATGGTAATGATTCCAAGTTAGAATTACCTAGAACTTCCAGACAAAGAATCCAAAAGAATGATTACAACTCTGTTGACACATATCGAAGAAGCTGTCACTATCCATCAAGGGACTGAAAACAAAGAGCTGACTGAAAGAGAGATGTCATCTAAGATATGGAATTAGGACAATACAACAAAGTCAACAAAGAACAAAAGGCTGAAATGAATCTGAAATGAAACCCCAGTGCGCATCTACGCCATAGAATGGATCACACAGAACACAGAAGGTCAGGAGGAAAGGTAAAGTAGAGGAGGTGGGTCACTAAGCAAAGGTCAAAGATAAACCTTTACATGTCTCTCTGCACATGGAACATGGACAGCTGTGTGACACTAGGAAAGGACACACTCTTCACGTAGTGGACATGGAGAAGGAAGATTAACAGGATGAGAGCATAAAGAATCTTTATGAACCTTGTTAAGTTTATTTTGTGGGTTTTCATTCCATTGTGCAATGTTTCTGCGTGTATGTGAGCATGTATCCGTGAGGAAGCCTTGAAAGGCCAGAGGGTCATTAGATACCCTGGAACTCACGTACAGATGGTTGTGAGTTGCCTGGTGTGGAAGGGGAGAACAAAATTCTAATCTGCCAGAGCAGCAAGTGCTCTTAAGCATGTAGCCATCTCTCCAGCCACAGCATGTAACAGATTTTCAATAAAATCACAGAAGAAATATTCCCAAGCCGACTAAGAAGAGATGCCAATCCCTGTCCATGAGGCACATTGGACACCAAATAGACAGGACCAGAGAGGAAACCCCCACAATATACTGTAACTAAAACACTAAAAACACAATAAAGAAAATGTATTTCAAGTTGCAAGAAGAGACAAATGGCTTGTAAGGGCGGGCTCATGACAATGATACATAAAAACCTGGTAGAAACATGAGTCAAGAAGAGCCTAAAAAGACATATTCAAGTTCTAAGGCCCAAATGCAAAAACCACACTAATTCTCCCAGCACACATACCTACTAAATGAAGAAAAAATAAAAGCATTCTATATTAAAAACACATAAAAGAATTCAAGACCAATGAGGCAGCTCTACACAGAATATCAGTAAGAACAATGCAGATTCAAGACAAGGATGAAAACACGTAATGGGACCACATTAGATAAGCAAACCTGGATGCATGAATCAGGCTGTGGAATGAGAAATTGGGGGATGTCGATATCCTGTGAAAAAGGAAGAGTATATTAGAGATCTATGTGAGAATCTGTGGGTTAGAGAACGGGCTCAAAGACTGAGAGCAGTGACTGATCTTAAAGGGATGCTGAGTTCAATTCCAAGAACCAACATGGTGGCTCACAACCATCCTAAATAGGATTTGGTACCCTCTTCTGGTATGTCTGAAGATAGCTACAGTGCACTCATATACATAAAATAAAAGACCTTATATTAGAGAAAACAAAATGAAAACCTATAGTCATCCAGTGCAAGAGAGAAAGTTTTATTGGGAGAAGATGAAAAACAGAACATTAGTGACATGAAAGAAGACTAAAGGATTAAATGAGATAAGGAATCCTGGAGAGAACAGGTGGGGAAATTAACCCAAACTAAGGATGTATGAAGATATGTAATGGAAACCCACTAGTCGGTAAGCTAATGAGAAAACACTTCATTCATCTTCTTTGATTAGGCCTGGCTGTTCTGGAACTCACTCTGTAGACAGGTCAAACTCAGAGGTCTCCATGTCCCAACCCACAACTGATATCATCCAAAGCATGTAAGACCTTACACATGTGGAAATATATTTTTCTAAATTACTCTGAAACAGACAATCCTGCATGATGAGACACTTCTACTCCCAAAATGTAAGTTATTACATGAAATATCTCAGTGTCTAACATAGAAAACAATCCTCAAGTTATTGGTCAGTGAGGTCCCAGATGTACCAAAAACAAAATAGGCTACTGCTCTTGGGGTGCTCTGTTAGTCAGAATATCCATTGTTGCAACAAAACACAATGAACAAAGAAAATTTATATTAAAATGGCTTATTCAGCTTACACTTTCATGAAACAGATTATTACTGAACAAAGTATAGAAGGAACTCAAACAGGGCATCTTCTTAAAGTCAGGAGCTGATGCAGAGGCCATGGAGCAGTGCTGACTTGGTTTGCTCCTCACAGTGTGCTCACCCATTTTTCTTACAAGATTCAGAACCATCGACCCAGGGTTGTCACCGCCCGCATATAGAGGGTTCCTCCTCCAAGTATTACTAATTAATAAAATGTTTTAGGTAGACATTATTGAGCTGTTATCAGATGTGAGGATCCCTTATCTCTGATAACTAGTCTAGCTTCTCTCAAACTAACAAGGACAGGAATCTACCATAACTATTTGATAAGACCCTGTAACAAAGTCATGATGCAAGAAAGATAATGAACCTAAAGAAATCAAGCTCAGTGAACCAGGAAACTCTCCATGCTGGGTGGTGGCTTACATGGTGCCAGAAAGAATTAGGCAGCTTCTGTGGGTGACAGAAAGAAAGTCACCAAAGTGTTGACCAAACAACGATTGCTAGATGCGATAATTCTGATCCACATGGCAAGATATGGCTCCTAGTGAGTAGTGGAATGACAGTTCTGGGTGGAACAAAGCTTCTAAATACATGCACATAAACATAGAGACATTTGTTGCTCTGGACTTGGTCAAAACGATTCGTTCAGTAATGTGAAGAATTTAAGTAACAGTGACTGTTCATCTGTAGTAACTCATCACAACTCTCCAATCTGATAGGCTCAGGAGACACTATCAAAGAAAGAGACAGAAACAGTAGTAAGGGATGAAAAGAAGTATGAACTGCTACCTTCTGAACATGAGTGTTGCACACATATGTTCTAACCAAGAGTGTTCACGTGCACAACACATCCAAAGATGGAAATGCTCAAGAGGCCGGGATGGATGGAGCAAAGCCACACCAAGACGTACCCTGAGGGGATGAGTTATTGGCAGGTGTTGAAGGGTGAGAAGCACTGACTCTCCTTAGGACATGGTAAAGGTATGCTGCACACACAAGAGTGGAAAGCCCTAAATACAATCAATATACATAACCAAAATAAACAAAGTGTGAATCTGTGATGGAGAGGAAGTGAGGGCTCTAGAAGCAGGTACTGCCAATTGACTATCATCACATTTCATTAAACAAACATACATTTTTTAAATGCATGAACATTACTGAAAATATAAATGCACACATACTTCTTCATTCATGTCAGGCCTGTTATAATTCCAGAGAAAGAAGAAAAGAAAGAGGTCACACATTATTATACAACTACTGTGCCTAACAGAATCCTAGATCACTACTATGTTTCTATCAGTTTACTCTGTCACTACAATCATCCATCCCTGTCCATCCCTTACTCGTGGGTACCTTCAGATATGCATGGATGCTTTGTGTCACTCATTCCTAAGACTAAGGACTTGAAAGGAGACCATCATATAAAACTATGACTACAGAAACCTTAGTTGTACGATGGGTGCCTATGATTTGGTTAATGGCTAGGTATTGAGTTTATACAGAAAACACTATGAAACACCATAAAAGTCCTTTCAAAGAACGGATCCCTGTCATGTCACTTGTAACCCTATATGTACTGATATAGCACACAGCCACACAACATCATCTTGAATAAAAGGCACAAACACATAAGAAAGTTTATGAGCATGTAAAATAAAAAGAGGACAGATAAAACTCCTTATGTTACACTCCATAAACACATTAATGGGCGTAATTTATTGGCTTCTCCTCAACTCAATGTTGAAAACACAACACAAAGAACCATCAGGATCCTACAGATGTGGCAAAAATTCTGTATGATGTGCCTGCTAAGCCATCCCAAGTGCAGTTCTAACAGGAATAAGAACTTGCCAACAAAAGCAAGAACAAAGGTCAGCTGCTATTCTGGAAAGCACACTGATCACACCTGCCTTATCAGCACATCTATCTCCAGCCCCTTCCTCCAGCATGACCTTTCAAGGAGGCACTGGATGGGCTATAAAAGGGAGAAAAGGGTTTCAGGTTGACAAGCAGAACCAGGAGCAAGAGACACAGCTTCTGAAGACAACAGCCTTCAACAAGGGGCAAGGTAAGGACTGCCCAGAGGAAGACACACAGGGCAGACCTGGTGGAATGAGCCTGGAATAGGTCACCTCTGCACAGAAAACTAGGGCTTACTCATGGCAATCCAGAGTGTTTCTCTGTTGCTGAACTGCAGGACAGTGAGCTTAGCATAGGCTAGAAAATAATAAGGGCTAATAGACTGCTTTAAGAAAATGGGATACTGGATGCTGAATTCCCAGAGATACCCATCAGGTCAGCATACATGAATTCAGGAATACACACGTAGGTCTTGATTTTTCTTAGAGTGGTTTACATTAATGCCATGCTGTTTACCTTTCCCAGAGGTCAGAAAGAAAAGAGAGAAATCTGGTGTAAATGGGGCGAGATTTAATTTCAAATCAGCAATTTAAACAAGCCAAGGAATGAGCCATTTTCACCACTTTGCTATAACCATGGTCCAATGGTGATGGCAACACAGTACTTGACTTTGCTACTGTTGATACACAGTGCCAACCAAAACCAACATGGCATCCTCTGAGATTCAAACATATCACACATAGAACAGCTTAGTCTGAGAAGGCTCGGTCCATGAATATTACAGACGGAGGCAAAAGAATGGCATGATGCCTTAGGAGCCATATATAGATCAGGTGACGGGTGTTGCTGTAACGCTTGGGGTGTGGCTGCAGTATTGCTGAATGGTTTTTATTATCAAGAATCATTACGGGCCATTTTTGAAAATGTCATTTCAATGATTTGTCTTGAAGTAAGGACTTAACAGAAGGAAAGTGATGATGGTCCTGATAACTTTGCCAAAAATGAGGGAAGAGACCCAGCCCCGAGTTTTACATAACCTGACAGGCTACATGGAAGAAATGCCACCGTCCAACCAGTTTGTAGGAATGTGGTATGGAAGCATACCTTAGCACCACTCTACATGTTAGAGAGGGGCTGCTCAGATCACTCAGCTGGTCAAACTACCTGTCTCCCAGCTAGACGACCCAAGTGTGATCTCTGATACAATCGGCAGAAGGAAAGAAACAACTCAAACACATTGTAATGTGGCTTACAAACATACCATTGGGAACACACATAGGCACAAACAAAAAGTAATGGATACATGGAATTAAATTAAAAACAGAGCAGGCAAGGTAGTGCACAATTTTAATACCAACACTGGAGGAAAAGAGGCAAGAAGATCTCTATAATTTCAAATCTACCATGGTCTACCAAGCAAGCTCCAGGATCCAGTATCAATAACAAAAAACACTGTCTAAAAATTAAATAGAAGTAAATGTCGGCGGGGGAGTAGCACTTAAAGATTAAGGGTGAGCAGGGAATATGACAGTCAGATATGGAATAATTACCAGAAGTCACCAGCACATCTCTGACCTATCAAGAATGACTTATGTCAACCAAGACAAGAGAAGCCAGAAAAATAAGGCTTGTGCAGGCAAAATTAGGTAGTGTGTGTCCAATAAAGTCCAATACTAATTACTTAATGAGATTCTTAATGGAAAGGACCTGAGATTTTGGGTGAGGACACAAAACTTGACCTGATCACACAGATAACTGGGAGGCTGCAAAGGCTTAGGTCATCACACACTGGTAGAGCAATGCTACAAAATAGACAAGTCCTGTGTGCAATCTCAACACTGAAAACAAAACCATAGAAGGGACATTGATGCTAAGAATAACACCAAGCATATGGAACATCCCAGGACAGTAACAAATATACACATGGAACTAGGAAGAGAGACCTCAGGACAGGGCTCAGCTTACACTGACATACGCAGCCATTCCTGACAGTACACTGAGCCATGGGAGAAACACGGGAAAGAGGGGTTACTTCAAGATGTGTATTGCCATGTATCAGATCAAATTCCCATGAACAGATGAGAATGGAATTGTCCAGAATGTCAAAATATGCACCTACAATAGCCAGAAAGTCATCTACACAAAGATCAATGACAGCTCTAAGATCTGGTGAGATTGTGATGTGCTACCCATTTCTTTTCTTCAGGTTTCAGCCACAAAGATGTGGGTTCTCCAGGCCTTGGCCCTCATGCTGAGCATTCAAGCAGGAACACTAGACCTGGTGGAAACACCCCCTGTGGTGGGCAATATTCCTGCTTTTCTGCCTGCTCCCGTCAGCCTGCCTGGAGCAAACCCAGCTCTCTCAGTCCTCAAAGGGTCAGCCACCGATCAACGGTTGCCTCCCAAAAAGCCTGGACCTCCTTCCAAAGGCGGCAAGTGTGTACCTGCAGCCAGATACTTCGTCTCCGGTGGTAAAATCCAGGAATGTAAGTAAGACACATTTCACCTCTTACCTTAAGTCCTGGCCACACTTTACCCATGCTGCACTTCTCTGAGCTCAGACTAAATTCAGTCAATTTTCTGAACAAGTGGATTTAAACATGATGACACTGTAACATCTGCTTCATGCCTACAGAGCAAAGGGATTCTACAAATCCTGCTACAGCAAGAGTCTGAATCCAGGTCATCCTATGCCACTCTAGGATGGCACAGTGCTTGTAAGGTTTACTCTTAGTCCAGGACAAGCTTATGATACCCTGGACAAAGCAACTGTCCAAACCTAAAGGCTGTCTCACGATTAGCCCTCCAGTTTGGTCATACCAACTAAAGACTAGGTCACACGACAGGTTCCTTCTTGCTGGGTTTCAATTATTTGACTAGACTCCCACAGATCCTTAACCCTCACTCTGCTGTTCAGCACTAGGAAACAGAAAATTTAGGATGTCCTGCACACCCTGGAACACATATGCTCTCTCAAAACCCATTTCATCTCCTTCCTGAGACAATGTTCTCAGAGATAAAAGTTCTACTCCCCATGGTTTGCAAATGCTGAGCACACAATGAAGTAATTCTGTTTGAGAAACAGAAAATGGATAGGACTCATGGGATAAATAACAACAAAAACCCTTACACTTCTCTTAGCAGCTCCCTAGAGCAAGGGTCTAGCAAAGCCCTGCATCAGAGGAGGGCAGGATAAACATGCAGGCCATAATCCATGAACTGGCATGGGTGGCTTACAATTAACATCCCTCAAAAGAGCAACTTGTGAGACACAGAAGTCCTGGGCAAAGAAACAGCAGCTAGGCTGGAAAGGGTGCTTCAGGGAATTCCTTCAAGGGTGTTGAGCCAGAAATGTCCCTTGGCTCAAACAGCTTCAGCTATACGTTCAGCAAGGTTGACCACAGTCAACATTTATTTCACTGTTCTGTTTCTAGGCCATCCCTCCCACAGCAGAAAGGCACTCAGGGAGAGCAATCTAGAGACTTGATAATCCTCCAGGCCATGGCTCACTCAGCCTCTTCTATATTTACCCTGGACTTCATCTCCCTCTTCCTACTTGAATCAGACGGGGACAAACACATGATAAGCCCCTTTCTGGAAACCAATGCCCAGCTTTGATCAAATGCAAAGCAAGCAGGTAGCAACAATCTTCAACACAAAAGGGGGTCAAGACGAGGCAAAAGGGCAGAAGGACACAGGCATAATAAAGTAGAGAAAAGCCACCTTGTATCTTCTAGACACTGCTACTACTGTAGTCCCTCTACCTTGTGACAGATAAAGACATTCATAAAATGTTTCTTTGTCTACAAGCCTCCAACAAACACAGTGTGGATCAGGGGACTGATGGAGACTCTAAAGAACAGACTGAAATTGGAAACTAGACACCAGAAAAAACAAACAAGCAAAATAATGTTGGCCTGATGCCCCTCAACAACGCAAAAACACCAGAACAGAATGCTATGCATACTGAATGTGAGTGGGCCTGGACCAGAGAGAGGAACATATTTTACACGGTTCTTAATAAGAGGAAATAGAAGGACAAAAGAGAGCAAGACAAAAGAAAAATGACAAACATCAGGGATGCTCTACCCTCACTCCCTGCCCATGTAACTTTCACACAAATAGTCCCATCACAAGTTAGCAGCAGTATAGGGTAAAAGAACCTACTGACTCCAGCAATGGTAGATTTCTCTAACAGCAGGCTAACTCTTAACCAGGACAGTGAAAAGACTGGAACATAGAGGGCAGAATACAAAGTCCCTATGTGCTCCATATTTCAAAATGCTATCTTCAAGAAAGAAAGGGTCCTAGGGCTGAGCTGACACCAGATGTCTGTTGATCTCTTTCAGACCTCATGAACACACTGCCCCCACAGATTGAGAACTTGGTGAGGTGTGATGGCGTTGACCTGGAAGGCTTAATTGCTGATGTGTTAGCCACACTGCAGAACTCTGACGTGCTCTCCATCTTAGATGCCGCCTCCCTCCTACAAGGGGCAGGAGGACTTGGCCTTGGTGGAGTCCTAGGCAAGGAAGGCAATGAGGATTCCTCAAAGTCCTCCTCAGGCTCCAAACTCCCTGGTGGTCTTGGCCAGCTCATCCCCGGGGGCCTCACAGACAGCCTCCCAGGCAAGGAAATGCTGAGTGGCTTACTTGGTGGAGACAAGGGCTCTGGAAAAGGACTTCTGAATGGGAATGGGCTCGCCAACATCAAGAACCCTGTGGATGGCATAGTTGAAAATGCAAGCAATTTGACAGACGCTCTCCAGGACCAAGTGAACAATGTGATCCCAGAAGGCATCAATGAGCCTGTGTCAGATCTGCTCCATACAAACCTCAAAGACACTCTCCTCAAGTAAGTGCTTTCTGAACAGTTCTCTGGGGTTTGGACAAAAAAGCTGCTTGTGGGAACTCTCACATTCAACCTACAGCAATCCCAGGACAGCCACCCTTCATAGAAACATATACTTACTTCCCCTGGGATTCACTCGGGTAAATATGACGGGTATTTCGTGAGCACAAAGCTTTGCATGGTGTCGAGGGAAGCTCAGGGGTTATTGGACTAACTGAGATCGGGTGGTGGTGAACTTGCCACCTCTCAGGTATTTCTCATAAGGGCCAGGCTGTTTCCATGACATGACTGAGACTTGTTGTCGTTCTGCAGATTAGAGATCACAGAAGTAACAGTGGACAGCACTGATCTAACCATGAACGCTGATGAGATCCAAGTTCTCTCCATGGTTACTGCCATCATCGAAGGAAAGGGGTGAGTGTGTTTCCACAGTGGTGGCCTGGGTCAGCCTGGATTAGGGTACAAATGCCCTATGCTAGAGTCAGATGACAAAGACACATAATGAGACAGAAGAGCATTGGCTTACCGCCCAGCCAGCCTTACACAGTAAAATATTATCTCAAAACAGAAATATATACATAGCTATATATGAATATAAATCATATACATATACTGAAGTATCAGTAGCAGCCCATGCCTGCTACTGGCAGATTTCTCTTATGAACTTATGCTCAACGTAGAAGGTCTGAGACATAGACTTGGGGTGAACCTTTGTGTGGTAGCCTGTGCCATCAATAATGGGTGACCACCTCAAGGCTTGGTAAGAAGATTGTTTATGAGATACTGAATGACTGCCAAAAAATGACCAGGATCTTCTTCTCCCCGAAGAAATTAAGAACATTTGGATTCAAATGTTCAGTTCTTTCCTCTAGAGGATGACTATGGCCTGAGGCATGAAGCTCTTGCCCTAATGCCTAACCCTCCTCAGGTGCTCCAATCTCAGGCTGTACCCTATTCACTGTCACCTTCTTCTCCACAGCTTGCTTGGAACAGTCGCCACCGCACTGCAGTTTCAATCTAACATGGCCGTAACCATGAAAATTGCTGTTTCCTCCAACAACACCCAATGTGTCAACCTTGATGTCCAAGACACCCATATAGAGGTCAATGAAATGCACATTCAGTTAGTAGAGACGTACGTAAGACCTTTCTTTTTGTTACTGCCTCAATTCAAATGGGGGTGAGAAGGTGCCTGCTGCTCTGCCAGGGTGAGTGGGTTACAACAGTAGACTAGACAAAAAAGAAATGCCAACTAGCATTTTCCCACCTTGTTGAAAAACAGCCTTCTCATGCCTACATTTCATCTTCCCTCCAGACTAGTTTTGTAACCCTGACCATGTATTTAATAAGCAGTACACTGACCAGATTCAAAACTGCAAAAAATAACCATGTGGGCCACACAGTGAAAACCTCTCTGACAGCTGTGTACCTCGGTGACATGTTCATGACTCCTGTCTTAACCATAGCATGCATGCAGGCTCCTCTGATTTCCGGTCACACTGACAAAGCTGGAATGCTTTCCAACCTGCACAGACCTGGCTTTCACTTTTTCTCCTTCCCTGTGCTATTCCCATGGGAGGAGCCATTACATTTTCTTTAGCAAGAGCTTATAAAACTGTGAGTTCAGATTCACAACTTCACCAAGACAAGAAACAGGGCTGTGAATAAGGAAGCTCAACAATCTGAAGGGTCGAGCCATCCAGTTGAATTACGTGTCCTGGGCTTTGGCAAGGTGCCTTTGAATCCTCCTTAAAAACCAAGCCAAGTGCTCCGGCTCTCCACATATTGAGAACACGGGTATCATCCTGACTCCATCAGTGAGATGATTCCTCTAACAGGTGGACAAATCCAAAGGCACAAGAATCACTTATTTCAACATGTGTTCTTTCACAGCGTCACAGAAACTGTGCCTCTGCCTTTGCCCTTAAACGACCTCGTCCCAGTACTACTGACAGCAAAAGTGAATGAAAATGTAAGTCCGGGGAAGGGGGAGGCCTCCTTCATGGAGCTGAGTCACTGGGGAAACCCTGAGAGAAGGAAGCTTGCAGTCTGTAAATGGCCTAGGAGAGATTTAACAAAGCCAGGGCTCTCTGGAGCTCAGGGACTACCATGGACAATCAGCACCTCTGGAACACACTGCCTAGCAGCAGAACTACAAATCATAAGATATGGCAGCTGTAGATAAGTTCAGCCCAGGGGATGCCAGGAAAATGTCAAAGAAGGGGAAGCCAAGGAGAGAAGAACAAGAGGTCGTAAGGCAACACATGTCTCTGCTAAGCTCCCTGTGCTCACTTCACAGCTGAAGAAGTCCAACTCTTGTGACATCGTCCTCAACGACTTCAATGACTGCAAGAACAGTGAGTACTTCCTGAGAGTTTCTCTCAGAGCAGAGCTGGGCCTAGCACCTACAAAGTTTCATAGGGTGACATGCCACAGGGAGAGACCTCTAGGATGCCATCCTCCAATACTACAGAAACACAAAAGCCTCCTCAGCACACTTAGAGGACACAGTGGCCCACTTGACTTATCCCTCATCATACATGACTTCTGCCATATGGAAGAGCATAGGACCCAGAGCCTCTGAGGTGTTCACCTGGATCTCACCAACCCGAAAACCTTTCAAAGGAAGCCTTGCATAGAGTCTGAATCAAGGGCATTCTCAGGACCACATCCCTGGGTATCTGAGATTGGAAAAGCTCACAGGATCCCAAAAACATGACGACAGACACAGTTGGTGAAACCTACTGTGTTGAACCACCTACAAAGATGAAGTGAAATATGGGGCATATTTCTCAAGTTCCAGAGGATCTATATACAGGCTTTAGCTAGCCAGTTGTTCCTTCCCTGAGTAAAAAATATATGAGTACATGAATACATAAATTTTTACTGTAAAACAAAAGTTCATAGCGTCCATGGAGATGTTGAAGGTATTCAGGGCTGCACCTTGCATCTGGCAGTAGCTGGAATCCATACTGGTTCTAGCAGGAAATGAGAGCTACAGTGTTTGAGGCACAGCAGCCACTGATGGTTGCTCTGTTCTCTCCATTCCTCCCCTTCTCCGCTGCAGCTACTGGCTTATTCAGTTACCAGGTTCATAATGCCAAGATCGATCCCAAAGGACTTTCCATCTTCTACTGTGTAAGTATTCACCGGCTTTTCAGTGGCAACTGGATGAAGGCTGGATGTATATACCTTAGCCATCAAACAGATCAGATGATCAAAACAATAAACCATGGGCTTTTTTCAGATGCCTAACGTTTTCCTGGGGTCACTCTCCTGAGTGCCCAGCTGGGACAAGGTCAGTCTAGAGCTCTTCCCTTCAACTCCACAGGACAATGTCCTCAGAGGCACTCCAACAGGGAGGAGCATCACTTGACCCAGTTCACAACTCTGCTGTCAATGAACTACACACACAAACAAAAGCACCCGCTTTTTCTAACCATGCACAACACAACCCGGAAAGCAGAAGCATACCATGACAATTAACAGAGGAGCAGGCATCTGCTGGATTAGGGAGGAGCTCAGCTTTTCTTCTGGAGATTCATCAAACAAACTCCACTCTCTTGCTGAAACACAAGTACATGCATAACATGAAATGAAGCTCATTAAACAACCTGATACACACACAAAGCACATGGCTAAGCTGAGAGTCTGATCCTTCTGCACACTACAAGTGTGGTAACCAGGCCTGGCTCTGTAGACAGTATGAAACATTCCCATCAGGGTGAGGAGTAAGCAGGTGTGTACAAGACACACATGCATGAGTGATGACGGACATGGGTCCCACTTCTCACTGTTCTTCACTGGATATGCCAACAAACCTTCCAAAAGAACTTACACATCAGACAGATGACAGGAGACAGCATACAAAAGGGAAGAAAAAAATGAGGATAGAGAGCAAGAGAAAGCAAGAGAGAAAGACAGAGAGGGACAGAGGCAGAGGATGACAGAGTCAAAGGGAACATGAAAGAAGAAGGGAAAAACCCAAGGAAATCTACAAAGTCAAGGAAGTTCTTCCACCGTATGATGACTTATGGAACATAGGAGGGAGGGAGGGAAGGAAGAGAAAAAAAAGGGGTACTGAAGGGAAGAGGAAAGAAGGGGAAGAAGAGGGAGCAAGGGAAGGAGAAGTAAGATATAACTGAAACATGACTGAGAATGGCCTTAGTTCTTTAAAACTGTGTCAAGAAGGGATGCAATTAGGAACCATACACATGTCCATGAAATGTGTCAGAAATCTCTACACTTCCTCAGCTGAGGATTTGTGGCCTCTCACAAAAGCTAGACTAAGGCCTCTTCACCCTGCATTTAGGCAGCCAAGACACATGGCCTTCACACCAGTGATAACCTGATCAACTCAATAGATTTCCTCTACTTCCCCCTCCATAGGCTACAGCCAATATAGGCAACAAAACAGTGCCTGTGCCTGGAAGTCGGCTGCCTCCAATTCCAAAAAACGCCAGCATTGCAGTAACTGTCTCCTCCACAACACTGAAGACAATTGTGAAACATGTGGCCCAGCAGAGTTCTGTTCAGGTGAGTGTCCTCTGTCACCCACAGGGCTACACTAGCCTGGATATCAGCTGAGTCTGTCACTTCTGAGGGAAAAGATCCTTGAAAGGATTGAAAAGACCAATGACACAGGACACATTACACTTAGTGATCAACTGGGGCCTTGATGTCATCAGTGGGACAACAGAAGAAGGCTTGGGGGATAGGGACTGGGGGACAGGAAGGGCAGTAAACATAAACAGTATGAGTGTGACATCCACTTCCCCAGATACCATGATCAGGTGAAATTGCACAGAAGCATCTCCACCACAGAGTCCACACAGTCATCAGAGATCTTGGGAGACAAAAGGGCAGAGAGACACGTTTCTTCTTTGAAGGGCTTGATAGAAAGGACAATTTCACAAATTCCCTGTCCAAAGGCCCACATCATGAAGTAAACAGAGTTGAGGGGTGGGAAAACTCCTGCCATTTCTTTTTTCTCAGCTGCACCAGCACCCAAGCTGGGCAGTGAAGCCTACAAGACAGAACGCAGTCTCTAAACCAAGACAGAAGGACACATGCCTGACTCATGACACAGCTCCTCTGAACTCTTCCACACACTGACTGAAATCTTTCTCATGACAGATGAATGACCTGGAAGCAAAAATCACCTCTATAGCATTTGCCTCCCAGGAAAACAATGTGCTAAGAGTGAAGTATAAGGTTGACATAACAAAGAATGGCGAGAGCTTCGCCACTGGGGAAACGGTGAGTGCTCACAAATGAAGGAAACTGGGTGGAAGAAGGACTTGGTTGAGCGGGAGGAACTCTGTCCAATATCCTGAGGCCCATTTTGTCTTGATGTCCCCACAAAAGAGGAAAAGGCCAGGTCCCCTTGTCTCACACATGCTCTCTTCTGTCATTTCAGACACTACTCATCTCCCATGGCAGCAAGATTGCAAATTCCAAACTGGTACCCGACATCAAACTCACAAGGTACTACAGAACACCCTGGGGAACACACAGGCACAGTGGGACCTGGGTCTGGCAAATGTTTGAATTATTAGAGGAATTGGGAATGAAGGCTTACATGATCTCATTTGCTTGTCTATTCTGCCAAGTCTACAGCTGACTCAGCTGAAGTAAGACCTGAACTCAAAACTTGAGTTGTACTGTTCTCATGGACCTAATGTTTCTCTGTCTTTTGTTGCTGACAGGTCTGATCACAGTGTGGTGCCCCCTGAGGCTGTAAGTTGATGTGCCCTTATGTTGATGTTTCCCATGAGAGGTGGGAAAGCATGGCAAAGCCAGACACACAGTGATTCAAGACTGGAAAAAAGAGAGGGCCAGAGAGACTAGAGCACATACCTAACATACCTGCTGTGTAACGGAAATTCAGGCCCCTAACATGCTCTCTGGGGAGCTCTTAAACCATAGCTGCCATTCCCAGCTGGCAGGCATGCAGAGGCTACAAGGAACATACACACAAGCACATACAAACTGACTCAAAGTCCGGTGTTACATACAAGAGTACCCACAGTGGGTACCCAGAGATGGGACACCAAGTGTGTCCCTTTAACACTAAGAGAAGTGCAAGCCAGGAAGCAGCAGATTCTATGGTGACTCCAAGGCCAGCAATCCCCCCATCTCTCCTTAGCAGGGAAGTAACAGAGCTTTCCAGGATTTGGCACAGTAAGAAGAACTGAAGATTGACTCCTGACCTCAGGCAGTTGCTCATATACATGGGACAGTCCTTTATGCAAACAGTATGCCTCTAAATGTTAAAGGCAGAGTTTAAGGAGTGTCCACTATGTGCAGACAATAGGGTGCAGTATTGTGGCACCACAACCCAGTACTGAGGTCCTCTGACAAATGTGGAAGCAACACCTATGCTTCCAGAGGAGGGTCCCAAGGGCAAAGGCACCAGCACGACACAGAGAGAAACAAACCCACATGTCCTCGACCCACAGCAGAACAAGCTAAAGGGACTAATCACTCAAAGACTTTCTTCCTTTGACCTCTAAATTGCTCCTGAAGTCCAAAGCCACTTGCCATACATGTAGCACAGTAACACTGAACAGGACAATACCTCGGCTCAAGGACCCACAAGGCAAACGACTCCCAATAGGGACCTCCAAAACTTCAAAAGACAAGTCCCCTAAGGATGCATGGAGACCCACCTCCACATTTGATCTTGACACATGACAGATTGTCAAGTAGAGAACCACAGGAACTAGCAGCCTGAGATAATGCTCCTGGGTGCTGAGGACAAGCAGAGGACTACAAGGCTTTACTGAAAATGTCCTCTCTTGTCTTGCAGAAGGAAGAAGTGGAAGGCATTATGTCTGAAGTCACAAAAAAGGCCTGGGCCAACTTCAATGGTATGTGGAATTAAGAACAGTAACTGTCAGCATAGCCGGTGCCCTTTAGAGATGGGAGGAGGACATATTACTTAACCACACATCCAAGCACATGGCCACCTTGTCATCTGCTGGGTCATATATACATCACCTTCTCTTTGCATGTATGGCAGCAAGTGGTGGTAAAGAAGGAAACAGATCAAATTGCCTCCTCTGCAGCTCCCATGATACCTTGTTCTTGGGTGTCTTGGGACCACTGTTGTCAAGATATACAGATACACAGTGGTCCTGGGGCACCAGGGTCACTCCCCCATAGACATTAGGGATATAACACTGAAAAGCTTTGTTGTGCCTCATTGGACAACAATGATGATGGTGCCACGTGCCAGGTGTACACATGTCTGCTTAGTTCTATCGTAGTGCCACTGACCCTCAAATAGGTCGGTCCATCGCTAGTCATCAGTGGGAGGAGACCACCTGGTCCACACCTGCTTTGGGTGCCTCTCTTCCCATACACCATCCTATAGACTGGGATGGACAATATTCTCGGCACCATCTTTAATGGGTGTAGCAGTGACTCCTCCTAGGCCCACATACAGGTCAGAGACACCAAGTGTGTCTCTGGTCAAACAAGCCAACCAGATCATCATTTCCCTTAACTCCTGTCACAAGCTGATAACTTCCTTTTGCAGAACTGTATAAAAAAATGAATATTCCAGATGGAGTGTCTTCAAATACGTTAATGAATTCTGATGTCAAATTGCTGAAAAAGGTAAGTAACAGACACAGAATTCTTTTCTTTGCTTCTTTTGTTTTGCTCTGCTTTGCCTCAAATCCAGGACCATCACATATTCTTAATCTACCTGTACAAGCAGTGTGAAATGTGACACTGAAACCCTCAGCTTCTCTCAGATGCCTCGAACCTTCAGCTGGCCTTGAGCCCAGACTTCCTCCAGCTGCCCTATATCAATTCCTAGAGGATCTGAATGGGAGAACGTCAGCAATTGTCCACAAGGGCTTTCCATACTCTCATTCTTCTATACTGAACCTATGAGGAGCCAGTCCTGATCAGGGTCAGACCAGATGAATGACCTGTGCACTCTACCTACAGTGACAAGACACACAGCGCACAGTAGGTTATGTGATTGCAGTAAACAGTAGTTACTAAACAACCAGCATGATGCCAGTGCCAGCAGGTACTTCACTCAGGATCTTGTGAACACAAGGGGCAGTGTAGTAAATCTGCTGTCTCTGGGTAGATCCCAACCTCATCTGCATGGATCCACTCCTGCCAGAGGATTCACCTTCAAATTCTCTCTTCAAATAGTGTAAACTCTCCCGGGCTCACTGGCAGGCGTCCTCTCCCATCCCTGAAGCAGTGCTATGGAGATCTGCTGGGGATGCAGAGTTGGCAGTTCTCATGCCTGCACTCAACTTCCAGGGTTAAAGGCAGAAACCATTGTCTTTCTCCCCCCTCAGAATGACCTTCAGGCAACAAACTGAGGCCAGCACAACTGAACCCAAAGTACTGAACAACAGACAACTCCCCTGCGAATTCTTCCCATGCCTCTTTCAGCCCATCCTTATGATTCAGGAGACAATAGCCATGGTCTCTCCGCATGCCTAGGTCCTCTGCCTTTGTGACAAGGTCAAGAAGAACAGTTGGAGGAAACAAGCATTGTTGTAATCAGCTCCTTAATAAACACTGCCTTCATGCAAAAGTGAGAGATGACTCATTCCTCAATGCTGGTGCATATTCCTGAGCACGCAAAGAACTTCTTACTAGGGGATGAACAGTAACATGAGACAAGAAAATCCAGTGTTCCCAGGCTCTCTGGGGACAATGGTTAAACCTTTCTGCCACTCACCTCCCTGTCTCACTTTGGATCTGGAGTGCCTCACAGAGGCTCAGGTGGGAAAGCCCTGCTCCTCACCTGTTGCAATTGGGAGGTGGGACCTGTGCTGTCTGAGGTAGTTCTTTAGGTCACTGGGAGCTTGCCCTTCAAGCACATGGGGAGGCCTGTCTCTTCTGAGCACTTGTTTCCCATGAACATGCATTGCTAGACACAGGCCTAAAGACCAAAATAATAGGTCACAGCTCTAGTCCTCTATCACTAAGCTTATACTAACCTCTTCCCCGCTGAAGATGCTTACGTTGTTATGCTGTTGAAGATCTAACACCGTCTACAAGTCTAAATACTTCATTATGATTCAAAACCAACAGACCTGAACCCAAATTCTCCATGTTGAAAATGGAGAAGTCCAGTTAAAATACAAAAGGTAAGATGAGTCAGAGCAGGTAAGAGCCTAATACCACTACAAACTGTGTAGAAAAGGCTGTGTGTCCCAGGTCAGTAAGTACAGTCCGAGTCATGTGGCCCTGAGGGACAAGTCAAGACATCAATACCTGTAAAGATGATGTTTCAGAAATCTGCCTTATAGCATACACGTTGAAATACACCAGGACTTCTTAGTCTTCATTAGACTTCCTTAGACTGGAGAAGCAGATACATCAAGCCTATGGTAAACTGAATAAAAAAAAATGAGACTGTATACTCCAGTTGGACTTTTACCTACACACATGCACACATACACACACACCGAGAGAGGGAGAATTGTACAAGTACCTGCCAATATGTATACACACACCTGTATGTACATAAACATCTAAAAAGTACATACATACAAGCCAATATTCAAGAAATTAAGTAAAAAAAATGGAAGCTAATAAATGCCAAAAACAGAAATATAAGCAAAAGAGTGTCGTGGCTTGGTAGGGTGTACATGCCTTTAATCCAAGCACTCAGTATGCAGAAGCAGAACGATATTTGTAAGTTCAAGGGATCCTGATCCACACAGTGAGTTCCAGAACAGCCATAGCCAGCAAATAAGATTCTCTTCACATACACAGCAAGGAAGAAAAGACAATTTCTGGAAACACCAGTGCCATATCTACAGCAGGCAGGCCATCTGCAATGTGATCAATACCAGTTTTCTAGTAGAGCTCAATAAGGACATAAAGCCAGATGCAAAACATTGGCTTTCCCTACAGCAAGAATCATACCCCAGAAATTGAAGGCCAGATCACATGAGTTCCTCTGCTCTTTGCCCATTTCTCCCCAGCTCTTCTTGCCAGGCTAGTGATTCCCTTGACATGGCAACTTGTAGTTCTTTGGAAAGTTAGTTATATTAAATGATGTTTTCCTGGGCCACAGAGGTGAAAGGATGTTTGGATATAGCAAACGTGAAAGGACCTGGGAGGAAGGAGTCTAAATAGGACCCCACAGACAGTGGGAGACAGCACTGAGCTTTGGTTGGGTTTGCTCATCCTCACTATTCTCTGCTAACTACACACAAGAATCGGTTCACCTTGCATAGATAACATTGTGAGGACAACTTGTGTTAACACTGCCATTGAAAGAAACTTGCCCAAGAATGTCAAGTGAGGTTCCTGTGGCAGCCTTTAAAGAAAACATAAATAAATCTCTTAAAGAAATACAAGAAAATACAATCAAACAGGTACAAGCCATTGAAGAGGAAACAAATAAATCCCTTAAAGAAATACAGGAAAATAAAATCAACCACATGGAGGAAATGAATAAAAATATTCAATACCTAAAAATGGGAAGAGAAGCAATAAAGAAAACACAAATGGAAGCCACCTGGAGATGAAAAACACAGGAAAGAAAACATAGGAACTGCAGACACAAACATCACCAACAGAACACAAGAGTTAGAGAGAGAATCTCAGGTGTAAAATATATAATAGAAAAAAATGATATATCTGTCAAAAAATGACAAATCTAAAATGTTCCTACCACAAAACATCTAGGACACTATGAAAAAAACAAACATAAGAATAATAGGAATAGAAGAGGGAGAAGATTCTCCGGGCAAAGGCCCAGAAAAATACCATCAATAAAACCATAGAATAAAACTTCCCTAACCTAGAGAAAGAGATGGTCATAAATGTATAAGAACCTTATATAGAACACCAAATACATTAAACCATAATAGAGAATCCTCCCACAATATAATAACCAAAACACTAAATATAGAGAACAAAGAAAGAATATTAAAAGCTACAAGGGGGAAAGGCCAAGTAACATATAAAGGCCAACATATCAGAATTATACCTGATTTCTCAGCACAGGCTTTGAATGCCAGAAGGTCCTGAACAGATAGATGTCTTCCAGACCTAAGAGACCACAGATGTCAGCCCAGACTACTATGATACCCAGAAAAATTTTCAATCACCATAGAAGAAGAAACCAAGTTATTTCATGACAAAACCAAATTTTTAAAAGCATCTTTCTACTGATCCAGCCCTACAGAGAATACTAGAAGAAAAACTTTAACATGAGGAGGGTAGCTACACCCAAGAAAACACAAGAAATTAATTATCTCACAGCAAAACCAAAAGACACACACACAGTACCACAATCAATATCGAAATAACAAGTGTTGTAGGTTTGATCTAACACTTGTATTATGGTAACTGAGTTCCCAAAATTACAGGAGAATCCACATGTAAAATGTTGAGAGTCCCTACCCTTGTTGGTTTTAATTGGTAAATAAAGTTGCTGGTGGCCAATGGCTTGGCAGGGAGACAAAGGTTTGACTTTAGGATTTGCAGGCAAGGGGACCAAGAAAGGAAGGATTTAAAACCACCATTTCGGGGGAAAGAAATAAGGACCAAGCCTTAGAAATGCAGAAGAGAGATATACCAATCATGAAAGAGTTGGAGAAGAACAGCCCCAGGGAGCCTCCTGGTTGGATTTAGGGCAGCAAAGATGAAATATAGGTTTTAGTGGGTAATAACTCAGGAGTATCAGAGGCGAAGTATTAGCCACATGGAAGTTTTAGAGTGGTCCAGCCATTGAGCTGTTTAAAACACATTAAGAAATAAGGCATGTGTGTGTGTGTGTGTGTGTGTGTGTGTGTGTGTGTGTGTGTTTGATTCAGGACTTCCAGAGGGGACTTCCCCACATAAGGGGGAGGAGGGACAGTTAAGAATGGGAGTGAGTACTGGGTTACCTCACTCAGGATGATATATTCCTCCTTTGTACTAATTTCCTGACCTTCTGCCAAATAAAATTAAAACAGTGGGAAAAGAAAAAGAATGGGAGTGAGAAGAGTGGGCTGCAATTAAGATGTAAAATGAATGACTAAATAGATTAATAAGAAAAAAGAAAACTGTCCCCCGACATCAACCTCCACGCTGCACCCTGGGGCAGACCCTTTACCCAGAAGCCTGCCTGAACGTCACTATGAGTTCAGGTACAGTTCCCAGGGGACTACAAGAATCCCACTCCAATGGACTAAAGAGCTGCCAAACCAGTATCAAGGGACAGCTGTATAAAAGGGGGAGCCAACCACACACTTCTTGGTTTTAAGGAAGACTCAGTATTCAGGAGACTACAAAAACTGCCCACAGGGAAGGGCCTATTTCTAGAGGGAAGCTGCCAAATAGACAACACTAGGGCAGACTCAGTGCAGAGGGGACCACCCACATAATTTCTACTAAGTCAACATAGGCTCCTCAGAGCCCACAGCCTTCTGATGATGACTTCAGAGCAAGAACAGCATCCCAAAGCTATTTGAGTTCTGATAACCTACCACCAAATGAAATCCACAATGCTCTTAGGGTAGGCACAGTGGCACTCACGCTCAGTGCAGGCTCAGGAACTAGTAGGCTGTCCCCATGCCAACCTTGAGGAAGAAGTAATATTGTTTAGCCTATTCACACTGACCCCTGATGGGCACAATACCCATGTGAATGCCCACATGCTGAATCTACTGTAGACTCAGTACCCAGTAATCCAAATGTAGGCTTTCCCTAGGACTGGTAAGTACCCATGGGACCAGTCACAGGTTGACATCAGAGAAGACCCATGTGACCACATTCAGGTTGCCAAGAGTGAGGAATGCCCAGGTAACCTTTTCCAGGATAACCCCAGGAAATCCAAAATGTAGGAGGAGGCCAGTGCCAGGGACCAGAAGTCTGAGGACGGGCCCCAGAGAAGGCTGGATCAGACAGGGGACCGAGAGGAAGCACTTTTCTGTATGGCTTCTCCTACACTGACAACACTTGTCTCTTCAGGCTTTATTTATACAGAAAGTCATTTCCTCAGAGTTTTTATTCATTGATTATACAGCTTTTCAAAATACATTTTCTTCTAAAGATTTCCTCAATTACATAAAACCGCTGAAACAGGGACAAAGCAAGCAAAACTGCAACATTATGGGAACTAAACATTAACGTTCTAATAAAATCAATTTTCTTTAAACTCAGTATCTCCTTCCTTAAGTTAGTGTCATAAAGACTTGTGGTTACAGGAATGCTAGACAGGATGACTCTATTTTGAGTTTGATGCTGTTTCAGTTTGGCATAAGAGTAATAGATCAAAAATTATTTCCTACTACCTGTTAGATCAAACTTGGCTTCTACAAAAGTTCAGTCTCTCTGACCCTTGTTTGACTCTTCTGTTTCTTCCTCTATATTTCTTATATATTTAGTATAAAACCACAGTTCGTTTACTTTGATTCTTAAAATATGGTGCAGCCTCTTGCTTAAGCAAAGGCGGTCTAGCAGAAACGTTCTGGTCTGACAAGTCTGTTCAGGCAGGCAGGCAGTTCACTGAGTCAGGATGCCTCCCTCTATGTCTCTGTCTTGAACCCGTGTTTCAATTACACCCCTAGCTTTACTGAAGTGTTTAAGTAATAAGTGCTTTAAAAAGACTCAATTTTCTACAGAACTGTTTTTTCCAGGGAACATCCATTAATTTTTTTCTTGTTTGCACCAGTTTTTTGTTATCTCAGCTCTAGCTTTCAGAGAGAGGCCTTTTTCGGTGACAAACATAAGCAGAGGAAAAGGTGTCCAGCAAATTTCCACCAAGGGCAGTGGTGGGTCAGTCCAGGTTGGCCAAGCACCAAAACTTTGTCAAACAGTTGCTTTCAGAACACTTGGCATCACCATGTCAGACACTGTTTTTAAAGCAATTCTAGTGCCCACAATGCCATATTTCCAGAAAAAAAAAGTCCAATGTCATGGGTTGCTGACATGCCACCTTCCAATGCAGGCCCAATACCCATTTGTCAGTGTTCTTCTTGCACCACAGTAGTCAGGAGGCCACGGCATGTAAAATGGCTTATGGTGAAAACTGCAAGATACTCACATGAACTGCAGTGGAACTGATGTTAGAAGAAAGATTAAAGGTTAAAACAGAGAGGCCTGGAACACTGAAGAACATAGAAATAAAGGTCACATGGGTCTGATATAACCAAACTGGCCAGACAAGAGGAGGGACAGGGCTGTGGCCCAGTGATAGTAGGCTAGTTGCCCCCAGAGCAAGTCTAGGGTAATATGTAAGGCACTGCTATCATTGCCTTGATTTAGTGCTGCTAATTGTAACAGACTAAGTAAAGATGGCTTCTAAAAAAAGCCTCCAGCTATTCCAAGTGACCACAGATGGTGCCATAAATAGTAAAAACAATCACCAATATTTTTTGGTAGACATGAGGTACAAAATAAACTTACCATCAAGTTGAGCCAAGAGCATGTGGGCCCTCTATTGGCTTGGAACATGATAGCATAAAGAATTAATTAATACCATAGCAATTATCAGATTCAGTCTTTGTCTAGTTTCTGCTATGCAGCATCACACACACACACACACCAAACACACACACACAAACACACACTCAAAAAAACACACATAGATAAGAAAGTTCAATGGCTTTTATTCTCTCTCAGAAACCCCTCCCACTCTCTGGAGTTTCTCACTTTCCTGTAATTCTTTAATAAAGCTTACTTCCACTTTGCTTACTCCTGCAAGCGTCCCTGCCCTGAATCTTGACTGGTATGAACTTGTTGCAGGATTGCACTTAAAGGTCCTTTGGTCAAGCACAACTTGTCTGAGAAAAGTCTCATCACACTCAAACATTATATCAACCTCGGAGATGGAGCTGCAACCCGTGGAGATCCAGGACTCTGGAGAGCACATGCTCATTGACCTAAGTGCAACACTTTATCCACTCAGGAAGCCTTCAGAGCTGACCCAGTACCTAGAAGACAGCCCACCTAATAAATCCAGGGAAGGCACAGTACCCAGAGTGTCACGTCTATACTGCCATCAGAGTAGGCTTATCATGACTTAGGATATGCCATCCTGACCTTGTATCAGAACAGTGCCCTCAGTGAACTGCTACTACCCAAGGTGCAACTGGAACATGTTCCCTAGGCCAAATCCAGTATTGGAAGAGATACCCACTTACTGCCTAAAGGACAGACTCAGTTCAAATAGAAAACATGGTGTTTTGAAAACAATGTAGGTCCAGGACTCACAGGGAAACCCACACACTGGACTTAGTTTACACCTGGAATCCAAGAGGTTGATTTCCTACTAATCTCAGAATAGACCTGGTACCAAGGGGACTGACTGAACCTTGCCCTTTAATTCAGACCCAATATCTAGAAGACCATACCTCAATAAACTCAGGGCAAGACCATAATTCAGAGAGCCACTTACACTGTAACTAGTGCAGGCCTAGAAACTAAGGAAAAATCATACTCCCTCTACATAATCCAGGACCCAGGGGGCACCCTCATACTGAACAGAGAGCATCACAGCTCCAAGCGTGTGAATACATGCTAAAATCAGGGTTTATGTAATGATATGAGCATTCTCAACACTGATGTAGGTGTAGACCTAGTACTCAGGTGACCACCATCTTGCTATCCCTAGTGTAGATCTGCTACACAGGCTCCCGTTAGTACAATGTTCCCTGGGTACTCTCAATATCCAGTGGCAGCCTGAACCCTGACCTCCACCTTAATTTCATCAATGGAGCAGCCTGACACACATGCTTAGTTAAGGTACAATTCCTAGAGTCTACTGGAATACCCTAGGGTAGACCCAGTTCCCAGGGAGCCAAGTGCATACCATTCCTTATTCAAACCCTATTCCTCAGGGGAGGGAAGGCTGTCTCCATGCTGACCCTGTTAGCCCAAGCAATACCTGTGGTCCAACAATTTACTCATCTCGAAACAGGTCTGGTATTAGGAGTACCTCTCACACTTCATGGCAGACCCAATTCCTAAGACCAGGCTATACATAGTAGATAGGGTAGGCCAAGTGCTAAAGACAGTAGTCACAATGCCCACGCTTAGGGTGACCCCAGTTCCCAGGTATGGAATGTAAAACCATGTCAGGAAGTTTAGTAAAGTAGAGCAGGTTAAAACCCAGAGACTCAGTGAACACACGCCTGAGACGTAGGTGACTCTCAGCTCCCTACCAAACTCCTGACTTGGAACACACACCATACTCCTCACATAAAAGGCCCAAAAGAGAGTTCTTTACACTAATGAGGTAGCTAGAGGCAGAACCCAGAGAGCTTAGCCAATAAACTTCCTTTCCAGACATTCCTCCCTGCAAAAGGTATTTAATGTCTGGCCCACCCTGAGAAGTGGGCATAGTTCTTTATGCATCCATTTTCCACCATGAACTGTTTAGAAAATCTCTATTGTCAAGATCCACCATGAAGAACCTGGAGAAGGCTTTTGTAATTCTCCTGTTGAAGGCCTCTCTGTGCTACCAGCCACAACCGCCACCAAGCCTGCCTCTGCTAAGCTAAGGAGAAAATCACCCATGGGACAAACCAGCTCCTGCTTTCCCACATCTAAGACTGCACTTTCCTACTCCCGATGCCCCACCCCCACTCCTCCAACCCCGACCTGAGCAAAGGCCCTGCAGCCTGGCACCTACACAGGGTAAGCACAGTCAAACGCCCTACATTCTGCCTCCCAAGAGGCCAAGGCGTTCACCTACAGAACCAACACCTAAGGGTGCCCCAAAACTCTACTTCACACCTCTTTGAACCTCTGTTGACCTGAACCAGTGACAGACCCTAAGAGAGACCAGTGTGTGAAAAACATTAAAATTTGGAAAGGTGGGGTCAGAAGACCTTAAACAAACCATGACTTATGGCAGCGGGTTTATTAGGAAGGCAACACTGTGGATCAGTGCACATGTCAGGAAACACAGTAAAGCAGCGTAGGTTCAGAAACCCCTGCACCCACCTGAGGACAGGAGGAGTCTCCCTACTGCCAACAGGATTCCTGGAGCACATGACCACAGCTCCCCTCATAAGCACAGGACCGCTGGTCACATAGCACAGAACACTGAGTCCTCTATGCCAATGAGGTCTCTAGATGGGCCCTGAAATTCAGCCAATGAGCCTCCCTTACCACATGCTCCTTCCTGATAAAGGGATTTCATCTCTGGTCCACTCTAAGGAGGTTGTACCTATTCCCACAAAGAACAATCAATAAACATTTTGGAACCAAAGTCTGTCTCTCTCATCAAGAACAGCTGCCAAGGGGAAAAGACTTCATTAGCAGGCCACAACAGCTAAGTCTCCCGCAGAAGGTCCCACCACACTCTTGGATAATTGCAGCTAAGCTAAGCAGGAGTTCCCCCTCCCCATGGCCCTAGCCTCCTGATTTCCAGGAGCATCTGAGTGTCCAGAACTCAGGGAACCCCAACTTCACTGAGGATCCAATATTGATAGTGGAAGAGATCACAGAAGCCAGAGATTGTGCACCAGACCAAGGAAGAATGACTCATTGTAATGAACATTTACAAGTGAAGATGTGTGGACAGAGGGTATAGTGTAGAACATGCTGTGGCAAAGTTTCCATGATTGAGGGTGATTATTTTCGTGTGTGTGTGTGTGTGTGTGTGTGTGTGTGTGTGTGTGTGTGTGTGTGTGAAGGGCACATAATAGGACTGGCAGATGAGTGAGAATGGAGTCCATGATATGAAGCTCACAAAGATTCAATAAAGTTTTTTAAAGCACAGCATCTTATACACAGTTGTAGGGTGGGAAAGACCCAGCAGAAAGGGATAGACAATGAGACAGAGTTATCAGGGAGCTAAGCAAGCATACAGCAGTCTATGGATTGATAACCATAACCGCTCAAGGTAACAGAGTTGAGCTTCTAGAATCTGGAGTGTAAGCTCCCCCACGGGCCTGACCCAAGCTTTGACTACTGGCTTTGTTAAGCATGTTCCTGGTATTAGACAGGGAACTACATTCCTTCCCCACACATAAGGGTCTCAAGGAAAGCTTTGCATTGGCTGACTCCCAAAATGTGTGATAGTCATGTATCTTAACCCTCAGTCCTTCTGTTCCTGCCTCCTGGGTAGAGACATCACAGATAACCTTCGAATCCTGACAGGCTTTGAGAAGTGTCCAAGACTCCTGTGACAGTCCTGACACTGAGTGTCCTCTCCTAGAATAGCCTGCACTTCTCTGGGGCCTCCAAAGGTATCCTGTACATTACTAGGGTTCTCTACTGCTCAACCACTTTCCCTAAAGTCTGAGGAACCTCCATTCTCGAACACTGACTAGTACCTAAGCCTGTCACAATTGCCTTTAAAGACTCATACACTTTTCTTAAAGGCATTAATATTATTTAAAGCCTAAAGTCAGTTCTCCCCTTCCACAATGTGGGATTTGGGGATTGAACTCAGGTTGTTGGACTTGGTGGCAAGTGAGTTTTCCTGCTGAGTCATATTTCTGCCCTGTTTATTTTTTTTTTTTTTTTGTATGTTGGTTGATTGGTTGGTTGGTTTTTGGATTTTTGTTTTAAAGACAATGTCCCATGTTGCCCATATTGGCTCTGAATTATTTTTTAATTATTATTTATTTATTTTATGTGCACTGGTGTTTTGCGTATATGTTTGTCTGTGTGAGGGTGTCAGATCCTGGAGTTGCAGACAGCTGTGAGCTCTCATGTGGGTGCTGGCAAATACCTGGGACCTCTGGAAAAGCAACCAGTGCCCTTAAACACTGAGGAATCTCTCTAGCCCCACCCCCACCCCCTGAATTCTTTATGGAACCAAGGATGACCTTTTGTCTACTGAGTGCTGACATTGCTGGTATGTGCTACTACACATGCTTTCTCAGGCTATTTATTTATTGAGACAGGGTTTCTCTGTGTACTCTTGGCTGTCCTTGAGAAGCTACAATGATGCACACCTCTGAATCCCAGCACTCTGGAAGCAGAGGCAGGATGATCTCTGGGTTCAAGACTAGCCTGTATTTCGAGGACAGCCACAGCTACCAGAGAAACCCTGTCTTATAAAACCAGAGAGAGAAAAAGAGAGAGAGAGACAGAGAAGAAAGAGACAGAGGCAGAGAATGAATGTCACCTAGGCAGACAAGACCACACTTCAGCTACAAATTTAAAATATTCAGAAATACAAAGTACCAAGGAGAAGGCCCTAGGACAGTAACTCCCAAAATCAGAATTGATCACCACAGAAACAATGACACATGAGGCCAAACTGAGGCTATATTTAGGGAGACCAGACAAGGACAAGCACAGGGGAAAACAGAAGATAAGGTGGTCCAGCAGGCGTGTGAGATTAAGACAAAGCTACCAAAGGTGGAAATGTCACTGTCTGTGTCAACAGAGCACCTTTGACTAAACCAGCCTATTGTGATCTCTTCACACAGAAGCCATTAAGAGTTGGCACCTACCATCCTTAACAAAGGCAGTTGTGATCCCAGGCCAGCTTTGGACATCCTTCAAAGGCACAACAGCAGGCCAAGTCACTTAGTGTCTGATCAAGCTGGCTTTTGTCACCCTTTTTCCCCAGGTGAGAAACCTGATCTGAATGACATACTCCATGCATCCTGGATTAGCAGAATTCAATGGTTGCCCAACCTCCTGAGAATCAGAGATCAGGAGCCACCACAGTCTACCTCCCAATGTGCCCACTCCAGCCTCTTCCTTACGTTGTTTTCTCTAAAGAACTATTGAGGACAAGAATAGAGGTCAAATAACTGAGAGGTGGCACAACTGGGACCAAAAACATGGCTCAGTGTCCCTCAACTGTCCAAAAAACTAAGACCCAGAACACTTGGGTTCTGTCTTCTCCTGAGCATTGTGGATAACACTCTGAGTTGTGCCCTGTGAGGATCGGCCAGCTGCCCACTGTTCTTTGCATCTGTCATGTCACCAGGACCACTCCGGGGTCTTTGGGTGTGGGAGCAACTGCTGATGTCACAGCAAAAACGTGTGGCTGGGGAAAAGCCTGCACTGGGCATGCTGAGGAAGAGCATAGTAGGGGAACAGGAAGACTGCACCAGGTTCAGCACGTGGGGAACTGGAGCTGCCATGAGTGACCTGGGGTCACATAACCCTCTCCTGTCTCAGCCCTGGGATTGCACCAGACACTGTGACATCACAAACTGATGGAAATGGCAAAGACTTCAGGGATGGGAACCTTGCAGCCTGTCTTAGTAATACAAAGAAAACCTCATCACAGAACAGAGGCACAGAAGCTTGAGAGAAACAGAAAAGAGACAGCCAGGAGTCAGGCTGCCAGACAGCAACTTACTAAGAAAACACCAGCCCCAAGGCAGACAACTAATATCTCAGATGCATCATTCTGTTACAGAACTTGGGGTCACACCTGTGCCACATACAACAATTACATTTAGACACCAGTTCTCAATAAGACAATTAAAAGTTAAATTAATGTTAAAAGCACGCAAAAAAGTTTTCATTAATATGCCAATGCTGGGAAGCAAGACTCAGAGATACAGTGACACACACAGTCTCCTTTAACTCCATTTTTAGGGTCCTGGCATGAACTCTCATTAAGTAGAGGCCAGAGCTATGTCCAGGTAAGCAGCCCCTGGTCAAGATGTGCTACCTGCTGTGAAACCCTCCTCAGGACACAAGAATCCTCTGAGAGGCAAAAGATCCAGCCTTTTGCTTCCCAGACTCAGATTCCATGGGTCACTTCTATTACAAAACAGTGCCTGGATTTAGTCGGAAGCCAGAGAGAACACCATGGTCTCCATACAATAGCCTCATCCTTCAATGTCCATGATGTCTTTCTTTTGATAAGAATATATTCCATTCTGTAGATGTACCACATTTTCTTTATCCATACATTCAGTTCAGGAACATCTATGTTGTTTCCAGCTGCTGGTTATTATGAATAATGGTGCTATATAGTTGAGCAAGTGTCTTTGTGGGATGGTGCAGCATCTTTTGGTATGTGCCCAGGAGTGGTATAGCTGGGCCTTGAGAGACAGTATTCTCAGTTTTCTGAGAAAACGCCAAATTGATTTTCAACGTGGTTGAATCAGGTCGCACAAGCAATGGAGGAGTGTTCCCCTTGCTACAGACCCTCACCAGCATTTCTTCAGTTTTTTTTTTATTTCATTTTTTCTGATGGGTGTACGATAGAAATTCACAGTTGTTTTGACTTGCATTTCACTGACGGCCCAGGACTTTGAATATTTTTAACTACTTATTTGAATCTAATAAATATCCTAATTCTTTATCCTTCTGTTACATAGATCAAATATCCTGCCCAATCATTCCCTGGACATAACCAACAGTTTCCACCAGGATTTCCCCTCCCTGTGCTGCCACAACACTTGATTTTACATCAGCTCCTCCACAATCCCTCTTTCTGTCTGACTGCCGTGATCCTACAGAAGCATTGAAGTGACTGTTTGTAGGCCTGCTACTTCCCAACACAAAGGCCACCAAGTTCCTATGGGAAGCTCACTCGCTCGAACCACCAAAGCAGCCTGTTGAAACCTACTGAGGTCTAAAGACCACTGCTAAAAAGGAAAAAAGTATCACAACCCTCTCTGAACATGGAACTTTTGCACTGAAGAAAATCAAGAAAAACATTTTTTTATCAAAAAAAGGACTAAATCAATGACCTACCTCAGATAAGAAAGTCCCAGCACAGACACAAAAACTGAACAAACACATATACACACACATACACACATACACATATAAAAACAAACGCACATACACACACATGGACACATGCATACAAACATATACACACATACAAACACACATACACACAAATACACACACATATAAACATACAAACACAAATACATACATATAAACGCACACATACACACATACAAACATGTACAAATGCACATAAACATATATATAAACATACATATATATATACAAACACATACATACAAACACACATAAACGTAAATACACACACACACACACACACACACACAGACATACACCAGTCACATACCCTCTCCCAAAAATATCTAACTGCATGGTAATGATTCCAAGTTAGAATTACCTAGAACTTCCAGACAAAGAATCCAAAAGAATGATTACAACTCTGTTGACACATATCGAAGAAGCTGTCACTATCCATCAAGGGACTGAAAACAAAGAGCTGACTGAAAGAGAGAGGTCATCTAAGATATGGAATTAGGACAATATAACAAAGTCAACAAAGAACAAAAGGCTGAAATGAATCTGAAATGAAACCCCAGTGCGCATCTACGCCATAGAATGGATCACACAGAACACAGAAGGTCAGGAGGAAAGGTAAAGTAGAGGAGGTGGATCACTAAGCAAACGTCAAAGATAAACCTTTACATGTCTCTCTGCACATGGAACATGGACAGCTGTGTGACACTAGGAAAGGACACACTTCACTTAGTGGACATGGAGAAGGAAGAATAACAGGATGAGAGAATAAAGAATCTTTATGAACCTTGTTAAGTTTATTTTGTGGGTTTTCATTTCATTGTGCAATGTTTCTGCGTGTATGTGAGCATGTATCCGTGAGGAAGCCTTGAAAGGCCAGAGGGTCATTAGATACCCTGGAACTCACTTACAGATGGTTGTGAGTTGCCTGGTGTGGAAGGGGAGAACAAAATTCTAATCTGCCAGAGCAGCAAGTGCTCTTAAGCATGTAGCCATCTCTCCAGCCACAGCATGTAACATATTTTCAATGAAATCACAGAAGAAATATTCCCAAGCCAACTAAGAAGAGATGCCAATCCCTGTCCATGAGGCACACTGGACACCAAATAGACAGGACCAGAGAGGAAACCCCCACAATATACTGTAACTAAAACACTAAAAACACAATAAAGAAAATGTATTTCAAGTTGCAAGAAGAGACAAATGGCTTGTAAGGGCGGGCTCATGACAATGATACATAAAAACCTGGTAGAAACATGAGTCAAGAAGAGCCTAAAAAGACATATTCAAGTTCTAAGGCCCAAATGCAAAAACCACACTAATTCTCCCAGCACACATACCTACTAATGAAGAAAAAATAAAAGCATTCTATATGAAAAACACATAAAAGAATTCAAGACCAATGAGGCAGCTCTACACAGAATATCAGTAAGAACAATGCAGATTCAAGACAAGGATGAAAACACTTAATGGGACCACAGGGGATAAGCAAACCTGGATGCATGAATCAGGCTGTGGAATGAGAAATTGGGGGATGTCGATATCCTGTGAAAAATGAAGAGTATATTAGAGATCTATGTGAGAATCTGTGGGTTAGAGAACGGGCTCAAAGACTGAGAGCAGTGACTGATCTTCAAGGGATGCTGAGTTCAATTCCAAGAACCAACATGGTGGCTCACAACCATCCTAAATAGGATTTGGTACCCTCTTCTGGTATGTCTGAAGATAGCTACAGTGCACTCATATACATAAAATAAAAGACCTTATATTAGAGAAAACAAAATGAAAACCTATAGTCATCCAGTGCAAGAGAGAAAGTTTTATTGGGAGAAGATGAAAAACAGAACATTAGTGACATGAAAGAAGACTAAAGGATTAAATGAGATAAGGAATCCTGGAGAGAACAGGTGGGGAAATTAACCCAAACTAAGGATGTATGAAGATATGTAATGGAAACCCACTAGTCGGTAAGCTAATGAGAAAACACTTCATTCATCTTCTTTGATTAGGCCTGGCTGTTCTGGAACTCACTCTGTAGACAGGTCAAACTCAGAGGTCTCCATGTCCCAACCCACAACTGATATCATCCAAAGCATGTAAGACCTTACACATGTGGAAATATATTTTTCTAAATTACTCTGAAACAGACAATCCTGCATGATGAGACACTTCTACTCCCAAAATGTAAGTTATTACATGAAATATCTCAGTGTCTAACATAGAAAACAATCCTCAAGTTATTGGTCAGTGAGGTCCCAGATGTACCAAAAACAAAATAGGCTACTGCTCTTGGAGTGCTCTGTTAGTCAGAATATCCATTGTTGCAACAAAACACAATGAACAAAGAAAATTTATATTAAAATGGCTTATTCAGCTTACACTTTCATGAAACAGATTATTACTGAACAAAGTATAGAAGGAACTCAAACAGGGCATCTTCTTAAAGTCAGGAGCTGATGCAGAGGCCATGGAGCAGTGCTGACTTGGTTTGCTCCTCACAGTGTGCTCACCCATTTTTCTTATAAGATTCAGAACCATCGACCCAGGGTTGTCACCGCCCGCATATAGAGGGTTCCTCCTCCAAGTATTACTAATTAATAAAATGTTTTAGGTAGACATTATTGAGCTGTTATCAGATGTGAGGATCCCTTATCTCTGATAACTAGTCTAGCTTCTCTCAAACTAACAAGGACAGGAATCTACCATAACTATTTGATAAGACCCTGTAACAAAGTCATGATGCAAGAAAGATGATGAACCTAAAGAAATCAAGCTCAGTGAACCAGGAAACTCTCCATGCTGGGTGGTGGCTTACATGGTGCCAGAAAGAATTAGGCAGCTTCTGTGGGTGACAGAAAGAAAGTCACCAAAGTGTTGACCAAACAACGATTGCTAGATGCGATAATTCTGATCCACATGGCAAGATATGGCTCCTAGTGAGTAGTGGAATGACAGTTCTGGGTGGAACAAAGCTTCTAAATACATGCACATAAACATAGAGACATTTGTTGCTCTGGACTTGGTCAAAACGATTCGTTCAGTAATGTGAAGAATTTAAGTAACAGTGACTGTTCATCTGTAGTAACTCATCACAACTCTCCAATCTGATAGGCTCAGGAGACACTATCAAAGAAAGAGACAGAAACAGTAGTAAGGGATGAAAAGAAGTATGAACTGCTACCTTCTGAACATGAGTGTTGCACACATATGTTCTAACCAAGAGTGTTCACGTGCACAACACATCCAAAGATGGAAATGCTCAAGAGGCCGGGATGGATGGAGCAAAGCCACACCAAGACGTACCCTGAGGGGATGAGTTATTGGCAGGTATTGAAGGGTGAGAAGCACTGACTCTCCTTAGGACATGGTAAAGGTATGCTGCACACACAAGAGTGGAAAGCCCTAAATACAATCAATATACATAACCAAAATAAACAAAGTGTGAATCTGTGATGGAGAGGAAGTGAGGGCTCTAGAAGCAGGTACTGCCAATTGACTATCATCACATTTCATTAAACAAACATACATTTTTTAAATGCATGAACATTACTGAAAATATAAATGCACACATACTTCTTCATTCATGTCAGGCCTGTTATAATTCCAGAGAAAGAAGAAAAGAAAGAGGTCACACACTATTATACAACTACTGTGCCTAACAGAATCCTAGATCACTACTATGTTTCTATCAGTTTACTCTGTCACTACAATCATCCATCCCTGTCCATCCCTTACTCGTGGGTACCTTCAGATATGCATGGATGCTTTGTGTCACTCATTCCTAAGACTAAGGACTTGAAAGGAGACCATCATATAAAACTATGACTACAGAAACCTTAGTTGTACGATGGGTGCCTATGATTTGGTTAATGGCTAGGTATTGAGTTTATACAGAAAACACTATGAAACACCATAAAAGTCCTTTCAAAGAACGGATCCCTGTCATGTCACTTGTAACCCTATATGTACTGGTATAGCACACAGCCACACAACATCATCTTGAATAAAAGGCACAAACACATAAGAAAGTTTATGAGCATGTAAAATAAAAAGAGGACAGATAAAACTCCTTATGTTACACTCCATAAACACATTAATGGGCGTAATTTATTGGCTTCTCCTCAACTCAATGTTGAAAACACAACACAAAGAACCATCAGGATCCTACAGATGTGGCAAAAATTCTGTATGATGTGCCTGCTAAGCCATCCCAAGTGCAGTTCTAACAGGAATAAGAACTTGCCAACAAAAGCAAGAACAAAGGTCAGCTGCTATTCTGGAAAGCACACTGATCACACCTGCCTTATCAGCACATCTATCTCCAGCCCCTTCCTCCAGCATGACCTTTCAAGGAGGCACTGGATGGGCTATAAAAGGGAGAAAAGGGTTTCAGGTTGACAAGCAGAACCAGGAGCAAGAGACACAGCTTCTGAAGACAACAGCCTTCAACAAGGGGCAAGGTAAGGACTGCCCAGAGGAAGACACACAGGGCAGACCTGGTGGAATGAGCCTGGAATAGGTCACCTCTGCACAGAAAACTAGGGCTTACTCATGGCAATCCAGAGTGTTTCTCTGTTGCTGAACTGCAGGACAGTGAGCTTAGCATAGGCTAGAAAATAATAAGGGCTAATAGACTGCTTTAAGAAAATGGGATACTGGATGCTGAATTCCCAGAGATACCCATCAGGTCAGCATACATGAATTCAGGAATACACACGTAGGTCTTGATTTTTCTTAGAGTGGTTTACATTAATGCCATGCTGTTTACCTTTCCCAGAGGTCAGAAAGAAAAGAGAGAAATCTGGTGTAAATGGGGCGAGATTTAATTTCAAATCAGCAATTTAAACAAGCCAAGGAATGAGCCATTTTCACCACTTTGCTATAACCATGGTCCAATGGTGATGGCAACACAGTACTTGACTTTGCTACTGTTGATACACAGTGCCAACCAAAACCAACATGGCATCCTCTGAGATTCAAACATATCACACATAGAACAGCTTAGTCTGAGAAGGCTCGGTCCATGAATATTACAGACGGAGGCAAAAGAATGGCATGATGCCTTAGAAGCCATATATCTATCAGGTGATGGGTGTTGCTATAAAGCTTGGGGTGTGGCTGCAGTATTGCTGAATGGTTTTTATTATCAAGAATCATTACGGGCCATTTTTGAAAATGTCATTTCAATGATTTGTCTTGAAGTAAGGACTTAACAGAAGGAAAGTGATGATGGTCCTGATAACTTTGCCAAAAATGAGGGAAGAGACCCAGCCCCGAGTTTTACATAACCTGACAGGCTACATGGAAGAAATGCCACCGTCCAACCAGTTTGTAGGAATGTGGTATGGAAGCATACCTCAGCACCACTCTACATGTTAGAGAGGGGCTGCTCAGATCACTCAGCTGGTCAAACTACCTGTCTCCCAGCTTGACGACCCAAGTGTGATCTCTGATACAATCGGCAGAAGGAAAGAACAAACAAAAACACATTGTAATGTGGCTTACAAACATATCATTGGGAACACATATAGGCACCAACAGAAAATAATGGATACATGGAATTAAATTAAAAACAGAGCAGGCAAGGTAGTGCACAATTTTAATACCAACACTGGAGGAAAAGAGGCAAGAAGATCTCTATAATTTCAAATCTACCATGGTCTACCAAGCAAGCTCCAGGATCCAGTATCAATAACAAAAAACACTGTCTAAAAATTAAATAGAAGTAAATGTCGGCGGGGGAGTAGCACTTAAAGATTAAGGGTGAGCAGGGAATATGACAGTCAGATATGGAATAATTACCAGAAGTCACCAGCACATCTCTGACCTATCAAGAATGACTTATGTCAACGAAGACAAGAAAAGCCAGAAAAAAATAAAGTCCAATACTAATTACTTAATGAGATTCTTAATGGAAAGGACCTGAGATTTTGGGCGAGGACACAAAACTTGACCTGATCACACAGATAACTGGGAGGCTGCAAAGGCTGAGGTCATCACACACTGGTAGAGCAATGCTACAAAATAGACAAGTCCTGTGTGCAATCTCAACACTGAAAACAAAACCATAGAAGGGACATTGATGCTAAGAATAACACCAAGCATATGGAACATCCCAGGACAGTAACAAATATACACATGGAACTAGGAAGAGAGACCTCAGGACAGGGCTCAGCTTACACTGACATACGCAGCCATTCCTGACAGTACACTGAGCCATGGGAGAAACACGGGAAAGAGGGGTTACTTCAAGATGTGTATTGCCATGTATCAGATCAAATTCCCATGAACAGATGAGAATGGAATTGTCCAGAATGTCAAAATATGCACCTACAATAGCCAGAAAGTCATCTACACAAAGATCAATGACAGCTCTAAGATCTGGTGAGATTGTGATGTGCTACCCATTTCTTTTCTTCAGGTTTCAGCCACAAAGATGTGGGTTCTCCAGGCCTTGGCCCTCATGCTGAGCATTCAAGCAGGAACACTAGACCTGGTGGAAACACCCCCTGTGGTGGGCAATATTCCTGCTTTTCTGCCTGCTCCCGTCAGCCTGCCTGGAGCAAACCCAGCTCTCTCAGTCCTCAAAGGGTCAGCCACCGATCAACGGTTGCCTCCCAAAAAGCCTGGACCTCCTTCCAAAGGCGGCAAGTGTGTACCTGCAGCCAGATACTTCGTCTCCGGTGGTAAAATCCAGGAATGTAAGTAAGACACATTTCACCTCTTACCTTAAGTCCTGGCCACACTTTACCCATGCTGCACTTCTCTGAGCTCAGACTAAATTCAGTCAATTTTCTGAACAAGTGGATTTAAACATGATGACACTGTAACATCTGCTTCATGCCTACAGAGCAAAGGGATTCTACAAATCCTGCTACAGCAAGAGTCTGAATCCAGGTCATCCTATGCCACTCTAGGATGGCACAGTGCTTGTAAGGTTTACTCTTAGTCCAGGACAAGCTTATGATACCCTGGACAAAGCAACTGTCCAAACCTAAAGGCTGTCTCACGATTAGCCCTCCAGTTTGGTCATACCAACTAAAGACTAGGTCACACGACAGGTTCCTTCTTGCTGGGTTTCAATTATTTGACTAGACTCCCACAGATCCTAAACCCTCACTCTGCTGTTCAGCACTAGGAAACAGAAAATTTAGGATGTCCTGCACACCCTGGAACACATATGCTCTCTCAAAACCCATTTCATCTCCTTCCTGAGACAATGTTCTCAGAGATAAAAGTTCTACTCCCCATGGTTTGCAAATGCAAAGCACACAATGAAGTAATTCTGTTTGAGAAACAGAAAATGGATAGGACTCATGGGATAAATAACAACAAAAACCCTTACACTTCTCTTAGCAGCTCCCTAGAGCAAGGGTCTAGCAAAGCCCTGCATCAGAGGAGGGCAGGATAAACATGCAGGCCCTAATCCATGAACTGGCATGGGTGGCTTAGAATTAACATCCCTCAAAAGAGCAACTTGTGAGACACAGAAGTCCTGGGCAAAGAAACAGCAGCTAGGCTGGAAAGGGTGCTTCAGGGAATTCCTTCAAGGGTGTTGAGCCAGAAATGTCCCTTGGCTCAAACAGCTTCAGCTATAGGTTCAGCAAGGTTGACCACAGTCAACATTTATTTCACTGTTCTGTTTCTAGGCCATCCCTCCCACAGCAGAAAGGCACTCAGGGAGAGCAATCTAGAGACTTGATAATCCTCCAGGCCATGGCTCACTCAGCCTCTTCTATATTTACCCTGGACTTCATCTCCCTCTTCCTACTTGAATCAGACGGGGACAAACACATGATAAGCCCCTTTCTGGAAACCAATGCCCAGCTTTGATCAAATGCAAAGCAAGAGATTATTTCACATTCAGGTAGCAACAATCTTCAACACAAAAGGGGGTCAAGACGAGGCAAAAGGGCAGAAGGACACAGGCATAATAAAGTAGAGAAAAGCCACCTTGTATCTTCTAGACACTGCTACTACTGTAGTCCCTCTACCTTGTGACAGATAAAGACATTCATAAAATGTTTCTTTGTCTACAAGCCTCCAACAAACACAGTGTGGCTCAGGGGACTGATGGAGACTCTAAAGAACAGACTGAAATTGGAAACTAGACACCAGAAAAAACAAACAAGCAAAATAATGTTGGCCTGATGCCCCTCAACAACGCAAAAACACCAGAACAGAATGCTATGCATACTGAGTGTGAGTGGGCCTGGACCAGAGAGAGGAACATATTTTACACGGTTCTTATTAAGAGGAAATAGAAGGACAAAAGAGAGCAAGACAAAAGAAAAATGACAAACATCAGTGATGCTCTACTCTCACTCCCTGTCCATGTAACTTGCACACAAATAGTCCCATCACAAGTTAGCAGCAGTATAGGGTAAAAGAACCTACTGACTCCAGCAATGGTAGATTTCTCTAACAGCAGGCTAACTCTTAACCAGGACAGTGAAAAGACTGGAACATAGAGGGCAGAATACAAAGTCCCTATGTGCTCCATATTTCAAAATGCTATCTTCAAGAAAGAAAGGGTCCTAGGGCTGAGCTGACACCAGATGTCTGTTGATCTCTTTCAGACCTCATGAACACACTGCCCCCACAGATTGAGAACTTGGTGAGGTGTGATGGCGTTGACCTGGAAGGCTTAATTGCTGATGTGTTAGCCACACTGCAGAACTCTGACGTGCTCTCCATCTTAGATGCCGCCTCCCTCCTACAAGGGGCAGGAGGACTTGGCCTTGGTGGAGTCCTAGGCAAGGAAGGCAATGAGGATTCCTCAAAGTCCTCCTCAGGCTCCAAACTCCCTGGTGGTCTTGGCCAGCTCATCCCCGGGGGCCTCACAGACAGCCTCCCAGGCAAGGAAATGCTGAGTGGCTTACTTGGTGGAGACAAGGGCTCTGGAAAAGGACTTCTGAATGGGAATGGGCTCGCCAACATCAAGAACCCTGTGGATGGCATAGTTGAAAATGCAAGCAATTTGACAGACGCTCTCCAGGACCAAGTGAACAATGTGATCCCAGAAGGCATCAATGAGCCTGTGTCAGATCTGCTCCATACAAACCTCAAAGACACTCTCCTCAAGTAAGTGCTTTCTGAACAGTTCTCTGGGGTTTGGACAAAAAAGCTGCTTGTGGGAACTCTCACATTCAACCTACAGCAATCCCAGGACAGCCACCCTTCATAGAAACATATACTTACTTCCCCTGGGATTCACTCGGGTAAATATGACGGGTATTTCGTGAGCACAAAGCTTTGCATGGTGTCGAGGGAAGCTCAGGGGTTATTGGACTAACTGAGATCGGGTGGTGGTGAACTTGCCACCTCTCAGGTATTTCTCATAAGGGCCAGGCTGTTTCCATGACATGACTGAGACTTGTTGTCGTTCTGCAGATTAGAGATCACAGAAGTAACAGTGGACAGCACTGATCTAACCATGAACGCTGATGAGATCCAAGTTCTCTCCATGGTTACTGCCATCATCGAAGGAAAGGGGTGAGTGTGTTTCCACAGTGGTGGCCTGGGTCAGCCTGGATTAGGGTACAAATGCCCTATGCTAGAGTCAGATGACAAAGACACATAATGAGACAGAAGAGCATTGGCTTACCGCCCAGCCAGCCTTACACAGTAAAATATTATCTCAAAACAGAAATATATACATAGCTATATATGAATATAAATCATATACATATACTGAAGTATCAGTAGCAGCCCATGCCTGCTACTGGCAGATTTCTCTTATGAACTTATGCTCAACGTAGAAGGTCTGAGACATAGACTTGGGGTGAACCTTTGTGTGGTAGCCTGTGCCATCAATAATGGGTGACCACCTCAAGGCTTGGTAAGAAGATTGTTTATGAGATACTGAATGACTGCCAAAAAATGACCAGGATCTTCTTCTCCCCGAAGAAATTAAGAACATTTGGATTCAAATGTTCAGTTCTTTCCTCTAGAGGATGACTATGGCCTGAGGCATGAAGCTCTTGCCCTAATGCCTAACCCTCCTCAGGTGCTCCAATCTCAGGCTGTACCCTATTCACTGTCACCTTCTTCTCCACAGCTTGCTTGGAACAGTCGCCACCGCACTGCAGTTTCAATCTAACATGGCCGTAACCATGAAAATTGCTGTTTCCTCCAACAACACCCAATGTGTCAACCTTGATGTCCAAGACACCCATATAGAGGTCAATGAAATGCACATTCAGTTAGTAGAGACGTACGTAAGACCTTTCTTTTTGTTACTGCCTCAATTCAAATGGGGGTGAGAAGGTGCCTGCTGCTCTGCCAGGGTGAGTGGGTTACAACAGTAGACTAGACAAAAAAGAAATGCCAACTAGCATTTTCCCACCTTGTTGAAAAACAGCCTTCTCATGCCTACATTTCATCTTCCCTCCAGACTAGTTTTGTAACCCTGACCATGTATTTAATAAGCAGTACACTGACCAGATTCAAAACTGCAAAAAATAACCATGTGGGCCACACAGTGAAAACCTCTCTGACAGCTGTGTACCTCGGTGACATGTTCATGACTCCTGTCTTAACCATAGCATGCATGCAGGCTCCTCTGATTTCCGGTCACACTGACAAAGCTGGAATGCTTTCCAACCTGCACAGACCTGGCTTTCACTTTTTCTCCTTCCCTGTGCTATTCCCATGGAAGGAGCCATTACATTTTCTTTAGCAAGAGCTTATAAAACTGTGAGTTCAGATTCACAACTTCACCAAGACAAGAAACAGGGCTGTGAATAAGGAAGCTCAACAATCTGAAGGGTCGAGCCATCCAGTTGAATTACGTGTCCTGGGCTTTGGCAAGGTGCCTTTGAATCCTCCTTAAAAACCAAGCCAAGTGCTCCGGCTCTCCACATATTGAGAACACGGGTATCATCCTGACTCCATCAGTGAGATGATTCCTCTAACAGGTGGACAAATCCAAAGGCACAAGAATCACTTATTTCAACATGTGTTCTTTCACAGCGTCACAGAAACTGTGCCTCTGCCTTTGCCCTTAAACGACCTCGTCCCAGTACTACTGACAGCAAAAGTGAATGAAAATGTAAGTCCGGGGAAGGGGGAGGCCTCCTTCATGGAGCTGAGTCACTGGGGAAACCCTGAGAGAAGGAAGCTTGCAGTCTGTAAATGGCCTAGGAGAGATTTAACAAACGCAGGGCTCTCTGGAGCTCAGGGACTACCATGGACAATCAGCACCTCTGGAACACACTGCCTAGCAGCAGAACTACAAATCATAAGATATGGCAGCTGTAGATAACTTCAGCCCATGGGATGCCAGGAAAATGTCAAAGAAGGGGAAGCCAAGGAGAGAAGAACAAGAGGTGGTAAGGCAACACAGGCCTCTGCTAAGCTCCCTGTGCTCACTTCACAGCTGAAGAAGTCCAACTCTTGTGACATCGTCCTCAACGACTTCAATGACTGCAAGAACAGTGAGTACTTCCTGAGAGTTTCTCTCAGAGCAGAGCTGGGCCTAGCACCTACAAAGTTTCATAGGGTGACATGCCACAGGGAGAGACCTCTAGGAGGCCATCCTCCAATACTACAGAAACACAAAAGCCTCCTCAGCACACTTAGAGGACACAGTGGCCCACTTGACTTATCCCTCATCATACATGACTTCTGCCATATGGAAGAGCATAGGACCCAGAGCCTCTGAGGTGTTCACCTGGATCTCACCAACCCGAAAACCTTTCAAAGGAAGCCTTGCATAGAGTCTGAATCAAGGGCATTCTCAGGACCACATCCCTGGGTATCTGAGATTGGAAAAGCTCACAGGATCCCAAAAACATGACGACAGACACAGTTGGTGAGACCTACTGTGTTGAACCACCTACAAAGATGAAGTGAAAAATGGGGCATATTTCTCAAGTTCCAGAGGATCTATATACAGGCTCTAGCTAGCCAGTTGTTCCTTCCCTGAGTAAAAAATATATGAGTACATAAATACATAAATTTTTAGTGTAAAACAAAAGTTCATAGCGTCCATGGAGATGTTGAAGGTATTCAGGGCTGCACCTTGCATCTGGCAGTAGCTGGAATCCATACTGGTTCTAGCAGGAAATGAGAGCTACAGAGTTTGAGGCACAGCAGCCACTGATGGTTGCTCTGTTCTCTCCATTCCTCCCTTTCTCCTCTGCAGCTACTGGCTTATTCAGTTACCAGGTTCATAATGCCAAGATCGATCCCAAAGGACTTTCCATCTTCTACTGTGTAAGTATTCACTGGCTTTTCAGTGGCAACTGGATGAAGGCTGGATGTATATACCTTAGCCACCAAACAGATCAGATGATCAGAACAGTAAAGCCATGGGCTCTATTCAGATGCCTAACGTTTTCCTGGGGTCACTCTCCTGAGTGCCCAGCTGGGACAAGGTCAGTCTAGAGCTCTTCCCTTCAACTCCACAGGACAATGTCCTCAGAGGCACTCCAACAGGGAGGAGCATCACTTGACCCAGTTCACAACTCTGCTGTCAATGAACTACACACACAAACAAAAGCACCCGCTTTTTCTAACCATGCACAACACAACCCGGAAAGCAGAAGCATACCATGACAATTAACAGAGGAGCAGGCATCTGCTGGATTAGGGAGGAGCTCAGCTTTTCTTCTGGAGATTCATCAAACAAACTCCACTCTCTTGCTGAAACACAAGTACATGCATAACATGAAATGAAGCTCATTAAACAACCTGATACACACACAAAGCACATGGCTAAGCTGAGAGTCTGATCCTTCTGCACACTACAAGTGTGGTAACCAGGCCTGGCTCTGTAGACAGTATGAAACATTCCCATCAGGGTGAGGAGTAAGCAGGTGTGTACAAGACACACATGCATGAGTGATGACGGACATGGGTCCCACTTCTCACTGTTCTTCACTGGATATGCCAACAAACCTTCCAAAAGAACTTACACATCAGACAGATGACAGGAGACAGCATACAAAAAAGAAAAAAAACTGAGGATAGAGAGCAAGAGAAAGCAAGAGAGAAAGACAGAGAGGGACAGAGGCAGAGGATGACAGAGTCAAAGGGAACATGAGAGGGGAAGGGAAAAACCAAGGAAATCTACAAAGTCAAGGAAGTTCTTCCACCGTATGATGACTTATGGAACATAGGAGGGAGGGAGGGAAGGAAGAGAAAAGTAAGGGGGACTGAAGGGAAGAAAAAAGAAGGAGAAGAAGAGGGAGCAAGGGAAGGAGAAGTAAGATATAACTGAAACATGACTGAGAATGGCCTTAGTTTTTTAGAACTGTGTCAAGAAGGGATGCAATTAGGAACCATACACATGTCCATGAAATGTGTCAGAAATCTCTACACTTCCTCAGCTGAGGATTTGTGGCCTCTCACAAAAGCTGGACTAAGGCCTCTTCACCCTGCATTTACGCAGCCAAGACACATGGCCTTCACACCAGTGATAACCTGATCAACTCAATAGATTTCCTCTACTTCCCCCTCCATAGGCTACAGCCAATATAGGCAACAAAACAGTGCCTGTGCCTGGAAGTCGGCTGCCTCCAATTCCAAAAAACGCCAGCATTGCGGTAACTGTCTCCTCCACAACACTGAAGACAATTGTGAAACATGTGGCCCAGCAGAGCTCTGTTCAGGTGAGTGTCCTCTGTCAGCCACAGGGCTACACTAGCCTGGATATCAGCTGAGTCTGTCACTTCTGAGGGAAAAGATTCTTGAAAGGATTGAAAAGACCAATGACACAGGACACATTACACTTAGTGATCAGCTGGGGCCTTGATGTCATCAGTGAGACAACAGAAGAAGGCTTGGGGGATAGGGACTGGGGGACAGGAAGGGCAGGAAACATAAACAGTATGAGTGTGACATCCACTTCCCCAGGTACCATGATCAGGTGAAATTGCACAGAAGCATCTCCACCACAGAGTCCACACGGTCATCAGAGATCTTGGGAGACAAAAGGGCAGAGAGACACGTTTCTTCTTTGAAGGGCTTGATTGAAAGGACCATGTCTTTCACAAGTTCCCTGTCCAAAGGCCCACATCATGAAGTAAACAGAGTTGAGGGGTGGGAAAACTCCTGCCATTTCTTTTTTCTCAGCTGCACCAGCACCCAAGCTGGGCAGTGGAGCCTACAAGACAGAACGCAGTCTCTAAACCAAGACAGAAGGACACATGCCTGACTCATGACACAGCTCCTCTGAACTCTTCCCCACACTGACTGAAATCTTTCTCATGACAGATGAATGACCTGGAAGCAAAAATCACCTCTATAGCATTTGCCTCCCAGGAAAACAATGTGCTCAGAGTGAAGTATAAAGTTGACATAACAAAGAATGGGGAGAGCTTCGCCACTGGGGAAACGGTGAGTGCTCACAAATGAAGGACACTGGGTGGAAGAAGGACTTGGTTGAGCGGGAGGAACTCTGTCCAATATCCTGAGGCCCATTTTGTCTTGATGTCCCCACAGCAGAGGGAAAGGCCAGGTCCCCTTGTCTCACACATGCTCTCTTCTGTCATTTCAGACACTACTCATCTCCCATGGCAGTAAGATTGCAAATTCCAAACTGGTACCCGACATCAAACTCACAAGGTACTACAGAACACCCTGGGGAACACACAGGCACAATGGGACCTGGGTCTGGCAAATGTTTGAATTATTAGAGGAATTGGGAATGAAGGCTTACATGATCTCATTTGCTTGTCTATTCTGTCAAGTCTACAGCTGACTCAGCTGAAGTAAGACCTGAACTCAAAACTTGAGTTGTACTGTTCTCATGGACCTAATGTTTCTCTGTCTTTTGTTGCTGACAGGTCTGATCACAGTGTGGTGCCCCCTGAGGCTGTAAGTTGATGTGCCCTTATGTTGATGTTTCCCATGAGAGGTGGGAAAGCATGGCAAAGTCAGACACACAGTGATTCAAGACTGGGGAAAAGAGAGGGCCAGAGAGACTAGAGCACATACCTAACATACCTGCTGTGTAACAGAAAATCAGGCCCCTAACATGCTCTCTGGGGAGCTCTTAAACCATAGCTGCCCATTCCCAGCTGGCAGGCATGCAGAGGTTCCAGAGGCTACAAGGAACATACACACAAACACATAGAAACTGACTCAAAGTCTGGTGTTAATACAAGAATACCCACAGTGGGTACCCAGAGATGGGACACCAAGTGTGTCCCTTTAACACTAGGAGAAGTGCAGGCCAGGAAGCAGCTGATTCTATGGTGACTCCAAGGCCAGCAATCCCCCCATCTCTCCTTAGCAGGGAAGTAACAGAGCTTTCCAGGCTTTGGCACAGTAAGAAGAACTGAGGATTGATTCCTGACCTCAGGCAGTTGCTCATACACATGGGACAGTTCTTTATGCAAACAGTATGCCTCTAAATGTTAAAGGGCAGAGTTAAGGAGTATTCACTATGTGCAGACAGTAGGGTGCTGTACAGTTGCACCCCAACCCAGTACTTAAGTGGTCTGACAAATATGGAAGCAACACCTATGCTTCCAGAGGAGGGTCCCAAGGGCAAAGGCACCAGCACGACACAGAGAGACACAGACCCACATGTCCTCAACCCACATCAGACCAAGCTAAAGGGACTAGTCAAAGTCTTTCTCCCTTTGACCTCTAAATTGCTCCTGAAGTCCAAAGCCACTTGCCATACATGTTGCACAGTAACACTGAACAGGACAATACCTCTGCTCAAGGACCCACAAGGCAAACAACTCCCAATAGTGACTCCCAAAACTTCAAAAGACAAGACCCCTAAGGATGCATGGAAACCCACCTCCACATTTGACCTTGACACATGACAGATTGTCAAGTAGAGAACCACAGGAACTAGCAGCCTGAGATAATGCTCCTGGGCGCTGAGGACAAGCAGAGGACTACAAGGCTTTACTGAAAATGTCCTCTCTTGTCTTGCAGAAGGAAGAAGTGGAAGGCATTATGTCTGAAGTCACAAAGAAGGCCTGGGCCAACTTCAATGGTATGTGGAATTAGGAACAGTAACTGTGAGCATAGCTGGTGCCCTTTAGAGATGGGAGGGGGACATATTACTTAACCACATATCCAAGCACATGGCCACCTTGTCATCTGCTGGGTCATATATACATCACCTTCTCTTTGCATGAATGGCAGCAAGTGGTGGTAAAGAAGGAAACAGATCAAATTGCCTCCTCTCCAGCTCCCATGATACCTTGTTCTCGGGTGTCTTGGGACCACTGTCGTCAAGATATACAGATACACAGTGGACCTGGGGCACCAGGGTCACTCCCCCATAGACATTAGCGATATAACACTGAAAAGCTATGTTGTGCCTCATTGGACAACAATGATGATGGTGCCACGTGCCAGGTGTACACATGTCTGCTTAGTTCTATCGTAGTGCCACTGACCCTCAAATAGGTCGGTCCATCGCTAGTCATCAGTGGGAGGAGACCACCTGGTCCACACCTGCTTTGGGTGCCTCTCTTCCCATACACCATCCTATAGACTGGGATGGACAGTATTCTCAGCACCATCTTGAATGGGTGTAGCAGTGACTCCTCCTAGGCCCACATACAGGTCAGAGACACCAAGTGTGTCTCTGGTCAAACAAGCCAACCAGATCATCATTTCCCTTAACTCCTGTCACAAGCTGATAACTTCCTTTTGCAGAACTGTATAAAAAAATGAATATTCCAGATGGAGTGTCTTCAAATACGTTAATGAATTCTGATGTCAAATTGCTGAAAAAGGTAAGTAACAGACACAGAATTCTTTTCTTTGCTTCTTTTGTTTTGCTCTGCTTTGCCTCAAATCCAGGACCATCACATATTCTTAATCTACCTGTACAAGCAGTGTGAAATGTGACACTGAAACCCTCAGCTTCTCTCAGATGCCTCGAACCTTCAGCTGGCCTTGAGCCCAGACTTCCTCCAGCTGCTGTATATCAATTCCTAGAGAATCTGAATGAGAGAACGTCAGCAATTGTCCACAAGGGCTTTCCATACTCTCATTCTTCTATACTGAACCTATGAGGAGCCAGTCCTGATCAGGGTCAGACCAGATGAATGACCTGTGCACTCTACCTACAGTGACAAGACACACAGCGCACAGTAGGTTATGTGATTGCAGTAAACAGTAGTTACTAAACAACCAGCATGATGCCAGTGCCAGCAGGTACTTCACTCAGGATCTTGTGAACACAAGGGGCAGTGTAGTAAATCTGCTGTCTCTGGGTAGATCCCAACCTCATCTGCATGGATCCACTCCTGCCAGAGGATTCACCTTCAAATTCTCTCTCATAGTGTAAACTCTCCCGGGCTCACTGGCAGGCGTCCTCTCCCATCCCTGAAGCAGTGCTATGGAGATCTGCTGGGGATGCAGAGTTGGCAGTTCTCATGCCTAAACTCAACTTCCAGGGTTAAAGGCAGAAACCATTGTCTTTCTCCCTCCTCAGAATGACCTTCAGGCAACAAACTGAGGCCAGCACAACTGAACCCAAAGTACTGAACAACAGACAACTCCCCTGCGAATTCTTCCCATGCCTCTTTCAGCCCATCCTTATGATTCAGGAGACAATAGCCATGGTCTCTCCGCATGCCTAGGTCCTCTGCCTTTGTGACAAGGTCAAGAAGAACAGTTGGAGGAAACAAGCATTGTTGTAATCAGCTCCTTAATAAACACTGCCTTCATGCAAAAGTGAGAGATGACTCATTCCTTAATGCTGGTGCATATTCCTGAGCAAGCAAAGAACTTCTTACTAGGGGATGAACAGTAACATGAGACAAGAAAATCCAGTGTTCCCAGGCTCTCCGGGGACAATGGTTAAACCTTTCTGCCACTCACCTCCCTGTCTCACTCTGGATCTGGAGTGCCTCACAGAGGCTCAGGTGGGAAAGCCCTGCTCCCCACCTGTTGCAATTGGGAGGTGGGACCTATGCTGTCTGAGGTAGTTCTTTAGGTCACTGGGAGCTTGCCCTTCAAGCACATGGGGAGGCCTGTCTCTTCTGAGCACTTTGTTTCCCATGAACATGCATTGCTATCCACAGGCCTAAAGACCAAAATAATAGGTCACAGCTCTGGTCCTCTATCACTGAGCTTATATTAACCTCTTCCCAGCTGAAGATGCTTACGTTGTTATGCTGTTGAAGATCTAACACCGTCTACAAGTCTAAATACTTCATTATGATTCAAAGCCAACAGACCTGAACCCAAATTCTCCATGTTGAAAATGGAGAAGCCCAGTTAAAATACAAAAGGTAAGATGAGTCAGAGCAGGTAAGAGCCTAATACCACTACAAACTGTGCAGAAAAGGCTGTGTGTCCCAGGTCAGTAAGTACAGTCCGAGTCATGTGACCCTGAGGGACAAGTCAAGACAGTAGTGGCTTTGAAAATATTTCAAATTGTGAATATTTTGCCTCACTGCACTATTTAGATAGAAGAGAGGGGGGAGAGAAAAATGGGGGAGGGAGGGAGGGTGAGACAGGCTAATTCATAAAAACTTATGTGCTGTGGAGACAGACAGTTTGATCTCTGGGGATTCTGAGTACCCAGACTAGCTTACTTGCTATATTCCAGTTCCGTGTGAGACTTCCAGGAAAAATTTTAAGATGCATTAATAGAACCTCAGGAACTACATTCAATGTTTTCTTCTGACCTAAGCACCTATGCACACAATTACACAAGTACCAAATATGCATTAACCTGTATGTACAGGAACAAAAGTAAACCAAACAGAAAAGCAAAGATGCCATGTCAATAAAGGTAAATGAGAAATTGCCAAGAATTCAAAAATATGCACGTATGGAAATATAACTGACATGTCTACCCTAGGTAAACTTCTGCACTACGCTCAGTGTCTGGGCATCATTTCTGCCATGATATCAGATAGAATGATCTTATGGAAACATTTTCTCAATTGAGACTTCTTCATTTCTGATGACTCTAGTTTGTGTCAAGTTGGAAAAAAAAGGGGGAAAAAAACTAGCCACAGATGCAGGTATGGTTCAATATATGAAAATCCACCAACAAAATCTACTATATAAACATACTGAAAAAAAAAATCATATGATCATCTCATTAGATGCTGACAAAGCCTCCAACAAAATCCAACACTCCTTCATGTTGAAAGTCTTGGAGAGATCAGGGATCAAGGCACATCCCTAAATGTAGGTTTTTGTTAAGGCAATACATAATTGGGCAGTGTAGGCAGGGAAAGAGGCTGGGGGAGCTGAAGATGGAGGCAGGAGGCAGAGACTGAGGGAAAGAGATTCCAGAGGCAACATGTAAGGTGATGTGTATGTTTCTTTCAGCATATCTCTAGCTTGATGAGGTTGTTATCATTATTTCTAAGGGTTTCTATGGGTCTATTTATCTCATATAGATAGGCAGTTTATATCTTTGTCCATTGGTTGTAAGCTTATTGCGTAAAGAATTTGTGGATTGAGGATTTAACATATAAACCTGTTTGATAAGTTATCGGACTGTGGAGACATGTTTGTTCGGGATGGTGTGGGAAAGGAACACACCAGGGTGATAGTATCCACCCAGGACAGAAGCAACACAGGCAGTGAAGTGAACCATGCCTGAGTTCTTAGAAGCAGAATGGAATACCAAGAGATTCCAGCAGTGTCAGATGGCATGGTGGGAGCCAGCGTGGCATGGGATAAAAGGTTAAGCAATCTTTTTAATATTTACCACAACACCTAAACATAAGAAAAGCAATATACAGCAAGCCAATAACCAACCTTAAATTAAATGAAGAGAAACTTGAAGCAATCCCACTAAAATCAGGGACAAGACAAAACTGCCTACTCTCTCCCAATCTACTCAATATAGTATTTGAAGTTCCAGCTAGAACAGTAAGACAACAAAAGGAGATCAAGGGGATACAAATTGGAAAGGAAGTAGTCAGATATAACTATTTGCTGATGATATGATAGTATACATAGGTAATCTGTACCAGCTGGTTTTATGTCAATTTGACACAAGCTGGAGTTATCACAAAGAAAGAAGCCTCAGTTGAGAAAATGCCTCCCTGAGATCCAGCTAGAAGGCATTTTCTCAACTAGTGATCAAGGGGGTAAGGCAGGGCCCATTGTGGGTGCCATCCCTGGGCTGGTAGACCTGGGTTCTATAAGAAAGCAAGCTGAGCAAGCCAGGGGAAGCAAACCAGTACATAACATCCCTCCATGGCCTCTGCATCACCTCCTGCTTCCTGACCTGTTCCAGTCCTGACTTCTTTGGTGATGAACAGCAATGTAGAAGTGTAAGCTGAATCAACCCTTTCCTCCCCAACTTGCTTCTTGTTCATGATGTTTTGTACAGGAATAGAAACCCTGACTAAGACACAATCCCAAAAATTCTATCAGATAACTCCTATAGCTGATAAACAACTTCAGCAAAGTGACTGGATATAAAATTAACTCAAAGAAATTAGTAGCTTTCTTTTATACAAATGATAAACAGGCTGAGAAAAAAAATTAGAGAACCAACACCCTTTACAATAGCCACAAATAATATAAAATACCTTGGTGTAACTTTAACCAAGCAAGTGAAGGATCTGTATGACAATGACTTCAAGTTGCTGAAGAAAGAAACCGAAGAAGACATTAGAATATGGACAGATCTCCCATGCTCATGGATCAGTAGGATTAACACAGTGAAAATGGCCCTCTTACCAAAAGCAATCTATAGATTCAATGCAATTCCTATCAAGATTCCAACACAATTTTTTACAGAACTTCAAATAGCAATTCTCAACTTCATATGAAAAAACAAAAAAAAAAAAAAAAAAAAAAATACCCAGGATAGCCAAAACAATCCTAAACAATAAAAGTTTCTGGAAAATTAAGCTGTACTACAGATCAATCATGATTTTTAAAAACTGCAGGGTATTGGTACAGAAACAGACAGGCTAATCAATGGAATAGAATCAAAGACTCAGAAATAAACTCCCACAACTATGTACACTTACTTGATTTTTGACAAAAAAAGCCAAACCATACATTGGAAAAAAGAAAGTATCTTCAACAAATGGTGCTGGACTAACTGGTGGTCTGCAGGTAGAAGAATGCAAGTAGATCCATATTTATCACCCTGCATAAAACTCAAGTCTAAGTGGATCAAGGACCTTAACATAAAACTAGATACACTAAATCTCATAAAAGAGAAAGTGGGAAATAGTCTTGAATGCATTGGTACAGGAGACAATTTCCTAAACAGAACATCAATGCCTCAGGTTCTAAGATCAACAATTGATAAATGGAATCTCATGAAGCTGAAAAGCTTCTGCAAGGCAAGACACTGTCAATAGGACAAAATGGCAGTCTATAGATTGAGAAGAGATCTTCACTAACCCTACATCTGATAGAGCACTAATATTCAAAATATACAGAGAACTCAAGAAGGTAGGCACTAAAAATACAAATAAGCCAATTAAAAATGAAGTAGGGAACTAAACAGAGAATTCTCAACAAAGAATCATTAATCTCAAATGGCTGAGCAGCACTTAAAAAATGTTGAACATCCTTTGTCAATCAAACAAAAATGCAAATCAAAATGACCCTGAGATTCTATCTTACACCAATCAGAATTGCTAAGATCAGAAACTCAATGGACAGCATGTTCTGGCAAGAATATGGAGAAAGGGTAGCTAGCATTCCTCTGTTGCCAGTGGGATTGCAAACTTGTACAACCCCTCTAAAAATCAATTTGGTGGTTTCTCAGAAAACAGTTCTACCTGAAGACCAGCTATACCACTCCTGGGCATATACCCAAAAGATGATCCACCATACTACAAGGACACATGCTCCACTATGTTCACAGGAGCTTTATTCGTAATATATAGAAACTGGATACAACCCAGATGTCCTCAAAGAATGGATACAGAAAATGTGGTTCATTTACACAATAGAATACTATTTGGCTATTTAAAACGAGGACATCATGAATTTTGCAGGCAAATGGATGGAACTAGAAAATATTATCCTGAGTGAGGTAACAACCCATACCCAAAAGGGCATACCTGGTATGTACTCACTGATAAGTGGATATCAGCCATAAAGTACAGAATACTCATGATACACCCCACAGACTCAAAGAAGTTAAACAAGAAGGAAGGAAGGTCCAAGTGAGGATACTTAAATCCCATTTAAAAGAGGAAAGAAACTGGCATAGGAGACAGAGGGAGAGATCTGGGTGGGAGAGGGGAGGGAGATAAGAATGGGTGGGCAGGATCAAGTGTGTGGAGAGAGGCCCAGAGAGCCAAGAGAATGAATAAAAACCTGCAGCTGTTGGGGTGATGGAGAGGCAGGAACTCTAGGAAGTCCCAGAGACCTGGGATGAGAGGAGGCTCCCAGTAGTCAGTGTGGGTGACCTTACTTGAGATGCCTAACAGTGGGCCATGGAATCTGAAAAGGCCACCTTCTGTAGCCAGGCAGGACCCACCGACTCCCACCCCACCCCCAGTGGAGGGAAAAGGACACCAACCCACCCACAAAACTTTTGATCCAAAATTTGTCCTGTCTAAAAGAAATGAAGGAACAAAATGGAGCAAAGATTGAAGGAATGGTCAACATATGACTAGCCCAACTTGAGAACCATTGCATGGGCAAATACCAATCCCAGACACTATTAATGATATTCTGTTATGCTTGCAGACAGGAGCCTAGCATAACTGTTCACTGAGAGGTTCCACTCAGCAACTGATTCAGACAGATACAGAAAACCCAAGACAAACATTGGACAGAGGTCAGAATTCTTATGGAAGAGTTGGGGGAAGGATTGAAGGTCCTGTAGAAGGAAGATCAACAGTATCCACTAACCTGGATCCTTGGGGCTCTCAGAGACTGAACCACCAACCAAAGAACATACATGGGCTGGACCTAGGCCCCCTGCTCACATGTAGCAGACATGCAGCTAGTCTCCATGGCTGCCTTGTCTGGCCTCAGGGAGCATGAATGCACCTAATCCTCCAGAGACTCAATGTACCAGGGTAGGGAGATATCTAGAGGAGTCCACCATCTCAGAGGAGAAGAGAAGGGAGAGTGGGGGAAGAGAGTCTGTGAGGGGGGACAAGAGGCAGTATTCGGGATGTAAATTAATTCATTAAAAACACTAGCCAGAACACCCTGGCTGACCTCAAACTGATGGTCTTGAGCTTGAAATTGGGCTTACTTCAAAGTAAAGGGTTAAACCCTAGAAAACTGAGGCCAGATTACCTGAAGGCCCACAGCTCTTTGCCCACATCTAAAGTCTTGATTTCTCCACAAGCCAGTGCCTTCTCTAGCCAATCCACTGAGGCAAAGAACTGAATAACCCACCTTCTTTCACTTCAAGATTCCCAGACTTCATTCTCCTGATGTCTTCTAAGTTCTACCACCCTGTGTCTTATTTAAGGTTTTCGTTGTTGTGATGAGACATCATGACCGAAAGAAACTTGGGGGCAAGAGAGTGTTTATTTCCTTTACACTTACAGGTAACAGTCTATCGCTGAGGGCAGCAGTTACCTGGAGGCAGGAGCTAATGAAGAAGCCACAGAAAAGTGTTGTCTACTGGATTGCTCCCCCTAGCTTATTCAGCCTATTTTCATATGGAATACAGGATAACCAGTCCATGGTGGCCCAACCTACCGAGAATGGATTGAACCTTCTTCCACTAATGACGATTAAGAAAGTGCCTTCCAGAATTGTATGCATCCTGATCTTATGGAGGCTCCTTTATCTCTGATGACTCTAGCTTGTGTCAAGTTAACATAAAACCAGCCAGCACACCCCAACTAGCCTCAAACTGGTGATCTTCCTGTCTCAGCATCCCAAGTACCAGAATCACAGGAATGTGCCACCCAGACTAAAATCATCCCTAACTCCTCCCGTACTAGCTGGTTCTGCATCAACTTGACACAAGCTGGAGTTATCACAGAGAAAGGAACCTCCCTTGAAGAAATAAATGCCTCAATGAGATCCAGCTGTAAGGCATTTTCACAACTAGTGATCAAGTGGGGAGGGTCCGGCCCATTGTGGGTGGTGCCATCCCTGGGCTGGTAGACCTGGGTTCTATAAGAAAGCAGACTGAGCAAGTCAGGGGAAGCAAGCCAGTAAGTGACATCCCTCCATGGCCTCTGCATCAGCTCCTACTTCCTACTTGAGTTCCGGTCCTGACTTCCTTTGGTGACGAACATTGATGTGGAAGTGTAAGCTGAATAAACCCTTTCCTCCCCAACTTGCTTCTTGGTCATGACATTTTGTGCAGGAATAGAAACCTGACTAAGACACCCTCCTTCCTCTTACCAATGCAGCAAGCCCACCCTGCTGCCTCTGCCTGTTTCTTTTGTAATCCTATTCCATGCACCACAGCAAAACTTCCCTTACTCTGCTGTTGCTGCTCCAGTCACCTACAGTCTAGCACACCCCAAGCCTGATAATCTGCTCTTTATAAAACATGCTTTTTTCCTATTTAAAAGACTTCTGACTAGGTTGTGTAAGATAAGGTTTTAAAAGCACAAATCTTAAGTGTTGCTGGTGGCACTATTTTAAAAAACCAAACACTTTTATCATTTTTGAATAGAAGGTTGTCAGTCCTCAAAAATTAAACATAGAGGCAGCATACTCCCCACCAATTCCATTCCTAGTTATACTTAAAGGCTGACCTGCAAACACTCAAATAAACTTTGAACATATAGCTCATAGCAGCTGTATGAACAATATCAATAGGTGTAAAGTACTCAAATGTCCATTTCTGGATAATTAGTGTTTTGTCTATATGCAATGAGGTATCACTCAGCCATGAAAAGGAATTGGTAAGTGCTGCACTGTGGACAAACCTCAAAAACACTGAGTGAAAAAGATCAAGACTTTTACATTGTTTTTACCATTTTATTGGATATTCTCTGTATTTACATTTCAAAGATTATCCCCTTTTCTCCCACTCCCATCCCCCTCCCCTTGCTCCCATGAAAGCGCTCCCTCTCCCAACCATCCTCTCCACCTCAGCGCCCTGGCATTCCCCTACACTGGGAAAACAAGCCTTCACTGGACCAAAGGCCTCTCCTCCCACTGATGCCAGACAATGCCATCCTCTGCTACATATGAAACCTGAAGCCATGGGTCTCTCCATGTGTGCTCATTGGTTGGTGTTTTAGTCCCTGGGAGCTCTGGAGGGTTTGGTTGGTTGATATTGTTCTTCCTATGGGGCTGCAAACCCTTTCAGCTCTTTCAGTCCTTTCTCTAGCTCCTCCATTGGGGTCACCATGCTTTGTCCGATGGTTAGCTACAGACATCCTCATCTATATCTGTATGACTCTGGCAGAGCCTCTGAGGAGGCATTCATATCAGGTTCCTGCCAATAAGCACTTCTTGGCATCAGCACTAGTAACCGGGTTTGATGGCTGCCTATGGGATGGATCCCCAGGTGAGGCAGTCTCTGGATGATCTTTACTTCAGCCGATGCTCTTCTATTTGTCCCTGTATTTCCTCCCATGAGAATTTTGTTCTCCCTTCTAAGAACTGAGGCACTCACATTCTGGCCATCCTTCTTTTTGAGCTTCATGTGGTCTGTGAATTGTTTCTTGGGTATTCCGAGATTTTTGGGCTAGTATCTGCTTACCAGTGAGTGCATACCTACCACCTACCATGTGTGTCCTTTTGTGACTGGGTTACCTCACTCAGGATGATAGTTTCTAGTTCCATCCATTTGCTTAAGAATTTCATGAAGTCGTTGTTTTTAATAGCTGAGTAGAACTCCATAGTGTAAATGTACCACATTTTCTGTATCCATTCCTGTTGTAGGACATCTGGGTTCTTTCCAGCTTCTGGCTATTATAAATAAGGCTGCTATGAAAATGGTGGAACATGTATCTTTGGTATAAGTTGAAGCATCTTTGGGGTATATGCCCAGGAGTGATACAGCTGGAACCTCAGGTCCTATCACTCCTACGTCCAATTTTCTGAGGAGCCACCAGAATGATTTCCAGAGTGGTTATACCAGTTTACAACCCTACCAACAGTGGAGGAGTGTTCCTCTATCTCCACATCCTCGCCAGCATCTGCTGTCACCTGAGTTTCCTATCTTAGCCATTCTGACTGGTGTGAGGTGGAATCTCAGGGTTGTTTTGATTTGCATTTTCCCTGATGACTAAGAATGTTGAATATTTCTTTAGGTGTTTTTCAGCCATTAGGTTTTCCTCAGTTGAGAATTCTCTGTTTAGCTCTATACCCAAATTTTTAATAGAATTATTTGATTCTCTGGGGTCTAACTTCTTGAGTTCTTTGTATATATTGGATATTAACCCTCTATCAGATGTAGAATTGAAAAAGATCTTTTCCCAATCTGTTGATTGTCATTTTGTCTTATTGACAGTGTCTTTTGCCTTACAGAAGCTTTGCAATTTTATGAGGTACCATTTTGTCTATTCTTGATCTTAGAGCATAAGCCATTAGTGTTTTGTTCAGGAAATTTTCCCCTGTGCCAATGTGTTCTAAGTTCTTCCCCAATTTCTCTTCTATGAGTTTCAGTGTACCTGGTTTTATGTGGAGGTCTTTGATCCACTTAGACTTAATCTTTGTACAAAGAGATAAGAAAAATCAAAACTTTTAAAGGGCCACTTTTTCTCATTCTTTGAGATAGGGTGTCAAAACTAGTCTCAAACTGGCTAGCAGTCCAGGCTAGCCTTGGATTCCTAGTGCTGATTCCCAAGTACTAGAATGTCTGTTCCAAGTATGTACCCCAAGACCAATTTAAGGCCACATTTATATTTTGTTTGTCTGAAACATTCAGATAAGCAACCCATGTAGACATAAAATACATAACTCTGTTAACCAGGGGTTTAGGGGTAACCCTAACTACTAACAGGGACAGGATTTCTTTCTGGAGTCTGGAAATGTTCTCAACAATGATGATTGAAGCTTCTTATGAATATTTTACAAATGTATACACTGAATTATATACATCAAAATGGTGAGCCCACGCCACAAAGTTGTCCTCAAACCTCCAGATGCCTTCTATAATGGACATACATATGTGAACATGCACACAAAGACACATGCGTACACACACATACATGCACATACAATATTCTATTTCAGAGAGGAAAGAGAAGAGGAGCTAAGGGTATATCTTAATGACATTGTGGTTAGCACACATGAGGCCCTGGGTTCAATCTCTCAAAAAAAAAAAAAAAAGCTAATAATAGCCAATTAGCCACAGGAGCATCTGAATCCTGTTATTCACCTAAACAAAGAGCTTCAAAGTATTTGAAACAAAACATGATAGCAACTGCATCAGAAAACACAACAAGCCTACAAGAGATTCATTAACACTTTAGTCAACAGAGCAACTTGAAGGATAAAAAGTCTAGTAGAGCTTTGGACAGCAGCCTGAATTAACTGACATCTATGAAATTCTTGTCTTAGTTACTGTTCTTGTTGCTGTGAAGTAGGTGGACAGATGCAATTTAAGAGAGAGAGATGTGTTTTCCTTAGCTCATCGCTCCAGGTGGGGCAGTCACAGCAGGCAGACAAGGGTAAGTAGAAAGTTAACACTACTGCTCTCCCAGCTTTCTAGTTTTATGCAGCCCAGGAAAGATGCTGCCAACCTTTATGATGGGTTTTCCACCGCAACTAAGCTAATCTAAGTAATTTTCACAAGTGTGTCCAGAAGCTCACCTCCCAGGTGATTCTACATCTTGTCAAGTTGTTAATCAATATTAACCATCACAAGCCTTTACCCAGTAACAGAATACATATTCTTTTCAAGTGTGCAACAAGCATGTATGTACTAGACACATTTTATTCTGAGTCACATGTTCCATCAAATGCAAATAATTAAAACCATAAAATGTATGTTCTGAATGCAGAATTTTAATTATGAAATGAAATGCAGAGGTGAAATTTTCCTTAGATTTAAACATATATAATAAAGAAAAAGGAGTAAGAAAGCAAATCTCCCAAACAACTATCATTGTTGCCTAACTCTGAGCTGTGAAAGCAAAACACTCCCCACTTACACAGCTAATTCCTACATATAACTTACACAGTAAACCCCTAAGGAGTGGGGAATCTTCTTTTAAATTGCAAGAGGTTTAAAAGGTAGAAAAGAATGCCATTATAGCCACACTTAGGCTATCTTAGAATATTTAGATATAGGTAAAACACATTTGTGGAATATTGGCTAGTCAGAAAGTAAGCAACCAATGCTCCTATTTAAAACCTGTCAATAGCTTCTTGAGCTGAAGATATCTGTAGGCCATCTTTGAGTTAAAAGACTTGTTTGGAGAAGAATCATTTAAAGGTTCATATTAGTGCTATAAATTTAGAGTGAAGACTTTTCTGTTGTTTCCTTTTTTTAAAACTTTACCCTTCATCTCTCTGGCAGATACCAAGTCTCTTTGGTGGCTGAGGTAAAAACAGGGACTAGAGTGATGGGAGGTAAAAGCTGGTACAGCACTACATGTGACCAAGAGTAGAGACCAGTTCTGATCTAACAACTCTTTAAGATGAACACTGAAAGAGAACCAACTATCCAGAGATGAACCAGCACTGAAGCAGACTCACATGGACTCTCATGCTAGTCAGCAGTGTCTGAGCAGATTATAGCTAGACACAATTAACAGCTCAGTATGCCCAAATATACAATACAGTCTGTTTCAGCAGTGAGTTTTTCTTTTTCTCTCTTTTTTTTTAAGTTTTATCATTCTTTTTTTTTTTAAGACTTATTTTATGTATATGAGTACACAGTCACTGTCTTCAGACATACCAGAAGAGGGCATCAGATCTCATTACAGATGATTGTGAGCCATCATGTGGTTGCTGGGAATTAAACTCAGGACCTCTGCAAGAGCCGTCAGTGCTCTTAACCACTGAGCCATCTCTCCAGCCCCAGCAGTGAGTTTTACAAGGACTACTTCCATTTGGTAAGAGCTTACAGTGAACCAGTGGATATAGTTCAGTTTATGAGGATTATTTGCTCAGCGTGCATCAAGCTCTAGATGTGACCCCAAATGTGCATACCTAGTGCAGTGGGTGGGACATACCTCTAATTCTAGCATTCAGAAGGAAGGAAAAGCAAACTCAATGCCAGCCAGCATTACAAAACACCTACCTTAGGGGTAGAGTGAGTGAGAACCCTCTAAACATTTTCTTCACCACCACCCCCCATCCTACCCCGCCCCCACCACACACACACACACACACACACACACACACACACACACACACAGTAATGCTGAGGATCTAACCCAGGTCCTTGCTTAGTCTAGGCAAGCACTGAACCAAAGTTACACACAGGGCATCATACAAGGCTAAACGAGTCAGGACTTGAACTAAAATCGAGCTCTAAATATCCCATGCTACCATCTCAGATTTTGATTTTCTTGTGTTTTTGTTTTTACTTCATGAAAATAGCTGCAATGGTAAATAAGCCAAAGACCATTGCTCAGAGCCCACTAATAGGTAAGAACATTTTCCAAAACTCCAAGTGCTTTTACATCTAAAAGATAAAGCTAAAAAGATGCCCATGAAGAAAATCCTCAGGTAAAATAAACAAACAAACAAATGGTGGTTAGCAGCTGAGTCAATCCCATTACATAACACTTGTGCTGAGAAGCACTCTAACAAAGAGACAGGAAGAACCCCACAAATAAGCCAAGACAAAAATAAAAAAGTAGAGACAAGGATGCCACCAATTTATGAAATTTATTATTGTAACAGTTGTTGGAGTACACTTGGTGCAAAGATGCTTCAAGTCTATTACCTTGTCTCCAAAGATGAGAAAAAACGGCCCAAGTCCACTACTAAGCCACCAACTCAGGTCGAGCGGTACATTAATGAGTCTTTCATGGTGGTCCTGCAGAGAATGTGTCCTTTGAGAGTTTGAGAACTGGCAGAGGTGATCTGAAAGAAAACCCATCAAAAAAGACAAGGTAAGCTGACAGTATGCAATGACAGGAAGTGCACAGAGCTTGTATGGCCTCAAGTCAGAAAGAATGAATCCCACAGTCCATCAGGCATGGAAGGCTTGTAAGGGACTGGGAACGTCCAACTGCCGTGACCAGTACTGTGGCAGGGCACACAGTTGCACGCCTGACTGGCTGGAGCCATCAGCTCAGCCTGAGCTGACCTCTGGCCTGCCCAGCGTGCAAGAGAAGGCCCAGCCTCCCACAGGAAGGAACAGAACCACAGGCTCCTGAGTGGGCTGGGCAGAGCAGGACACACCTGGGCCTGCTGGGAGCCTCACTAGTCAAAGAGCAGCAGGGGACTGGGAGGGGAGCTTTCTTCCCTCTGCATTCCCTTCAGTTTGTTACCACAGAGACCACTCCCTCGCTGCTGGCTTGCTTTCCACACTCTGTGAACTCTTCCTTTGTCAACAGAGAAAGGGCCTCCACAGGTCCGGCTGGAGTTTAGTGACATTGCTTTGTTTTCATTATGCCTGTTTTTAAGATTACTTTCTATTTATGGCATGAGATACTGGCTTTCCATTCATGGGGGGGGGGGGGGGGATCTAGAGTGTCCTTTTGAAATATTTACTGTATGGGTCTTTTAAAGTTTTTCAGCTGGTTGGTACCCGAGCTGAATGTATCTGTTAGACACACCTGTGTTTTACATATATAGTAGGTTTATAATGTAAAATTACAAAGTTAGCCTTATGATTTTTGAAAAGTCAGAAAAGTTAGTACTGTGACTTAAAGGAAGCCACAACAACTCAGAAGCATATGTATGTTCTTCTGCAGTGGCACTTAAAAAATTATTACTGCTAGTATTTTTCCTCTAGGGTTAGGCAGATCTCTAACACTTGAATCCCAGCTGTTACACAAACAAATAAAAAATGAAATAAATGGATTTTATCAATGAATACACAATTTGTAATGTCCTTGAAATAGTGTCTTGTGAGTATTTGAATAGAGGCTATAAATTTTTATATTGCATTTTGTCAGAGTTGTGTTACTGTGTTTAAAAAAAAAAAAAAGGTTTCCTCTTATTGAAAATAGACTTTTTTCCTCACATAATATATCCTGAATACAATTTCCCCTCATTCTACTCCTCTCATTCCTCCCCACTTCCCCACCTACCTCAATCTACTTCTTTTCTGCCTCTCATTAGCATGGCAGTGGCGGCTCATGCCTCTAATCCCAGTGCACTCTCAGGTAAAAGAGAACTCATATCTGACTGAAGTCACTAAATTAGGAGTGACATCAATCACATAACCTTCTCTATTTCGTATTTGTTTTTAGAGACTTATTTTATGTGTATTAGTTTTGCGTGTGTGTGTGTGTGTGTGTGTGTGTGTGTGTGTGCCCGCGCATGCATGCATCATCATACCCCATTGATCTGGAGCTATAGACAATTATGAGATGCCTTGTAGGTACTGAGAATAGAATCCAGGTCCCTTAAAGGAGCAGGCCAACCACTAAGCCACTTCTCCAGCACCCACTCCATCACCTTATGTGTGCGTTTTCTCTGGCAATGTTGAGCTGCTTGGTGGAGATGCAGTTTCAGTGAGATGGAATTCAGGAAAACAGGAAAGAATGTATGGATTCCATAAGGGAGTGGTTTCATGCAGTCAGGAGATGTTAGTGGAAACAGTGTGTGAGCAGCAGAGAGACTAATATAGTTTCCTTCCTCACATCAATCCTTCCAGTAAATCTATGTATGAGCTTTTATGTCAGGTGTGGGTGTAAAAAAGTCTTAAGTAACTAAACATCACCTTTTTCTGATCAAATGGAAATCTATTTTTGCAAAAGACTCACAAACAATACAATCTGATTACCAACCTAATCATTTTAATTAAATGACCCATTGTTACAGTGAGAAGAAATTAAGAGGTAATATGAGAAGGCAATATAAGTTAGGTCTCAGGCTGTCCAAACATCCATAAATGAGCTCAAAATGGATTATATAGAAGGATTTCTAGCATTTTGATAAAAGCAGTTTTCCTCAGGAACTTGTAAAACTCAATTCCCATCTGCCACAAGGAGTTATTTGCCTCAGCTCTGGCAGAAGGGACACATGACTGACTGACTACCCGTGGTTGCATATCAAAGCACAGGTTGGCTTACAGGCTCACTCCAAGTACTAGTTATACATTTCAAAATCCACACTAGCTAGCATCCTGGCCTTCTCATCTCAGACCCCTGCTCTCCTCCTCCCCAGCCCCTGGCTATGCTCTGTCCTCACTGTTCTCTTTCTGACAGTTCTCTCTTCTCTCAGACAGCCTTGGCCATGTCCAGTCTATTTCTCTTTCTCTGCTCTGGACTCTTCCATGTGCCTCTGGATAACCCCCATCTCATGCAAAATAAAAACCTTCCCTGACCATGGAGCAGTCATGATTTCTTTACTGCACCCCTTACATATAGCAACTAAATCTGAAGCTACATTGTATCTTAAAAAATAAACTTGGTTAGAGGCTGGAGAGATGGCTCAGAGGTTAAGAGCACTAGCTGCTCTTCCAAAGGACCTGGGTTCAATTCCCAGCACGCACCTGGCAGCTTACAGCTGTTTGATGACTCCAGTTCCAGAGGCAAAACAACAATGCACATAAAAATAAATTATTTTAAAAAATAATAATAATAATCTCGATCACTAAATAGCTCAGTGATTAAGAGCACATACTATAGGGACTGGAGAAATGGCTCAGCAGACAAGAACAATGGCTGCTCTCCCAGAAGACCAGGTTTCAAGTCTCAGGACCCACTTGGCAGCTCACAACTGTTTGTAAATCCAGATCCAGAAGAGATCAATGCCCTCTTCTGACTCCACAGGCTCCAGGCACACACATGATACATAGATATATATGCAGGTAAAACATCCACGTAAAAATAAATAAATAAATTTAGAGGGGAAGAAAAGAGAATGTATACTGCTCTTCCCTGAGGACTTGAATTCAGTTCCTAGTTCCCACATCAATAACTCATAACCACTTATAGCTCTAGATCCAGGGGGATCTGAGTCTTCTGGCCTCTACAAGTGTCTACATTCACATGCGCAAACATACATACAATTAAAAATAATAAAATAGGGTCTGAGAGATGGCTCAGTAGTCAATAGAACTTGTTTTTCTTCCAGAGAGTCTAAGTTTTGTTTCAGTACCCACACTGGAAATTCCCAACTTAAAGAAAGGCATTTCTTGGGCTGGGGTGATGGCTCAGTGGTGAAGAGCACTGACTGCTCTCCCAGAGGACCTGAGTTCAATTCCCAGCAACCACATGGTGGCTCACAGCCATCTGTAATGAGATCTAAATGCCCTCTTCTGGTGTGTCTGAAGACATCTACACTGTACTCATATAAATAAAAATAAATAAATAATATTTAAAAGATAAAGGGAGAAATTAAGTAAGAAATGGGGGGGGGGGGCATTTCTTGACCTAGTGTCAGGGAAGGAACAAAGGACTATAAGACCTCCAGAGAGTAAACTGGTTGTATTCTGAGGTTTTGTCAGATGGACAAAACAAGGAAACTCAAGACAACTCACCTTCACCAGCACATAGTCCCCAGGTTGAGCTCTGACCTTGAGCCCAGGGTTAGTGATATCCTCTACCTCTGCATCAGGGAAAATCACCTTAAGGTTTGCATCATTCCGGCCACACAGGTCTGTAGAAGAGCGTTTGCTGAACTGCAGAAAACAAAGAGAAAAATTTATGCATCGGTCAGTAATAAGTTTTAGGAGACAGAAGACAGACATTGAGCCTTTTATCTGAGACTCTCCAGGATCAGAACATTTCTTAATGAGGTAATCTAAAGGCTCAGTATGTGTGGCTGTTCCAGTAACAGGACAGCATGTGGTGCACAACTCTGATGACTCTTTACAGACTTGGCTTCTGCAGGAATGATTTTCAACAAGCATGAAGTCTAGAGTGATGTGCTTGACAAATCAACATTCATGTTTCCCAACCTCATAGTAAACACGTAGGACTGCTTATTTGGCTTGAGTTACTTGCCAACTAAATATGCTAATTTGAAGACAGTCTCTACCATAGCCTGGGACCAGAAAGAAAGATAAATCACAATGAGAAGTTACGTTCTAGAATATAAGCAAGTCTTTCTATGCCTGCCAAGATTCAGTGTCAGGAATCAAACTGACCCTCTAGCCTAAAACCAGAAAACAAGAAAAAATACCAGGAACAACTGTCTTCAGATATTAGAAAACAAGTCAGACAAGACAATGACCAGTTAGAAACAGAGCAAATGAACTGAGTCCTCCACTCACTCCTGCTTTCAAACAGAAAGGCAAATGTCAGCCAGAGTATGTAAAGCAGAGACATACAACATGGGGTTCTCTTTCCTTAACAAGAAAGATCTGCTGGATAAAGTAGAAAATTGTAAAGCAAATTCTAGAAAAAAGGAGAATTAAGTAGAAAAAGACTTTTGAATTATCTCTGGGTTTTCTGATTTTTTGCTAAATACATATGTGTAGAGTAAAGAATTTCATAGACTCAGGCCAACAGAGTAACCTGGAAATAGTCAGCAAGACAGTTAGTTTGGCATTTCACATGTTTTTGGAACGTGTTTTGGAATTTGCATATCAACACAATTAGTATGTAAGGGAGAGGGGCCTCAGTGTATAAGAAGCCCTTGTTCTAATGAGAACTTGAGTTTGAATCCCCAGCGCCCACATAAAAAGCCAGACGTGGACACATATGCCTGAAGGCCCAGTGATGGGAAGCAAAGACAACCAGCTTGGCAGACAATTAGCCTAGCAGAAAGGAAAGTAGAAACAAGCCCTCCTTGTTGGCCCCTCTTCCCTAGCTGCAGCCTGTCACTTCATACAAGGCCGGGTCTACAAACACACCCTGTGCCATATGTTAGAACTACACTGTTAGTATAGGGACCTAGAACCCCTTCCTGGGGTCCCTACACTTAGCCAAGAAGCCTAGAGGACCAAGCTCTCAAAGAAATTATGACTAAACATGCCTGAACAAACATAAACAATAAATCTAGTTCTAAAATTACGTATATGGCTTCCAGAAAGACGCAGTCATATTTCTCACTATTCTCAATATTTCTCATATTTCTCTTGCTAAGAGCAACTAATGTTGAGATACATATATATCAAATGTTAAAAAATAATTGACAAATAGAAATTTCAAAAACTAAAACAAACTCTAGAAGAATAAACAGAGCTTCAGACACTTATGGGACAAGACAAAATCTATCATTTGAGCTCATATTACATCACAATTCAGAAGAGTGTTCAATCCAGCAGCAAATACATTGAAATCTTAATAACAGAATGGCAGAAGAGGAAGAAAAGAGTTCAATTATCCAAGTAGTCAAGTAACAACTAAACATTTTCTCAAATTTGTGATGTTGTATAGAATCCTAACAGAGGAAATTCATACCAAGATACATTACGGCCAAACTTCTAAATAAAAAAACCTTGAAACCATCTGCTCTCTGCCATTTGAGGATACAGCACTGAGGACAGCCACCTGGAAACCAAGAAGTGGACCCTCTCAAGAACTTGACTATGCTCATCTCTGACTTCCAGACACAAAATTAGAAAAAAATAGTTCCTATTATTTAAGCCAAAAAAATAAAAGGGAGAGAGACAAGAAAGGCAACAGAAGAAAAAAGAAAATGGAGAGGAGAGGGAAGTGGGAGAAGAGACAGGAAAGGAAAAGGGAAAGAAAACAGAAAGATCAATAAACCTTGATGTATCCTTCCTAAAAGAGTATCTTTCCTAAAATTAGAGAATTCCAATAAAAATATCCACTATTTCTCATCAGAAACATAAAGACCAGCAGAAAATCAAGACCAGAAAGGGAAGCATTAACAACTCAGATTACAATGTACAACAAAAATATCTCCTCAGAGACTGAAGAGACAACTCAGCAGAACTAGAGCACCAGTGCTCTATCCTAAGGACCACAGTCCACGGTCCAGATCCCAGCACCCACTTGGAGGGACACACAAATGTAACTCCAGCTCCAAGGGAGCTGACACCCTCTTCTGACCTCCTTGAGCACTCATACACTCATACACGTATGCACTCACTCCCTCCCTCCCTCCCTCCCTCCCTCCCTCTCTCTCCCTCTCTCTCTCTCTCACTCACTTTCGAGAGCGTGTGCACCACACACACACACACACACACACACACACACACACAAATAAAAATAAGTTGAGGAAAGAAACAGGAATGACGACAAACCAAAATTAAGAAAATTTAGACAGAGGCTAGAGAGATGACTCAGCAGTTAAGAGCACTGACTGCTCTTCCAGAGGTCCTGAGTTAAAATCCCAGCAACCACATGGGAAGGAAGGAAGGAAAGAAGGAAGGAAGGGAGGGAGGGAGGGAGGGAGGGAGGAAGGAAGAAAGGAAGAAAAAGAAAATTTAAACAAATTTATCACTAGAATATCCACAGGAAGTTCTCTAAATGTAAAAGAAAATACTTGGTACATTAGGAAGGAAAAAAATTGGCATGATTATATACATAGAAAATTCAAAACATAACAAGTAAATAAGCTGGAACCAGTGTTTACCAAGGTCATGAGACACAAGATAAAAGTGAAAATTTGGGGCTGAAATTGTAGTGTTTCCAGCATGCAAGGGCATTAGGTTTGGTACAACATCACATAACCTGAGCATGACAGTGTATTTCTGTAATCCCAGTGCTTAGGAAGATACAGGCAGGGGGCTCAGAAATTCAAGGAAAAGGTCATCCTTGGCTGCATAGCAAGTTCAGGGTCAACTTAGGTAAGCCATATGAGACCAGGTCTCAAGACATGGTTGCTGTGTGTAACACTTGCTGTCCTAGAACTCACTCTGTAAACCAGACTGGCCTTGAACTCAGATTTTTCTGACTCTGAGTGTTAGGATTAAACGTGTGTGCCACCATGCCCAGCTAAAAAGTAAAATTTTAAAATAAGAAAAAGAGAGCGGTATGTAACCTTACCCCTTCAACCAATACCAGCTGGGTACAGCCCACTGAGGTCTCATTGGCTTTTGAAGCTTCTTCTCTGAAGACAGTGATAAGTTCATCCAAACGCCTTAACTTCACTTCTTCTGGAACATCATCTTTCAGCCTATGATACGCTCGTGTCTTCTGTAGAACAAAACAGGATAAAGGTCATTACTGACCTGTAGAATCCTCAGAGCACAAAGAGGGGAATATATTCATTCTAATCACAAGTTACAGACATATGATTTAGTCTAAAGCCCAAACCTAAACCAGACTTACTTCTCTGGTTCTAGGAACATTCCATGAGAAAGGGTAACTGAAATAAAATCTTTTTAGAGTCATTCTAAATCTATCAAATGAAAATCACACACGGCTGGCAGGATGGCTCAGTGGTAAAGGTGCCTACAACCAAGCCTAATGACCTGATTCGATCCTAGAACCCATGTAGTGGAAAGAAAGAACCAACTCCAACAAGTGGTCCTCTGACCTACACACATACTCTGCAGTACATGCACACCCTACAAAAGCAGACAAAGTAAATAAATAACATTTTAAAAGATCATCACAGACTCAAAATTAGTCTTTATATTTGTCCTAAGCTTATATTTGGACACAAACTAAATAATCCATACACTAAGATATTCACCAGTGTTGCTTATAAAGACATGTAAAGCGGTCTAAATACTCACCAACTAGTAAATTGTGGTTTATCAACACAATGGAGTATTATGTAACTGTTACTAAGATAGTTCCACGTGTACTAATGTAATTGCACTAAAATACTCTGCAAACTGAAACTAGCAAAGTAGAAGTCAATGTGCATGTCTTTGGTATGGAAAGTATTCATGTTTATGAACACATGAAAAGTGATAGAGAAGTTGCCTACAAGAAAGGAACTAAACCTGGTAGCAGTTTATGTGAAGTTAAACGAAAATGTGTTTTAACCCTGTACTTTACACTCTAAATACATATTACCTAGTCCGAAACAATAATTACCTTGAAAAGTGTTTTAATGTCACCATGGGTAAACAGTTACATATGTCTTTATGCTCATGTTCAAGCCAGGTAGAGAACCACTGAACTAGGCAAGAGCCAAGGAATAAAAGAAAAGGCTAAATACCACTGTCTGGAAATTCAAACCAATCTACCCTGAAAGAACCACCATACCCACAAATGAAAACAGAATGGGGAATAGGTGTAAGATCCCAAAGCACCGGGTTCTCCTTGGTTAACCGTCTGATGGCAGTTACTACACAAGAATCAAAACTCTAAGTGCATTATATACACTGTCTTATTTAAACTCCAGAACAACTCTGAGCTGGTACTGTTATTCCCACCTCACAGATCACTAAGGGCTGTAGATAAGGTCACTGTGACTACCTGACAGGCACAAGATCTCCACTGTGCTGAAAGGCCATTTCCCATCTAGACCAGCCTCACCACTTCTCTTGTGGATCTATGATGGCCACAGAAAGAGAAGCAATATGGACTATAACAGGCTCCTAGACGACTCATTTCTGAAATAATTTTGTAAAACAACACTGACTACAGAATACTACCCACTGTCAGGTTTTGTCTTAGTTTACTTATTTGTTTTTAACTTTTGTTTTTGAAACAGTCTTAAACTATAGCCCACGCAGCTTTTATGCTTGAGATTCCCCTGCCTCAGCCTCTTAAGTGCTGGGATTACAGGCACATAACCCAACCCAGCTACCATAAGTATTTCATAAATAGAAAAACCAGCATGGTATTTTTCCTATCGAACTCCTGAAGTTTGCTGGTTGTAGTGGCTCACACCTATAATGCTAACACTCAGGCAACTAAGTGAAATAGAAGGAAGACAGGATTGAGTCAGCCTGAGCTTCATGGTAAGACCTTATCTCAAAACAATGTCTAAAATTTGGCATAATATATAAAAATTAACTAGAGAAAAGAAAATAATTGATAGTAAGATCCAACAATTTAACTGAGCATGGTGGCACACACCTTAAATCCCTGAACTAGGAGCAGAGACAGACAATCTCGCTGAGTTCAAGACCAGCCTGATCTGCACATCAGGTTCCAAGCCAAGGGCAGGCACAACTGTAACCATTTTGTTCCATGCCTGCCAGCCATTTCATAATTCTGCTGCTGACACAGAAAAACAGCTGGAATCAGAACAGGGTTAAGTTGGCCACATATCCTGTTAGGTTCTGAGGTTTGTACTCATTTTCTTTAGAATTATTTATTTATTTATGTATATAAGTACACTGTAGCTGTCTTCAGACACACCAGAAGAGTATTACAGGTGGTTGTGAGCCACCATGTGGTTGCTGGGAACTGAACCCAGGATTCTGGAAGAGCTTAACCACTGAACCATCCCTCCAGCCCCAAGGTTTGTTATTCTTAAGAAAGTCTATAACCAGGCTAGAATTTCTCTACAACTGCTCTTCCAGAGGTTCTGAGTTCAATTCCCAGCAACCACAGGGTGGCTCGAAACCATCTGTAATGAGATCTGATGCCCTCTTCTGGTGTGTCTGAAGACAGCTACAGTGTACTCACATACATAAAACAAATAAATCATTCTTTAAAAAAAAAAAAAGAAAGAAATTCTACAACCAAAGACTCCACTTAGGACCAATCAGATTATAGGTCAGTTTCAACTATTGTGTCTAAATTACCAAAATGGTTTGAGTAACAGCTGACCACCCTACAATACTTTCTGTACCTGCATATGAGTTCATTGTGGTTTTTGTTTTTATTAACTGGCCCTGGGAAACATTGGAGGTCAAAGTCTTAGCCCCAGAGTGTAGGCTGCATCCCCTAATCAATAAGTCCTGGGTTGTGAGTTCAATAAACTATTCTTGCCTGCCTGAGACCAGAGTCTGTGTGGCAATGTCTGGACCCCAACAAGAAACAACTTTAAAAAAAAAAAAAAAAAAAAAAAAGATACTGGGATTTTACTAGGTCTGCCTTGCTGTCAAACCCTCTTCTACCAGACCATTGCCAATCAGTCCCAAGCTAGTAAGAGAATGACACTAACTGTCTCTTGTCAAGAACTTACTTGCCTCATGCTGTATGCAAACAGAAAACCGGTATTGTACTGAACTTCTCGAAGTAAAGACACTGTCTGCAGGTGATCATCCTCTGTCTCTCCACAAAAGCCAGTGATGAAGTCGCTGCTGAGGCTCACACCTGTCAATATATAACAAAGAACGAAGACCAGTGCTTAGAGTACTGCAGCTGCCTATCTCTAGAAGAAATGTGGGTGTCGATGACAGAGAGAAGGAAAGCAAATGGGATGAATTTCCAAACTACTCAGTCCACATCTAAGTAAAAAAGAAGTCATGCCGGTCATGGTGGTCATGGTGGTGCATGCCCATAAGTTCAAGGCCAGCCTGGTCTACAAAGTGAGTTCTAGGACAGACAGGGCTATTATACAGAGAAACCCTGTATTGAAAACAAAAAAAGGAGAAAAAAGAAAAAAAAAAGAAAAAGGAAGTCATTACAGAGCAAGAGTAAGAAGACTTGTTTTCTACATCATCCCAGAACTGACTTCTCACTTTACATTTCCTTCAGCACTAGGAAATAATTCTTGGCTTCAAATGCTAGATTCAGAGATACTGCAGAAGTGCAGAGTTGCCAACTGGTTCTGCATTTTGTGGGAGGGGTGAAAGAAAGGGTTAAAGAGTGAACCTTGTTATGTGCTAGGGAAGCATTCTACCACTAGCATTCCAGCTCCCAGGCCCTGCTTTTATTAATGAATCTCTCCATACTTCACAAAAGCATACACATCTATGTAATTTGTTTTTGTTGCTATCATTTGGAGATAAGGGATTGTTTTTCTACAGTACTAGGGATAAAACCTGGGGCTTTGGACACTCTATCTCTAAACTAGACTATATCTATATATTTTAATAATTCATAATAACTGTACATATGTATATATGACCAAACACTGATCATATAATAAATTTAATTTAACATTATGTTCATTTATAAAACAGTACCAAGGGGCTAGAGAGATGGCTCAGAAGTTAAGAGGCCCTGCTCTTCCAGAGGTCCTGAGTTCAATTCCCAGCAACCACATGGTGGCTCACAACCAGCTATAATGAGATCTAATGCCCTCTTCTGGTGTGTCTGCAGACAGCTACAGTGTACTCACATAAATAAATAAATCTTTTTTAAAACGTGCTGTTATGTCACTAGCTATTCAACTGCCACCAAAATCAGAAGGCATGAGCACTATTTATTTTACAAATGACAAATCTTTGTTGTCACATAGCCAGTGACACAGTACTCACTACAAAGCCAGTACACCCAGGTGCAACATCATCCTGACCCATCAAAGCACAAATAAGTCTGCATAATACAAGAATCAGGAAATAGAACTTGGAGCTGGGTGTGGTGGCACAAACCTTGAGTCTCAGCATAGGGAGAGAGAGGCATTTGGATCCAACCCTGTGAGCTTGAGGACAGCCTAGTCTACATATTAAGTTCTAGGCTCGGAAATTTTTAAAAAAACAGAATTTAAGAGAAATCTCAGACAACATTCTCAACCAAATCTTAGCAAAACAGACAGTAATTTTATTAGAAGGCAAGAGAAAGAAAAAAACATATAATGAGATCATGCTTAAAATCTGCTATAAACCTAATTATATCTGAATACATGGTAGCGCATGTTATAATCCAAGCAGTAGCAATGAAGATAACAAGACACAGTGTCAAAATCCAAGTGCAGAGATTCAGTTCAATGGCAAAGCATATGCCCATAAGACATGAGCCTTGGGTTCAATCCCTAACAACACGCACATACAATCAGAAAGACAGAAAGGAAAGTGAAACAGAGAGAGAGAAAACTAGGGAAGTAGAAAATGAACACAGAAGCAGCAGAAACTATGACATGATGTTGTAAGGGATTTGCCAGAGGCTGGTGTGGAACAAGACAATGTGAACTATGGTGATGCACTCAGCATTTCTCAAATGTACCTGGGATAGACTCTCTGATATGATGAACTAGTGCCACATATGCTTCTCTTGAATACCTGCAGTAAAGAAAAAAAAGAAAAGACCCAGATGAACTATTCATCCTTATCAGGGGAGGGGAGGGCAGGGTTACAAGGTCTCATGTAGCTCAAGTTAGCCTTAAACTTCTGTTCTTCCTGGCCTTACCTCCCAAGTGTTCATCGTAAGAGTGCACCACCACACCTGGATCAATCTTATTTAAATGAACACTATACAGAGACAACACTATGAACTTACACATATATTCCTCTGTCAGTTTGTGATTTCACATCCACAAATGCAGAGGAGTACCTAAAAGCACCCCTTTGGGCCAGTGAGATGTCTCAGCAAATAGATACTTGTTACCAACCCTGATGATTTGAGTTCAATCCCTGGAACATACACGGTAGAAGAAGAAAACCAACTCATGACTTTTGTCCTCTGTTTTACACACACACACACACACACACACACACACGCACACGCACACGCACACGCACACGCACACGCACACACACACACACACACGCACACACACTGCAGCTCCTAAGGTCCTTACATTTAACAAATCAAGAAAAAAAATCAAACATTTAAGAAAACCTCTAGGAGTTGGAGAGGTGGCTCAATGATCAAGAGCACTGTCTATTCAATTCTTAAAACCCACATGGCAGCTCACAACCATCTGTCCCTCGGATTTCAGGGGATCTAATGCCTTCTTCTAGCCTCCTTGAACAATGCATACATGTGACAAAGACATGCATGCAGGCAAAAGACCCAAACAATAAATAAAATTTAAGTCCTTTAATCTTTGCCTCTGTGTAAAACAAGGCTGTCTAGTTCTATGAACTCTGTCTTGGGCCATTTTATAGCCAATCTCACCTCTGCAAATTTATTTCCAAAGTGAGTCATATGACCTGCATTTATAATCTAAGACCTAAAAGTCTTTATTACTCCTGCAAGTTTTTAAAGACGAAAATTTCACTGGGTGGTGGTATAGCACACTTTTAGTCCTACCACTTGAGAGACAGGGGCAGGCAGAACTATCTCTATGAGTTTGAGACCAGCCTGGTCTCCAGAGCAAGTTCCAGGACAGCCAGGGCTACACAGTGAGATCCTGTCTTGAAAGACAAAACAAATCAAAACAACACTCCCACATACACACAAAGAAAAAAAAATACTAAAATTTAAAATATGGTGCCCAGTAAGCACTTACTTTAAAAAATATTAAGCAAATAGAGACTCAATCTGTTTAGGGGCTGCACAGCAGCAGATTCAACTGTCCACAGAATTACTCAAACAACAATCACGTGTTAATTCACTACTGTGTGTTGTATACTATATTAGGTCCTTAGCAACAAATGCAGTGTTAGTGATTCAGGAAAACTAGAAAGATAAAGAATATCCTCTCCCCAAGTAAGTCTGACCCTCTCCGCATGGCATCCAGTACACGGTTGCTTCCACTCTGGGCTGGAAGGTGGATCTGCTTACAGATGTTGTGTCTCTCATGAATCAGCTGCAGAACCTGATTAAACAGAACACATTATGGGTTACCTAAAGCTCACCAAAGAATCATGTAGAAAAAATATTTTCTACATTCTGGGAGGAGGCTGCTATTGTTTTGTTTTCACTTTTGTTTTGTTTCATTTGAGAACAGATACACTATATAGACAAGGCTGACATCCAACTCAGCAATCTGCCTGACCCTGCTTCAGAGTGCTGGAATTAAAGGCATGTAACGCAGTCCTTGGTAGAATACTCCTCTCACTGTTTCTCCTCAAAGGCTAATTTTCAAGTAATTAAAAGGTTGATTGGGTACACATTTAATTTCAGCACTTGGGAGGCAGAGGCAGGCAGAACTCTAAATTCAAGTGAGTTCCAAGACTACACAGAGAAACCCTGTCTTGGGAAAGAAAGAAAACAGAAGACACAGTCTTGCTAAGTTGTCCTAACTGGCCTGGCACTCACTTTGTAGCCAAGGCTGGCTTGGAACTCATAATCCACCAGTGTCAAATTCCCAAAGCTAGGATTATGACCACGAATCACACACCGGACAAGAGCTGGGATTTGGGCCCAGTGTGTCTCAGGCTACAGTCTGGAAACTTTCTCACTACATCACATTGCCTCCTCTGTTGTCACTGTCCCACCACCATCACCATCACTGCCATGAGCTGCCCACCTCGACAGAACATCTCACTACACAAGTGATGCCAAGCTCTCATTCAAAACCATCCTATCACCTTCCTGACCCTGGGGGACTTAAATATCTTGCCAAAGGACCAGTAGGTCTGCAAGGAGATACTGAAATGTAATATAGAATCCCCAAAGCAGGATTCAAGGTCACAGCTACATACAACTGGGCCCAGGCAATAACATGCTTTAGGGTGCTGATAACATTTGTCACAATACTAAATATCAACAACACTCACCTCATCGGGGAAATCCTTGGGGTGAGGAGAAGTGAAACGGATCCTCATTTCAGGATCTATTCTTGAAACCTGATCCAGAAGGTGAGAAAAACGAAGCCCTCCTTGTTTGGGTTTATAGTTGGTGGTAAAGCCACGGCTGAGGTTGGTAGACCCTGCATTATTGAACTGGACTTCTGAATTGTCCCGAAAACTATTAACATTCTGACCAAGAAGGGTCACTTCTTTTAGCCCCTACAAACAGGAAAAACATGTTGAAAACAACTTTAAAACCTGGTGAACAGCTTCATGCCAAACCACTGATAAAAAATTAGCTGAATCAAAAATAAAGGGCAGCTCTGCTGCTTTGTCAAGGAAAAAAAATTTAGCTGAATCAGGAGCTGAAGAGATGGCACAGTGGTCAAGAGCACTGGCTGCTTTTGCAAAGATCCTGAGTTCAATTCCCAGCAACCACATGGTGGCTCACAACCATCTGTAATGGAGATCCGATGCCCTCTTCTGGTGTGTCTGAGGACAGCGACAGTGTACTCATATATATAAAATAAATATTATTTTAAAAATGTGCATGCCTATAATCCCAACTCAGTAAGTAAAGGCAGGTTTCTATCACCATCAATCCCTTAAACAGAATATATCTATCCTAAAGAAGTTTTGTCCTATAGGGGAATTGAAAATGGGGAAAAGGGAGATAAATTTAGTACTTAGGGAAATAAAAACAGATTTTACAAGCTATCAGTGATGGAACTACCTGTGGCTAGGCAGTGGGAAGATATAACATAGGCTACATAATTAGAAAGGTTGTCCTTAGCTTGGTCAGAACACGCTCAGCAGAAGAGAGCTTGAATAACTTCACCTGCTCAGAAAGCTTCCTCACTTCATCTAGAATGGAAGCAACTGGCCGACTCCTCTCCCTGCCACGAGTGAAAGGAACGATACAGTAACTGCACATGTTGTCACAGCCCCGCATAATTGATCTAAGGAAGAAAGTATCAGGGCACAGTTAACAAGGGGGAAATGTCGTCTTAGCATATCTCAAGCAATGGGTCACAGCTCTACAGTTGTCTTAGGTTTCTCTTTGCCTCTAATGTCACACTGCACTAATGTGAGATCTGTAAGTATGTAATAACAGACTATGAACCAGAATATAACTGGTGGGGTGTTGGTGAGGAAGCACAGCGGTGAAGGCTAACTCAGCTACTGTTTTACAGGTATATTAGTGTATACCTATACTAATATTGCAACTTTATATAGAAATTAAAAACAAACTAACTCTATATCTATACATGTTATAAAACAGACCCTAAATTTAAAAATAGTTTGCATTTCTCATACAATCTTTTTCTTTGAAATGGGATCTTATGTGAGTCAGGTTAGACTTAAACTTCATATGTAGCAAAAAACCATAGATGATCTTGAACTCCTGATCCTCCTGCCTCCAACTCCCAAGTGTTGCATTTACAAATATGCATCACCATATCTGACCCCAGATTTGGTTTTCTGAGTCAGGGTCTCTCAATGGAGTCCTGAATTACTGGTAATGCTGTGGAGCCCAGACTCCCCATGAACTCACAGCAGGCAATGTTCCTGCCTCCTGCTCCCAACTGTCAGGACCTTCTTCCCAGCTACTATTTTCTAGTTCTAAAACAATGGCTTTCCAAATAACAGTGACTAGCCAGGAACACACAAAATGGCCACAAATGTACAACAATCTTTCTGCCTTGGCCTCAGATCACAAGCATATACTACAACAGCTTTAAAAAAAAAAAAAAAAAATCTATCAAAAAAGCCCAAGATATTTATTTCCATAAGTGAAAATAAACATAAAACAATAATATTGGGCTGGAGAAATGGCTCATATGTCAAGAGCACTGCCTGCTCTTCCAGAGGTCCTGAGTTCAATTCCCAGCACCCACATGGTGGCTCACATCCATCTTAATGAGATCTAGTGCCCTCTTCTGGCCTGCAGGCATACACGCAGGCAGACCACTATATACATAATAAATAAATCTTCAAAATAATATTTATGTTTTAAAAGGAGGGTAGGAAAAGATTCCATATGTGTATAGTTCTAGAAGGATTAAGTAAATGACAATCTAGGTGGTGGTGGTGCTTTCCTTTAATCCCAGCACTCAGGAAGCAGAAGCAGGTAGATCTCTCAGTTCAAGACCAGCCTGATCTACAGAGAAAATTCCAGGGTGGCCAGAGCTACACATAGAAACTCTGTCTTGAAAAAACAAAAAAATAAGGCTGGAGAAATGGCTTAGCAGTTAAGAGCATTGGTTGCCCTTCCAAAGGTTCTGAGTTCAATTCCCAGCAACCACATGGTGGCTCACAACCATCTGTAATGTTACCAGGTGCCCTCTTCTGGCCTGCAAGTGTACATGCAGATACAGCACTCTTTCATTAAATAAATACATCTTTAAAAAAAGAAAAAAAGAAAAAGAAAAACCAACACATAAATAATAAAAAGAAACAGAAGAAATGACTGACAAAGAAACCCTTGAGAAGTGACCCTCAGAGAGCAGGGAGCAGGGATGACAGGTGTGACAGAGATGATGGTATAAGGGAGTTTTACTGCATCAGAGGTTGGTCTCTGTATGTTGTACCATAACTGAGTAAACTTACTCCTCCTAGGTTCAACATAGTAAGATTAACAGGCTATTTCAAAAGCAAAAGAGAAGGGCTGAGGGCCACTCAACCCCGACTCTCACACAGAGACTCACACAAAGGCAGAAGTGGCACTGGGGCTCGTCTGGACTGGCATGACATCCGCGTAGGTCTCATCCAGAGAGAGAAGCACATTTGCCGCTTGCTGACCTGACTCCACAATGGCCAGCAGCCGGGGAAGGTCTCGGTAGGCATCTGGACCAGCCAAGAGATCGACCACTTTCTCCCTGTTGAGGATCTCTTCCTTCAGTCTCTCAGCCATGCAGCCTAGGAAACAAAAGAAACTAGCACCTTTTTTCCCAGCTCATATGTTCCTGGCTTTTGCTCAGTGCACATGATTTATAACTTACATTGAAGACCAAAACACAGAAAACATCTCTGAGAGTTACCCTTCAAACCCAACCCACAGCACTGAACCCATATTTTCAAATACAAGAACATCAAAGAAATATTCAGAGCAACTCAGTGTTTTCATGATTGCTGGAGATGGAACTCAGCACCCACATTCTAATTAAGCTCACTGTGAATGACTGAGCAGCGTTCTCTGCTCCTCAAAAGCCTCTCAAACAGGAACGGCTTATTCCCAAAGTTAAAAATTAATTGCCATTAAAATAAAAAATATTTTATATCAGAAGCCGTTCCTGTTTATATATATATTCTAAGTTTACAACTACACTTACACTTGTTTCTCTGAGCCTGTAATATTTGCCAAACCTGAGAAATTATATAAATAATTATGCCAATATAATTCATACCCCAAAAACCATTATTTTATTAAGTCCAGAAAACTCTAAAGTGAACTGATCGTGGTAGTGGAGGTAGTAGTAGGCAGCACACACTTTTAACCCCTGAACTCAGAAGGAAGAGGCAGGTGGATCTCTCTGAGTTCAATGAAAGACTGGTCTATGGAGTGAGCTCCAGGACAGACAGAGTTTCACAGGGAAACCGTCTTAAAAAAATAAACAAGAAAATAAACAAACAAAGAAAAAAACCTTTAAAGTTTACAAACTCCTTTTACTGGTCAGTTGTCTGGGGTTTAAGAATTTTATTTTTATTATTTTTGTTTATGTGTATGTGCACTTGTATATGTATGTGCACCTGCATATGAGTAACTGCACAGGAGTGAAGTTGCCATTTTTGTGAAATTCAGAAAAGGGGGTTGAACCCTGGATCTGCAACTCCAGGCAGTTGTAAGCTGCCCAACGCAGATGCTGGGAACCAAATTGGATCCTCTGTGGGAGCAGTATATGCTCTTAACTGCTGATACATCTCTCTAACCCCACAGTTTGTTTTTTAAGATTTTTTTTAAAGTTTTTATTTATAATTAGTGGGGCGGGGATGCAGAAGAATACAGGTGCCTGTGTAGGCCAGAAGAGTGTTGGATATCTCAAGAAGCTGGAGTAAAAGCCAACTCAGGTCCTGTGGAAGAGCAATATATGCTCTTAGCCACTGAGCCATCTCCCCACCCTAGCCCCATTGGTTAAGCTGTTAAGTTGACCCAACCTAGACTTGCCTGGTGGACACCACACAGGAAGAACAGCAGTGAGCAGGTGACCGTCCAAGAGACAAGCCACTATTTTGCACAGGTGTGATGGGTGCACCTTGAAGAGACACAGCCCCAGAGGCTTCATCCCAGGACTTCTTTTTGCTACTGATATGCCTTCTCATGTCTGTCATTGCTGTATTCCTCATATATCTGGCATGATTTGATTGTCTTGGGGAAACCCTCACTGCCTAAAGCCTGGTGTGATTACTTCCTGGATGACAGCCCACTCTGTTGGACAATTTTCCTGCAGATCAACATGAAGATGACCTTTCAGGAAATAATGCTGTTTAGATGATTAATGATTTTATGAAATTCCTGATTTGATTTAAATGGTTTTAGAAAGTTGGAGTAGTTGATAGAAGGTTTTGATTTAAGTGGTTTTGCCAGAAGATATAACAAAGTTAGAATCAAGAATAGGATGCGCCCCCTCTGTACAATAGTGAAGGCTGCATTGGGTACAAAAGGAGTACAGTGAGCTTTCACTCGCTGCAAGCACATAATTGTACTTAGAAAAAAAAAATACAGGCTTGGGACAAAAAAATGACCAAAGTAAACACTGATTCTGGGTAGAGTCTGAGTTCCTGGATTGTGTGATCTAGAGATGTGGCCACAGGTTTTGGTGTGTACCAGGATAAAAGAGAGTTATAAATACAGATGAATAATTCTATTCTAAGAGTAGACAATAGAGAATAGTCCTGCTGAACAGGACTTCAAAAGTAAGACATAAGATAGATGATAATTTATTTCTTGGTAAAAACAAATTGTCATCAGCTACGTTACAATGAACATGTAAAGAGAAAGACAGATGGGAAATGCTTAGTTAGGTATAAGTTTCCAAAGAAGAATATATAATCAATTATCCTGTTGCAATTGCCTTTTGTGTAATGATTTTAATCTGTTTTTGAAGAGTATGTGCTTGTGGTGATTATTTTTAGAGAATCTGTAACTTGTGGCTATGAGGGAATCTTTTTCTACATAGAGAACTCTGTCTTAGGTGGTATAAGAAGGTTAAGAGAAAAAGTAGTTGTCGAAGTCAACTGGTTGGAGTTTGTTCCATCCACCAAATATGTATATGTACTGGGCTGGAGAAATGGCTCATATGTCAAGAACACTGCTCTTCCAGAGGTCCTGAGTTCAATTCCCAGCAACCACATGGTGGCTCACAACCATCTGTATGAGATCTGATGCCCTCTTCTGGCCTGCAGGTGTACATGCAGGCAGAACACTATATACATAATAAATAAATCTTCAAAATAATAAATTTATGTTTTAAAAGGAGGATAGGAAAAGATTCCATATGTGTACAGTTCTAGAAGGATTAGGTAAAAATGACAATCTGGTGGTGGTGGTGCTTTCCTTTAATCCCAGCACTCAGGAGGCAGAGGCTGTGTGTGAACATATTAAGAGTGATTAAGTTAACTACTACAATTATAGTCTACTATGCATAAAGTTAAATATGTTAATCAAATTCTGGGACAGAAAAAATGCAGCATTTTCTTTTGATTAAAGTATTTTTGCATTTAATTTGTGTGTGTGTGTGTGTGTGTGTGTGTGTGTGTGTGTGTGTGTGTGTGTGTTATGTGTGTACTCCAGTATACAGAGGACAAAGGTGGTTCTCTCCTTCTACCATGTGAGTTCCCAGAATCAAACTCAGATCAGCAGATTTGATGGCAAGTGCTTTCCCCACTGAGCCACATTGCCAAAACCCAAGAATTTATTTTTGAACTGTTTCCTGACCACCTCGCCCAGAACTGTCCAACAGAGCTTTCTAATACTGAGAAGGAGTATGCCAGACAGAAATGATTGAAAATGCTGTACAAGCTGGTGGCCCCAGGTCATGTGTGGCTACTGAGAAGCTGAAATCTGTCTGATGCAAAAGAAGAAGTGACTTTAAATGTGATTATCAGTTACCATATTGGTCAGAACATACCTGCAATTTCACTTGGGCATGTTCAGTATTTCACATCAAAGATAACTAACCTGGAAATTCATGATGTCCTCTAGACTCCAAAAGCTACTCCAGTATCCATCACTGTGCATCTGTGTATACATACTACATCAGGCTCTAGAAAGCCTATCAGTCTAGGAAGCTCATCACCATCTGTACTGGTTTTGTGTGTCAACCTGACACAAGCTGGAGTTATCACAGAGAAAAGAGCCTCATTGAGGAAATGCCTCCATGAGATCCAGTTGTAAGGCATTTTCTCAACTAGTGATCAAGGGGGGAGGACCCAGCCCATTGTAGGTGGTGCCATCCCTGGGCTGGTAGATCTGGGTTCTATAAGCAAGCAAGCTGAGCAAGCCAGGGGGAGCAAGCCAGTAAGTGACATCCCTCCATGGCCTCTGCATCAGCTCCTGCTTCCTGACCTGCTTGAGTTCCAGTCCTGACTCCCTTTGGTGATGAACAGCAATGTGTAAGCTGAATAAACCCTTTCCTCCCCAACTTGCTTCTTGGTCATAATGTTTTGTGCAGGAATAGAAACCCTCACTAAGACACAATCTGAGCCTCTATTACTTCCAAGTGCTACAAAAAGCTCACAGGACCCCTCAGGTCATTCACAGGGGCCCCATATCAGATATCCTGCATATTAGATATTTACATTATAATACATGACAGTAGCAAAATTGCAGTTATGAAGTAGCATTGAAAATGTTATGGTTGGGGGTCACCACATAAGGAACTGTAGTAAAGGGTGGCAGCATTAGGAAGGTTGAGAACCACTGCTCCAAAGGAAAAACTCTAGTGCCAGCACCCAGTTTCCTGAGGGGGGTGGCGACGAGGCATGGAGCAAGCAATCATCAAAGCCAAGTCTCCTTTATTTTTGACAATTCTATTCTTTTAACTCTTTGCTATTCTAAGGCCAAAAGCCTCTGGCTTTTGGCAATTATTTCCTGCTGGCTGAAGCAGGGGATTAAGAAAGAAAAATCTAACTATTCAGGTCCTTTGTTCTTCTACTCATGGACCCCTCACTGATCAGGTGAGAGGCTTGGTGTCTGTTAATATTTCATGAGCCAAAGAGAAAAGAGAAGAAAAAGGGAGAATTCAAACATACACACGGACACACACGCTTTGACTGAATCCAAACACCTGTCTCAACATTTCCAAAAGTGTTCATACATACTTACATAATACACATATACCTACACATATATGTGCATACATATATATAAACAGACACATATAATATAGACATATTGTGCATGCATATACACATATACAAATATACATATATACAAATATGTATATATTTGTAGATGGGGCTGTGTGGAGAGCATTTTTGGCACCTCTGGACAGTTGGTGGTGGGGTAATATTAATTTTTTTTGTAATAGTAATATTAATATTAATTTTCCAGGACATCTTGAAGCTAGCCAAGGCAAGAATCTGGCTTCTGTGCTACACCCTGTAAGGGCTAGTATTAAGCACATTTGCATCTGTAGCTCTAGGCAGAGACCCTAAGATAAGGCTATAAGGAAGTACATCTACATCTGAAGTCTGGGGCAGGGCTCTTAAGAATGTGGCACAGGGAAGTACATTTGCATTTGAATCTCCAGGCAGAATCCTTAGGAATGCAGCTCAGGGCAGGGAAGATTTTGGGACGTAGGCACAGCAGTATCCATTTTTGTCTCAGACCTTTTCACCTGACCTCCAGTAAGATGTTTACAGGATCTTTGGTTGACATCTCACTTGTTTTCTGTCTCAGAAAAAAAATGTTACATTTGGCATGTAATTAAAATGATTTAAAAGAGGACAGATTAAACCAAGCTTCACTTTCGGTCATGAGGCTTAGGCCTCAAGTCAGGCCGAAGTCATGCTGCAACTTGAACTTGTCTTTCTTCTTTCAATCCTCGCTCTGGCCCTGGAGACTACTGTTGATTCCCCAAGCTGGTCTCGGACAGGGGTGACCCCCAAATGCCACATATACATTTGGGGGATGGGCAGAGGCCCAGATGCCACACTTTATTTCTTCTCTCTGGACTTCATATACTTCCTTAGACAAAATTTCTTTATAAAATTACCTCAGATAAAATGTTATACAAAAGGGAGGTGACAAAAGGATGCCTATAGTAAATTAGTAAGTTCAGAGCAGTGTTTCATTCTAAAGCTCATTGTAAGTTCAAAGCAACAGTTTCATGTGGCCTTGCTTCATAGTGCTCACCTGTGGCCTCATCCTTGGACCTGACCTACAATGAATGTTTTCATGGATCACAAATCTGTCCCATGCATATTTTCTTTTCCTAGTACCTTTAACCTATGACACATGAAAGTTTACAGAGCACTATTTACAGCTTTTAGAAGGCTCAAAATTACTTCTAGAAATTTAGGAATTACAAAATCATCAATTTGTCTACACAGCATTACTACATAAGAGTACAAATTCATGCTGATCTGCCCAATAGGGTGGACATGCCCAGGAATCATTAGCTATTTAATAATGACAGGAAAGAAATATCAGCAGCAGGAAGTAATCCTGGAACGAAGTCTCAAAAGACCCTACATTTTTAGAGCTCACCCATCACAGGACATCCAAAATGGTAGGCCATCTCCAGAAAAGTCACTTGCTAGCCCCTCCTAGATGGCATCTGTCACAAGTAACACAAGTCTCAAAATGGAATAACCTGAAAATGACTAGATACCTAGAATCCCAATCCTCAGAGGTACCCGGGAGCGTGGCCGCTTTGTCTTCAGGACTTTTAGCTGATGTAAACGGTTCCAGATGGTCTGCTCAGCCTTCTCCCTGCAAAGATCCAAAATGGCAAATATGAGCCAAAAATAAACTATAGAGCAGGATAGGAGAACAGGACAATGGGAAGAAAATAAAAGCCATCTAAGCCTGTTCACGGGTATGTACCTTTAACTCAGGGAAGTGCAAAGAGACAACCAGGGAAAGCACTTCCTACCATTCTTGATACCCTCCCAAATCCCTTCCCCAACTCTTCCGTGAGTCTCCTCCCTTCAAGAACACACACCTTAGTTCTGCTTCTCCTGAACTTGGCAATTTGTTTTTGTTGTTTCACACATTCTGTAGCCCAGGCTAACCTAAAACTCATTATGTACCCTACGATATTTTCAAACTCACAGCAATCGATCTTCCTTGACCTCCCAAATACTAGGGTTACAGGCCTAAGCCACCACCCTGGTTTGATTTTATGTTTACTTAGTATTTTCTGTCGAATGTTAGTGAGCTACTTATAGACCTGTCTTAGTCCAATATTAGACCAAACTCTTTAAAGCCTGTCTTTATGGAACGTTCATTTCTGAATCTCTCCTAACAGCTAGCACAGTATCATTCAACAGAGGCATAAGAAACATGTCAGATCAATGAGTTTATGTTAAAGGCAGCTGTGAAAACACTAACATGCTTTGAACAACAAAAGAGGGTACGTTCACCTTTTTATTAATCATTTCATTAATTTGTTATGTATGTTTGTGTACCCAACACCTGTGTGCCTACCGCCTGTAGAGGGATCAGATCCACCGGAACTGGAACTAAAAACTATCACTTTTGATGAACTTCTTGTGATCAAAGTACTTCCTAACTACCTCAGAAGATGCCACTCATTTCTTTTCAGAATCCTGTTTCCCAACCATTTGGCTACATATCAAACCAGGTACATACATTACAAGAATATGCCATTAGTAGCCAGAAAACATCAGAAACTTTAGGAGCTCAGCACTTTTGATTTTAAAATTCTAATAAGGTATAGAGCTTGGTTTGGGCACTTATGTGGTTATTCTTTCCTTTTTAGACAGGTCTTACTGTGTAGTCCAGGCTGGTCTAGAACTCACAATCCTCAACTTCCCTAGTGCTGGAACTGCAGTGTGCACTACATGCCCAGATAACATGGGTTTTATAAGAGAAACAATCTCACAAATTGCTACTGTGAGAATTAAATTAATATATCTGTGTATACTGTTCACATGGAACCCAACACACAGGACATACTCAGCAAATATCAGCCAGTTATATCAGGACTATCTCTGTTATATAAACAACTCTTAACTCTTCCTGACCTGTGGCCATTGGTTCATCTCCATAAGTCAGCCTCCCTGACATGATCATACACAATATACTCACTTCTTACAGAAAGAACAAATTTGTACCTGATAGAACACGTGACAAGGAGGATCACATCAGCCTAGTAGAGAGCAAGAAAAAGAAACTTATAAACTTTGAAATTAGCCTTGCAAAATCACCAGCACGAAGTCCACCTGCCTTTTTCCCATTATTATGATAAGACACATATAAAATAAATCTTATCATTTTAACCATTTTAAGGACATATATAATAAGAACCCTTGAACATGATAATGCAACCACCACCACTGTCTCCTTTGACAACTTCCCAGCAAAAGCTCTTTATCCATTATGCATTAACTCCTTAAACCTTACCCCCACTCTCCACAAGCTATCTTTGTTTTCCTCTGATTTGGTTTGGCTCTGGAGACATAGTCATCATGGCCTCAAATTCTACACCCTCTGCCTCCACTTCCCAAGGCTAGGATTACAGCCACGTGTTACCACAAGTTTGAAACTCCTTTCCTGAAGATGAACAGCATCACAAGAGCTCAAAATAGTTGAGTCACCAGTTTATGCCAGTCTTACAGTACAAGTCACTAAAAGAATTAACACATCACTCAAAGGAACTAACTCAGCAGGCAACATCCTCTTCCTGAGATTCACTGCATCTGAGAACCTGCACCAAAGCAAAGGAGCCCAAGCCCAGGAAACAGGGAAGCAAGGAATTCAAGTACCTCTTGGAGGCTGCTGGTCCGCAAGTAGCCACTCTTCTGTAAAATAGACCAGGCTATCTCTGTGTCGTTCACATTCATCTGACAGCCATAGGTCTCAAGGTAGACTGCAATGAAAGACAGGCTGACTCCAAGGTAAGCAGAGGGCCACATGTCTTGGGACTCCTTGCCAAAGCCCTCAGAAACACCCAAGGCAACTGATTAGCCACAAAGTCCAATGTTCCCTCAACCCTAAAACACCATCAACTACCAGAAGAACCCCCCCCACGAAATTAGTAACAGCCTTTCAGAACAAGGAAAGACATCATATATACATGCCTATTATATTCGTAGTATTTGAAATATGAGGGCATTGTGCCCCCTTAAGAGTCAAGGAAATAGGCCTATAGAAGCAACTAAAACAGTAAGGACTAATGAACATTTTTATTCATCTCAAGAAAATCCAAATTCAAGTCCCTGTATTACAGTCCTCCCTCTAAACAAAATGGTTCTCTAGCTCTAGAAGCAGCATTAGCCAGAGGGTACAGAATAAAAATAAAAATAGACATGACCATATTATGAAGTAAATATACGAATTTACACAAAGTTCCAAAACATGAATTTCACACTTCAGTAGGCTCTTTCAAATCATATTTCTAGTTACAACTCCATTACCACCAGCAGGCTATAATTCCAAGTGGAAGCCAGACATTGTGGTCATACCCATAAAGCCAACACATGGGAGGCCAAGGCAGGAGAATCATAAATATGAAGCCAGCCTGAGGTGTGTGTGTGTGTGTGTGTGTGTGTGTGTGTGTGTGTGTGTGTGTGTGTGTGTGTATGTGTATTGGAAGATAGTGGGCACATGTGCCATGGTACTAGTTCAGAGGTCAAAGGAGAACTTGTGGCAGTCAGCTCTCTCCTTCCACCATGTGGGTTCCAGGGATCAAACTCAGGTGATCACACTTGATTGCAAGCAACTTTACCTTCTGAGTCATCTTGCCAGTTCCAAGAATAAAATTCTAAATCAGAAGAGGTGGCAGATATCAATGATTCCATCAGTTAGGAGGCTGAGGCAAGAGGATTATGAATTCCAGACTAGCCTAGCTTCAAAAGATAGAGAGTAGGCTTGGGCAAGATGGCTCAGTGGATAAAGGCTTCTGCCACCAAGCCTGATGACTTTTAACCTCCCAACTCACATGGTGTGGAAGGAGACAACCAAGTCTCACAAGTTACCCCATGACCTCCACAGCTACCACATACATACAATAAATGATACAATTTAGATACAATCCTAAAAATTATCATTAAAACAGGGATTATAGTATCTCCATGCATAACCAAAGAGAGGACTGCAGTTCATGTGTGCACAGCTTTTGAGTTTTTTCCTGAGATGAGGATGTTGTCGGTGGAGCTCAGAGCTCCACGCATGCTAGGCAATCACCCTACCACATACATGGTAGGCTCTGATGATTTTATATTACGCAGCCTACCTACACTATTAACTCCCTAAAGCCAAGAATGTAATAAGAGAACAGTAAGAGCAATCAGGCCACAGACGCTGCGATGGAGCAAGGAGGGGGAAATATAAATAAATAAATATAAAGCCAACCTTTTCTCTGCCTTCCTAGAATTTCGCTCCCTGAGAGATAGGGAGGTGGGTCCTCCACTTCTGGAGAAGATGGTTTCTCTTGAGAAACTGAAGCACTTCTTAAAAAATGCTGAAAAGTTGGTCCAATGGCTAGCCTGGAGCTGAAATCCTTCTGAACTCCTTCTGAGCTCTTCCCCTTTGGACTAGAACAGGAAGTGCTGGACACACTGCTATGTGCCTTTTGAGTCCTAAGCAACACCCAGCACATGGAGGTCAGTGGTGTTGACAACCTCTGTGCTTGGAGAACACACTGTAAAGGATGCATGGCACCTGAAGTCCGAAATCTGCAAAAGAATGAAACACACCAGTATTTACTGCACATCAATACAGAAACTGCTCTGGATACTTCTCACTAAAAAAGAAGAAAGTATGCTTTTTCAGGGAGGCAGGGGTTTCATAAGAGGTGTTGAGACTTAATCTCAGGATTATCTTGGGCTGGCCTGGAACTCAACTCCCTGTGTAGTCCAGGCTGGCGGATTGTGAGGTTATGTGAGGTTAGGTTTTGTTTGTTTGAGATCATCCTATGTACCCCAGACTGACCTCCAACTCTCATTACTCCCACCTCAGTCTTCCAAATGCCAGACACAGGCACAGACTACCGTACCCGGTTTGAAGGCACAGTTTTATTTTGTTGCTTTTTTTGTTGTTGTTTTGTTTGTTTGTTTGTTTGTTTGTTTTTTCTTGAAACAGGGATTCTCTGTGTAGCCCTGACTATCCTGGAACTTCCACTATAGACCAGGCTGGCCTGAAATTCAGAGGTCTGCCTGCCTTTGCCTCCTGAGTGCTGGGATTAAAAAGCATGCATCACAACCTCCCTTGAGGTACTCTTTATAATAGTTTACCCATATTCCCAATAACTTGGGAGACTAAGGCAGGAAGATAGTTTGAGTCCAAGAGTTCCAGGACTGCCTGGACAACATATGAGAGCTCTTACAGCATACTGCGTCTTTAATTTACAGGTGAAAATAACTAAAGTAAAGCCAGTAAGATGGCTTGGTGGGTGAAGGCACCTGCCACCAAGCCTGATTCCTTGAGAGCCACACAGTAGAGGGAAAGAACTTACTTCCATAGATGACCGTCTTCTAATCTCTACACTCACACTATGGCACACATTCATGTGCATGAGCACATGGACAAAAAAACAAATAAAATGTAATTTAAAAAAAAAAAAAAAACACTAACTTACTCTCATGTCAGAGAAGAGACTTTTGGTTTGAGGTTATTTTTTTTTCACATTTTTATTTCTGTGCATCTTATGGTATATGAACCATCTTAACAACCCAGGTGTGAGCTTTCAGATCATCTACTTCTGCCCTTTAGTTGCTGTGTGACCATGTTTTAAAAGTCAAATTCCCACCTCTGGACTACAAATGTCACATCTATTTAAAAAAAAAAAAAAAAAGCACAATAGGACCTTACCCCTTGCCACGTTACAAGAATCACACAATAAAAACCTAGATGGAGGGGCTAGAGAAATAGCTCAGTGGTTAAAAACACTGACTGCTCTTCCAGAGCAGGTCCTAATTTCAATTCCCAACAACCACATGGTGGCTTCAACAACCATTCACTAACAGCCCACACCTCTTTTCACAGCATAGACCTTAAAAGTCAGAACGTCATTAATGCCTAGCCCGCTCTTGGCCGGGATCTGAGAACCTTCATTTCTGAGTGTTGGGATGGGGCACGGTCCTTTCTGATAAACCTGGTGGGAGGACCAAAATCTCAAAGTTTTGCACAGTACCGGACGGTGCAGAACCACCTACCACATCCAAGCACCGAGTGCTGGGCGTGGCAGCGGCGCTGCGTTAACGCCCGCACGAACCCGCAAGAACCCATAGCCACCTAGCGAGGCCTATAAGACCCACATCTCTGCTTCACAAGAGAAAACGCTAGGGCTCTGAAGGACGCTGTAACTTGGCCAAAGACATACAGAATAGGAAGCGAGGCTGAGCTACACTCGCAGCGGTCTTACTCAAGGCCTAACGCTGCCCAGTGATACCTTCCCCTAGCTCTTCTGGCTTTTCCTGGACGCCGCGAGCCCGCCTGCGCCACGGAGGGTCACTTCCAGGACACTAAGTCCATCTCAGGCCTCTCACCTCCCACAACTGTGAGGTCCACGACCGAAACCGGAAGTTATCAGCCTGCGTAGGTCCCCTCCCAGGAGTTCTCCGCTGTGCGCTTGCCTAGGTGTGCAACTTCTGTTCCGCCCTGACTTTCGCCCGCGGTGTTCTAACGGAAGCGTTTCCTGCCGGCCTCGAGTCCCAGGCTTTGAAATATAGACGTGTGTCAGACCCACTTCTTTAAATGCTCTACTTCCCCACCCCAAAAAAAATTTTAATAAAGCTTAAAACCAAGTGAGAAGTCTCAGAGTCTGTATCTCCCCTTGCCCCAAGAGAGTAAGGGTTTCTTAGGGGTGTTCTGCTCCCAGAAAATAAGAGCTCTGATATTTCCCCATGTCTGTCACTCGTTTGCTCCCTCATATCATATAAACTTTCCTTCCCTCCCACCATGGGGCTGGTGAGATGGCTCAGCGTGTAGGACACTTGCTGTCAAGCCTGAGGACCTGGAATCCAATCCTCAGAACCCATAAGATGAAGGGAGAACCGACTCCAGCAAGTCCTCTGTCCATGGCCATGCAACGTGCTTCCCCCCACTGTTACCCTCTAACCCCCCCCCAACACACACGTCTCCCAACACGGAAACACACTTCAGTGTTCTCAGGAGGGAGAGGTAGACTGACTCGAAGCCAGACAGAGATACATAGTAAGATTCCGAAGATGATAGATAGTTAGATAGATGGATATAATATGATATGATATGATGATATGATATATGATATGATATGATATGATATGATATGATATGATATGATATGATATGATATGATATGATAAATGTAAAAAGAAAAATAAGAAAAGTGGCTAAAGAGGGGTTTCTGTGGCTAGCTCTGAACTAACTGCCTTCACCTTTTCTGGATCTCCCAAATGGCCCTGAACAGCCTAATTGTTCCTCATCACCGCGTTGTTCCTGTCACATTCCTGCCTTGACCATCTCAGCCATTCTCCCTTTCCTGTGAATTGTGACTCTAGCCAAAGAACCTCTCCTCCCCCAGACCTAACCCATAGTCCCTACACTCAGAAAAGAAGCTGAGAACAGGATTCAGCCAGATCAGAGCCCTGAGATCCGAACCACCTTATGTAGCATAAGTGTTTTTTCAAACTTCACCATAACACCTAGTTTTAAAGTGTAAAACATTTTGGTTGAATAACAAACTGCATGTGGACAGTTGAAAGTCTACAAGTATAGAATGAGTAGCAAAGAGGCGCCCCCTCCTGACCTCTCCCTGTCATGACTCTCATCAAGAGACTGAATTTAGATGGCGGGAAGGAGCGGGGCATTACCACCCAGCCTTCCTCTTGGCCAATGGGCTTTTGTTGTTTTGTTTTGTTCTGCTTTTGTTTTGTTTTTATTTATGTGTTTATGTGTCTGTGCAAGAAGTTGGAAGAACCTCTGTGTGGAAACTAGAGTTGGCTCAGTGTGTAGGATATTTCCAAATGAAGCCAGAGTTACAAGCAGTTTCAAACCACCTAATGTGGGTGTCCAGAATCAAACTCTAGTACAATGCTGCAAAAACTGATCAGTTATCTCTCCAGCCCTCCAACCGGGTTTCTTTAATATGTTACCCCTGTGATCTCTGTGTATGACATTTTGGACCTCACTCTCCACCTCGTTCTTCTATTTCAATGATAGTCTCCGTGTGTGTCCCCGAAAATCCACATTTTAATAGCATAACCTTCACTAAAATGGAAATAGGAGGTAGGGTATTTGCACATTGATTAAGGTCATAAAGGTGGAGACTTCATGGTCTTCATGGTTAGCTTATTTAAAAGACATGAAACTGGTCAGTGGCAAATACATTTAATCCCAGCACTCAGGAGGCAGAGGTTGGTGATTCTCTGTAAGTTTGAAGCCATCCTAGTCTACAAAGTGAGTTCCAGGACAGCCTGGGCTACACAGAGAAAGAAAAAACAAGAACAAGGGCTGGAGAGATGGCTAAGCAGCTAAGAGCCCTGACTGCTCTCCCAGAGGTCCTGAGTTCAATTCCCAGCAACCACATGGTGGCTCACAACCATCTGTGATGGGATCCAATGCCCTCTTCTGGTGTGTATGAAGACAGTTACTGTGTACTCAATATACATAAAATAAATAAATCTTTTTTTAAAAAAAAAAGGCTAGAGAGATGGCTCAGTGGTTAAGAGCACTGCCTGCTCTTCCAGAGGACCTGAGTTCAAATCCCAGCAACCACATGGTGGCTCCCAACCATCTATAATGAGATCTGATGCCCTCTTCTGGTGTGTCTAAAGACAGCTACAGTGTACTTACATATAATATATAAATAAATCTTTAAAAAATAAAAATAAAATAATAAAATAAATAAAAAAAAGAAAAAATCCCAGCAGATGCAGGTGGATCTCTATGAGTTCGAGGCCAGCCTAGTCTACAGAAAGAGTTTCAGAACAGCCAAAGCTTCACGGAGAAACATCTTGAAAAATCAAAATCCAAAATTTTTTAAAGATTAATTCATTTTGCAAACTTAAGAGTGGGAATACAAAAATATTCACGTACAAAAACTCACACAGCAAGACAGAGCTGTACAGTCCTTGGGATCCCACCCACGGTTCAGGCTGATCCCAAAGCCCTATTCTTAGCACTGACTAACTCAACCTCAGGCTGGCTGGGTTCCCTCCAGGGCTGTGCTGCTGACAGTTGAATAACTATGGCCAACTAGTGACTGCTGACTCCAGTCTCCTTGCCCCTAGAGTGGCAACTGTGTGGTGAATACATTGCGTGTGAGCAAGAAATGGATAAGGAACCAAAGCCAAAGGATCACAAAAGCAATGGAGCTGTGGCAGTAGATCCATTGGGGATGGTGAAGGTTTAAAAACAAAACTCCTCCGATTTCAGGAGTTTGGAAACCCTGTGTTCTGCCTGCTTTAGGACCTGAACATTCTCCCTGCAATGATCATCTCTTTCATCTAGTAGGCGAAAATTCCCATGGTGAACACTCACTCCCCCTCCACCCCTCCACCTCACAGCTGTCAGGCAGATGACCTGAATGTGATGGACTGATCTTTGCATTCCACAGATCTACCCACAGGGCAAGCATGCCTTAGGAAGCCCAACCAACAGCCAGGAACAAAAGTGCCCTGCCCTGCCCAGCCCAGTTTTAACTAGTAAAACTGTCAGTGCACAGTCAAGGCTCATGAAAATAAATGTCTGCTGTCGAAGCCATGGAGACTGGACTGGGTTCATCCAGGGTAGGTGCCACAGTACTATCCCAGAAGCTGACTGAAGCTTCTCTACACTGCATCCACTTCAGTGTCTCCTCCTGACAGAAATGAAACCAGACAAGGGAGGTCCCACTGTCCTCTCTGCTAATGCCCTGTGTCTGACCACTTGGAATCACACATGTGATTGCAGGAGATTTTGATGAATTTCTATCCTACTGAGGATAAAGACCTGTCAACTTTGCTCTCAGCTACATCACTGAGAACTAGGGCAGGTACATCGTAGGTACTTCTGGGTGAAGTTGGTAGATGCATAGGTGAGACAGATGGATAAGCAAGACTGGAAAATCTCCACTTAACTGCATCTCCCCATTTCTTATTGCCTAATTCCTAACCGAGCTAATTAAGTAACTTTGTGGGACAGTTTTGTCATTGGCTGAAATTTCATAAGAGACCTAGGACAGGAATAAATTCAACTCAGGAATTCTCAGTTTTCTGACCCACAAAATGGAAGACATGATGAGCTGCTAGATGGTAGTCAATTGTCACAGAGCATAGATAAAGCTGGTGTTTTATCCTTGGAACTAGTTCTCCAGGAAAAAGGTCTTACATCTTGTTCTGGTTCCTCAGGGACTACAGAACCACCTCAGAGTCAAAGAGACACAAACCACATGGGGCTGGAGAGATAGCTCAGTGGTTAAGAGAGTGCTTCAATTCCAAGCAACCACATGGTGGCTCACAACCATCTAATGGGATCTGATGCCCTCTTCTGGTGTGTCTGAAGACAGCTACTGTGTACTACTCACATACATAAAGTAAATAAATCTTTAAAAAAAAAAAAAAAAAAAAAAACACAGACATGGATCCAGGCTGCCTATGTGCTCACAGGCTGTTTATTATTCAAGATGAAAGAGGAGAGAAAACCCAGAAGCCCCTCGGGGCTCAAGGGAAAGTGAACAGAAAGGCTCCTCTTCTTCCTCTTGCCACTGACCCAGAAGACTCCAGCTGCAGAGATCTCAGGGTGGCTTACGGGCCTACAGGAGACCTGGCAGCTCTGCTGTTGACTGGGGATGGGATCCCCATAGGGTCAGGCCCCAGGCTCGGAATGGCTTCTGTGTACACAAAATATCTCTCTTCGAAAGGCACTGGTGGAGGTGAGCAGTAAGAAGGCTGCCCCATCACAAGCCAGACTCACTGTCCCACGTCTGAGTTCTGCTTCCTCAGGCTGGTCTCTGAGGCCCTAGTTCCCCTCCTCTCCCTTCCCTCAGCCCACAGATGAGCAGTCAGTCCGCAGAAGGACAGGTCAGGCCACAAGATGAATGATCCTCTTCAGGGCTAGTGCATCTGACAACTTCTAGGCCAGGAGCCCCAAGCGGGTGACCTTGGCGGACAGGAAAGAGTGGATGATAAAGACCATGGTTTTAGGACACGAATGCAGGTCCAGCTGCTGCAGAGTGGACAGAGAGGAGAATTAGGGATTCTGTCCAGACTGGCTTCTAGGAGAGCATCCCCACCCCCCCCCCCATAATACAGAGGTGGCCCTCCACTTACGATCTCTCCTTCAGCACCCCCAAAGTCCAGGAAAAGGAGACTCATGCCATCATCTGATGACATCTGAAGTTTCTCAAAGGGCTGTCGGAGCAGCACGGCTCGGGCCGTCCCTGGCTCGGCTGCCCACAGCGTGAAGCCCTTGTCAATGTGCACAGAGAGGCTGCAGGGACGGCCATTCCACGTGCAGGCTGCAGGAGAGCAATGAACACAGAACCTGGCATCTCAGTGATCGCAGGCCCTACTCAAAAGGCAGCTCCCAAACCTGGCCATAACTCCCCCAGGGATGGGAGGCTCACTCTGTCATGACACCTGAACAACCACTGGCCCAGTCACTCCATCCTAAAATACAGAAGGGTGGGTATTCAGGGGAACTACAGCTGCTTCTTGCTCCATTTCTAGCCAAATCATGTGCATTAGGGAAGGAAGCTTGGGCGGGGGTGTGGCTCAGTAGAAGAGTATGCAGCTATCATGGACAAGGTCTTGGGTTCAATTCTCAGCACAATAAAAATAAATAGGAGTTAAATTCTGTGATGGACACAATGTTTATCCCATAAAGGCGCATGATTGGCATGGTTAAATTTAAATCTCATATAAACGGATAATTTAGTATTCACTGTTTACCTGAAATTCAAATCTAAATGGTGCACTATCTTACCTACAGCCTCACCCCCAAGACAGGGTCTCACTTTGTAGCCCAGACTGGCCTGAAACTTGCTATATAGATCAGGCTGGCCTCAAACCCACAGCAACCCACAGCTGCCTCTGCCTCCCCTCCCCGAGTGAAAGGTGTGCACCATGTTTCCTCACCAGCAGAACCACAGGGATAACATAAGAAAAGACACCAAGAAACAATGTTTCCTTCCTCCCAGAGAACTGGCATACCCAAAAGCTCAACCTCTGTTCTCTCCCTCCAGAAACACCATAAAAGGAGAAACTTGAATGCCTCTAGGCACAAGAGGCTCCACCTGGCACACCTGTAGACACTTCTTGCACACCTTCAGCAGCCCGGTGACAGCCATCCACCAGCTGTCGGGTCCAGGCTGCCAGCTCTTGCGGTGACTCCACACTGAACAGGTGAGTGTCCACACCATGACGTGTACCCGTGCGCAGGGCAAAGGAGAGTTCTGCGTCATAGGGCACTGAACCCTTGGAGGGGCCTGAGTGCACCAGCCTGTGTGCAGAGCAGAGGGCCAAACATGAGGCCTTGGAGTGGGGCGGGGCCAGGGCAATAGCCTGCATCCTTCAGTTTCTTACAAGGGACAGGAAATGCAGGGATTCACACTTATTCTACCTTACTCACATCTTCACACATGCTTTCTCTGCCTGAATACTCACAATCTCCCTCTGGCTCAGCCTCACTTCCTGTAGATCTTTGTTCAAATATTCCCTCCTCTGAGAAGATCTCTCTAAAGAAGTTCCTTTGTCGCTACCAGCATTACTTTTCGCCAGGATTGCAGAAATTATGCACTTAGAATGCTTTTGACGGGGTTTCACTATGTCACCTTGGCTAGCCTGGAACTCGATATGTAGACCAGGCTTAATTCTTCAGCTCTGCCCCCGAGGACTGGGATTACAGGCATGTGTCCCCACACCCAGCTGAAATTATATGTATATGTATATGTACATAATTTGGCCCAGCCAAAATGATATATTCAACCTATTAGTCTTGGTAGGCTTTTGGCTGGCCTTTTCACTTGCTAGACTAAGGTAGATAAATGTTCTTGTCTATTTTATCCAACACTATATTCCCAACAATTAATTAATGTTTAATTTTAAAAAAGTGTTTAATAGGGCTGGCAAGATTGCTCAGTGGTTAAGAGCACTGACTGCTTTCCCCGAGGTCCTGAGATCAAATCCCAGCAACATGATGGCTCACAACCATCTATAATGAGTTCTAATGTCCTCTTCTGGTGTGTCTGAAAACAGCTACAGTGTACTAATATACAGTAAATGAATCTTTTAAAAGTGTTTAATAAGTACTTGTCTGAATTAGCAAATCACTTGATTAGACAGACAATCTAAAATCTGCCCCTTGTCAGCTGGCCCAGAACCCAGTCCAGGGAGAGGAGTCATGGTAACAAGGACCCCAGACCCTGCAGCTTGATCCTCACTTGTTGTGTGGCCTTGGGCAGCTCACTGTCCTTCTCTGGCCACCAAACCTCTAAGTTCTGTCCCTGAGCCCTTCTGTTCCTCACTCCATCCCCTCTCAGTTTCCCTTGGGAGTGTTAACTGAAGCTCCCACATTTCGGCTCTGAAACTTCTGAACCACATTCCTTATGTTTCACACACACACACACACACACACACACACACACACACACACACCCCTGCCCATCTGGCAAGTGCCGAGCCTGTGAGTTCCCACCCATGTGCTTTCCACTGCAAATGTCACTGTTCTTCCCCATCTGTGTCCCCACCCACCTGCTTGCCTCAGCCCATGTCTCCCAAAGCTGTGGCAGCCTTCCAGCTTCTGCCCTTCCCTTCCCAGTGAACATTCTCTATGGCAATCATAGGGCTTCCTCTAAAACACAGCCCCAGTCTCCTGACACTCCCAGCTTAACCCCTCTGGCATAGCCTGCCACAAGTGTTAAGACAGTGCTAAGGAGATGTCTCAGTGAGAAAACTGCTTGCTGCCCCAGCATGAGGACCTGAATCTGGGTCCCAAGCGTCCACGTAAAAGCCAGCATGGCGGCAGACATCTGCAGTCCTGGCGCTATAGAAAGCGGAGACAGGGACCACTGACCTGTCAGCCAGTCAGTCTGGCCAAACAGCAAGCGCTCAGTTCAATGAGAGACTGTCTCAAGAGAATACTATGAAGTGACAGTGATACCTCATGCCTTTAATAATCCCAGCAGTTAGAGGCACAGGCAGGAGGATCTCTGCAAATTCAAGGCCAATTCGGTCTGTGCTGCAAGTTCCAGACTAGCCAGGGATACATAAATTCTGCCTCAAAAAAATTTTTTACATGTGTGTGTACATATGTATATACACAGAAATATTTATCTATACACACACATATATATATACACATAAAGATATATATGTTTACCATGTGTATATACATACATATGGACAAGTTCTAGCACTTCATGCCTCTGTACCTCTGACCACACCTACAATGTTCTTCCACCTTTCCTCAAAAGGCATACTCCTCATTCATCAAAGCCCATTTCAAATGTCACCTCCTCCTTATGCCTTCCCTTGCCAAGCCAGAGAGTTAAGTGTCTCCTATAACCTTCAATGTAATGGTTCTTCTGTGTCTGTCTCCCCACTTTTAGATTCTCCCTGAGGATAGTGACTGTCCCCTGAACCATGCAGTATAAGATGTAGGTGTCGGTGACTTAGTGACAAATTATCACTTTACATTTTTCTGTTCTGAGCCTCAACTTTATGAATGAGGAAGTGAGGTGTGGCCTAGAAGGAGCAGAACGTGCTTCAGATCACCTGGGGAAGAGCTGGAGGCAGAACAGGGTTAGGGTTTGGAGCTTCTGGGGCCCATCTGAATACCACTGTCCCAAATCTGAGTGCAACTCCGTTCCCCTGCCCCTCAGTACCTGGTGGCAATGAGCGGGGCAGTGCGGGCCGGCCTGCTCAGGGCCTCTCGAGTCTGAGGGAGAGAGCAGTAGAGCAGCAGCTCCTTCTCAGTCAGCAGGGCCAGGGTTGGTGCTGTACCCCCACTGGGCAGCTGCAAGCAAAATGGTGATGAGGAGAATGGAAGGGAAAAAGGTTCCAGGGCCAGGAGAACATGGGGTGATGAGGGGTACCGAAAGTAGGACCCAGCAAGCACCTGTTCTGTCAGCCAGCCAATCTGCTTGATGTCCTGGCTCCCAGCTGTACCTGTGGCTGTCAGCAGTGCCTGTAGCTCATCCTTGACCCAAGGTATGAATGTGCTGATCTGGGCTTGGATGGCACCTGCCCATGACCTTGCACTGGCCTCATCCTTGGCCCTCAAGAAGAGAGTGTCCTGGCCGTCTGCTGAACAGATCTCCAGATACCTGAAGGCAACATGGGATAAAGGACAAGACATGTCACTAGTCAGCTATCCAGCCTAGACATGTGGCCCAACAAACCCACCCACTGCCAAACGGAAGGAAACTACACAGGGCATCCATGAGAGATAAGGACTGAGTTTGTTGCTAGAATCCCAGCCAAAGGTGTTAGAACCTGGCAGGATCTAGAGACAAGAAGCCACAAGACACACATATACATACAAATGTCTACACACCCACTTAAACATGTACTAAGAGCTACATTATGGAACAGAGACCTTTTCTCCTGGTTTCTATGACAGGTTCCTGCTGAGATAGCTTTTCCAGTCATCCCTGATACCTAGAATCTAATTCACCTCCTTATATGAGAAATATATTTAAAATCTTATGATACAAAGTTTACTTATAATAAAGACATAGGCCAAGTGGTATACAAGTGGTATACAAGTACCAAGTAATCAGAGCACTATGGGGGTAAGGCAGACAAGAACACACTAAAAAGACTCTACCCCCACTTTATCTCTACCCCCCAAAAAAGCCAGATCTGGTGGTTCACATCTGTAATATCAGCACTTGGGAGGCTGAAGCAGAAGGATCTGAAGTTCAAAGTTATCACTAGGGCAGTCAAGATGACTCAGTGGGTAAAGGCATGTACATGTAGCCAAGCCTAACAATTCCTGACTCCTGAGACCATCACACACACACACAGAGTGGGGGGGGGGAGACACACAGACAGACAAACAGGCAGACAGACAGGCAGGCAGGCAGAATAAATAAGTGCAATAAAAAAAATTAAAACTTAACTACCTGGACTATATGAAACCATGTCTCAAAAAGAAAAATAAAAAGTTGGGAAAAGAAAGAAAGTAGAAAAGTGAAAAAGGCCATGCCAGCAAGTATGATGGGAGAGTTCCAGGGGGTAGCAATAGTGGTGCTGGAGAGGGTTTCCAAAATGTTTTAGGTTAGTACACTCTTTAGATTTCTGTACTACATGGAGTAGGACAGAAAAAGGAGGCTAGCTCTCAACACCTAAGCCATCCATGTTTACCCCTGCCTTCCTCTACTGCTGAACTAGAAAGCAAAGTACTTGAATTCATGGCTTCCCTTGCAGCTATGCTTGTCACATGACCCAATTCCAACCAATGAAGTATGCAGAGAAGTCTCTGGACATGAAAGGTAAACCTTTCCAAATGATAATCTCCAAAAACAGGTTCTACCAAATCCACCCCTCCCTACACACATAGTCTACTTCTCCCAGCAAAAGTATAAAATTCAAAATACCAAATGTGGTATTGTGTGCTGGTGATCCCATCACTTGTTAAGTGAAAGCAGGAGGATCAGAAATTCAAACTCTTCCTAGGCTATGCAGCAAAACTGAGAATAGCTTTATCTACTAGAGACCCTTTCTTTAAAAAAAAAAAAAAAAAAAAAAAAAAAAAAAAAAAAAAAAATCCAAGAGAAGCCAGGAATACTCCCTAGACCAAGAAACTAGGCATTGGTGGAACATGCCTTTAATCCCAGAACTTGGGAGGCAGGTGGATCTTTGTAAATTCAAGGACAGCCTAGTCTGCAGAATGAGTTCTAGGACATCCAAGGACACACAGAGAAACCCTGTCTCAAAAAAGAAGAAGGAAAAGGGGGAAGAAGAGGAGAAAGAGAGAAGAAAGAAAGGAGAAAGGAGGAAGAGAGAAGCTATGAATACCATCACCCCGAAAAATCACTTATGTATCCATGTGACCTAGAGGTTAATTAAGTACCTGCTACATGCCAGCACGGATGCTGGTATCATGTTCGTCACTTACATACATCATAGATATCTTGTTTGTACTGAGTGCTCCCCCCATTCCAGCCTCACCTGGGCTCCGGGTCAGTGGGAGTACATCTCCTTGAGACATAAGCCATCTTCAAAGATATATGTTTGGCCTCACTGAGGTTCCGGTGTTGGGGGCCAGGGGAAGAAGGCTGCCGCTGAAGAGGTGAGGCAGGAGGTGAGTCCCAGCCAACGGAGGTCCCGCCAGCAGAATTCTTGAAATACGGTGACACCTCCTTCATATACTTAACTGGTCAGGAGAGAGGGCATATTACTGTGACATGAACTCCATGTAGCACATATCACAATTGTCACTAGCTAATTAAGAGCTTAATTTAAATCTACTGTGCTAAGTTTCTAAGCTAAAGCCTTTGGCATGACAGAGGGTAGAAAATATTGGACACATGCAAGTACCCATCTACCCATTTAACCTGGTTTATGGACACATGACTATGTAGAACAAAGACTACACTTTCCAAAAAGGTGTGGCCAAGTGAATAAGTTTGAAGCAAAGAATCAAAAAGTTTGAGACCTTCAGGTGGCCTTTCAAAAAAAAAAAAAAAGTAGCCCACAGAAGCAATGGTGGCATATGCCCACAATCCCAACCCGGGCTACAAAGTGAGGTAAGAAAGGGCAGGAGAAGGAAAGGAAAACAGAGAAGTGTAGAGGAGAGAAGAGAAATGGGAGAGGGATGGGGGGAAAGAAGTAGAGATGGGGGAGAGAGGACAGTAGCTATAACAAGACAGACTCAGAGCACCAAGATGGAAATCAGGATGTGTGGCTGCTAACCACTGTCCTGGTGCTTGATTCTACCTCTTCATACTTCTTTTTCTTTAAGATTTATTTGTTTAGGGCTGGAGAGATGGCTCAGGGGTTAAGAGCACTGACTGCTCTTCCAGAGGTCCTGAGTTCAATTCCCAGCAACCACGGTGGCTCACAGCTATCTGTAATGGGATCTGATGCCTGCTTCTGGCATCCCTCCAGCCTCTCTTCACACTTCTTATCTGCCAGAAGAAGCTGAATGAGATAGTCCTATGGTAGTGTCCACTATTATCCTCCAATATATCAATAGCCCCTTAAGACTTCATTTTCCAGGGTCCTTTGCATTTATAAGTATCCATGTTAGTAATTCTGGCCAATAGCATGAGAGAAGAATAATGTCTGTGAATAGCAGGCTTTGACTGCTAAGGAAAAGGGGTATTCTTTCCTTGCCCCTCTGTTTCCTTTTCACTGCCCGGCAGCCGGACTGATAGGGCACCATCTACAACATGAGGGTGTGAGCCACACTCTAAGGAAATCCAGTAGAGATATTAGGAGGCTGGGAAGAAGGCCTAGCCATGAAGAGCACTTGCTGTTCTTACAGAGGACACAGGTTCTATTCTCTGCAGTCCACAGCTCACAACTGTCTCTTACTCCAGCTCCAAAGGATCCAATCCAGGATTCTTCTGGCCTCAGTGGATCATTCAAGCACATGATACACAGACACATATCAAGAAAAATACCCCAAAACATAAAATAAAATTATTTCAAAAATTAGGTAGTGCAGTCCAGTCCAAATATACATAAACAGATGCAGTTATCTCAGAATTACTTACCAAAACAAAACATTTGGGCTATCAAGCACAACATGCTTACATACAAACAAATAAATGTTTAAATTTTTTAAAAATAACTTTTTACAGCAAAACATCTACCAGCTATGGTGATACCAGCTGCCTACAATCCTAGCTATACAGAGGGCTGAGAAGAAGCATCACAAGTTTGAGGCTTGGTGATTTGGCCAGACTCTGCCTCAAATTAAAAAAAAAAAAAAAAAAAAAAAAAAAAAGGCCATATCACATGACCGTAAACCATGCATTTGAGAGATAGACAAAAGGAAAATCAGGAACTTGAAATGAGTCTGGGCCACATGAGCCCATTCCTACAGGGAAGGGAAAGAAAAGGAATCAGGCTGGAAAGACAGCTTGCCTAGCATACACAGGTACTGGGTTCCATCTCCAGCACCAAAGAGAGAAGGGGGAGGGGCAGGGGAAGAGAGGAGAATGTACTGAGGATGGTGTGACTTCTGCAGAATACTTACCTTGTATGTTCAAATCCCCGAACCCACAAAAAAAGAAAAAAGGAAGAAAAGAGGGGGTAAGAGATGGAGAGAGAGAGCAATCTTGAGAAGGTATTGTGGCTCACACCTATAATCCTAGCACTTGGGAGAGTTTAAGGCACTTAGATTGCCAAGAGTTCTAGGCTAGCCTAGGCTAAAAAAAAAAAAAAAAAAAAAATGCCCTTCACCATCTCAAGTAACTAACATAGGAAAAAGAAGTTAAGGAAATTAATTTAGTTCAGGGCATATGTGTGACACTGGAATTTAGGCCTTACTCTCAGCTTCTACCTCACAGCCTCAGGATGGCTGCCACAGAGCAAATCAATCATTCCTTATATCATAAGATTCAAAGCAAAAAGACAAGAGACAAGCAGAAAAATGGCTGCCTCCTTGCACCTGTATAATGTGCCTGGAAGCCAGAGGTGTTAGCACCCCTGGAGTTGAAGTTACAGGTGGGTGTGAGCTTTACATGAGTCCTGGGAACCCAGCGGCAGTCCTCTGGGGTCAGTGTCCCCATCTAGAGGAACACTGTAAGGTCAAGAACTTCATGAGACTCATCTATGTCCTCAGAGCCCAGCAGGCTTCTCATGTGCTACAAGCTCAGCAGATGAACATTTGTCAACTCTGAAGCCAAAAAACTGTTCACTTAGCCACTGCTCCCCCGGCTGCCCCAGGACCAGGCCATCTTTCCCTGCTCCCACAGGAATGTCCTATAAAGGAGTGCTCCAGCTCACTGGGGCCAGAAACAGGGCTTGGATTTCACAGACCAAGTGACCGCTCCCTGAATGAGGGTGGAGACCTGGGGGCCCCAGAGTCTGGCCATAAATAGCCCAGTTTCAAAGCTGCCCCACCCCCATTTCTGCCTGACTCACTAGAGCAGATAGGGTGGGACTGACTACAGACTCTGGCCTCCAGAGCTGAGGGCATGATCATGGCTAGTAGCCAAGAGTTTGGAATCTACAAGGATAGGCCCAGCCAGAGTCCACATTCTCCCCAGCCAAGTCTCTGGTCCAGCAGCCTGGTAAGGCTCACACAGGAAGCTGAGGCTAATGAAGGAAGCCAGGGGAAAGCCAGAGGTGAGCCCTCAGTTCCATGACACAGGAGACTCCCAGAGGCATTCCACTAGATCCCACAATGTAGTGAGGCCATTTAACTGCCCAATTTAATGGAGGGACTTGGGATCTCGTGTCCTGCTGAGAGGAGTCGCATTGTTTTGGCTCAATGCAGAAGTTTCCAGAGTACTTCCTAGGGCTCAGTAAATATCTGTGACTGAACGTCCTGGCCTGGAATCTTGGAAATCTGTTGGCCAGGCTCAAGCTGTTCCCTGTCAGTCCAGAGTGGGTGTTCACTTCCCCTGTAGAAATCAGACCATGAATTCGTCTTTTTACTAATCTAAGGCCTCTCTCCTCTAACCCAAATGTCAATACTGTGAACAGAGGAACCCATTCTCGTTTGCTGGGGCACACCCAGCTTCTACTACAGCACTTGACCTATACTAGGTATCAGGAATGCTTGCCTGCAATCCCAGCACTGGTGGCTGAGGCATGAAGAACAAATCAAGGACCATACAGGGGCTGGACAGATGGGCTCAGCAGTTACAAGCACTTGCTGTCTGGCAGAAGATCTAGTTTGGTTCCCAGCAGCAACGTAGCTGTGCTTAACTCTAGTTATTAAGGCTTCCTCCACCCTGAGGGTGCCACATACACACATAGTACATATACATACGTTCAGAAAAAATGTTCATGTACTCAGAATAAAAATAATTGTCTTATTAAAAAAAAAAAAAAAAAAAACCTATGTAGGCTACATGGGAATCCCCAGTATTGAACAATGACAAAGAAGTTTGTTTACTGATGTAGCTGATGACATTGCTCATTAGTAAAGTGCTCGCCTACCACACCTGGGGGAAGAAGAAAGGAAGATGGGAGAGGAACAGGAAGTGGGGGGGGAGGGACATTTGTCAAAAGAAGGCCCTATGGGGATTCAAATTCCCTAACCTGACGCTGATAGGACAGAGAAGACCTGAGATACCTATAGCCCTGGGTAGGGTAACCTTTAAAAACCTGTTAGTTTAGCAAGGCTGGACCAAAAATAGTTTCTGGACCCCTGCATGCTGACTGACTAGCAGATAGTCCACACTACTTTAAAGAATACAATCCTATTTCACTTCCCCTATACTACAGATGTGGAAGGGAAACAGCATTTAGTAAGATTCTGAAGACATATGAACCCTTTCTTCTAACAATAGCTCTCCCTGGAATCCCACTCCAAATATGTATTCACAGGATCGTAAAAAAGGCATACCAGGGTTGTGTAGGATGCAAGAGCCCATGGACAGCATGTGTGCCCATGATGGACATTAACAGCACAAAACAAGATGAGAACTCCCAACTGCCAGACACCATTCTGCCCTGCTGGACCAGAAAGAACTCGGTAAATATTTGCTATATGAATGAATGAGCTAAGCATGGTGCAGCTTCCCTGTAATCATGCTCAAGAGGTTATAAGCAATCACAAACCAAAGACAGTGACAGAGGGCCCATGAGATGGTTCAGCAGACAAAGGTGCTTGCAGTTAAGCCTAACATCTAAACACAATCCTTTGGATCCACATGGTGGAAGGAGGAACCTACTTCCACAAATCGTCCTCTGACCTCCATTCATGCCCAGCCACACAGACGCACGAACATCACACACATGCATGAGCACACAAAATAAATAAAAATGTAATTTAAAAATTAAGAAATGGAAGCCAGACAGTGGTAGTGCATTCACCTTTAGTCCCATGCTCAGAGGCAGAGGCAGAGGCAGGTGGATCTCTGGGAGTTCAAGGCCAGCCTGGTCTACAAATCAGGTTCCAGGACAGTCAGGGCTACTCAGAGAAATCCTGTCTCAAAACAAACAAACAAACAAAGATAACCACAGTGTACTAGGCGCTGTGTTTTCCCTGTGTCCTTTCATTGGGTTCCCAGTGCCATCGCCTTAAATGAGACATATTGTTAATCTCATCATACAAATGGGGACACATGAAACCTAAGCAACCTTGCCTAAAGGTCACATTTGCCTGGTCTACGTAGTAAGTTCCAGGCAAGCCAGGACTACAAAGTGAGACTCTTTCTCAAAAGTAAATAAACAAACAAAACAATCTTCTTAAATATTCCTACTGCAAGACATATGACCTAATTATAGCAAGATACACAGCACTATATAAAAACAAAGTAAATAAGTCAGGTATATAACAAAGTAAATAACAAAGTAATAAGCCACTTGGGAGACTGAGGCAGTAGGATTCCTAAGACCAGTCACTTATGATAACCAGGCCTGCATAGCAAGACCTCCTGCCTTCCCAAAAAATGTTAAATATGTCCTTAATTTATTAATAAGCACAAGCATAAAAGGTACCCTGGGAGCTGGAGAGATGGCCCAGCGGTTAAGAGCACTGACTGCTCTTCCAGAGGTCCTGAGTTGAATCCCCAGCAACCACATGGTAGTTCACAACCACCTGTACTGGGATCTGACCTCCTCTTCTGGCCTTCAGGAATAAATGCAGGAAGAACACTATATACATAGTAAATAAATAAATCTTTAAAGATAAAAAAACTTACCCTAATGTAAAACCATCAACAGTGGTTATCACTGTTAAGGGGAGGAAGTTGGTTGTCTTTTTTTCTTGTTGTTAAAACATGGTCTCACGTATGGCCCAGGCTAGTCTTGAACTCACTCCTTCTCCTGCCTCTACCTCCCAAGTGTTGTTACTTCTGTTCTGTTCTTTTCTAGTGATGGAACCCAGGCTCCTATTTATCTCGGCAAGGACTCCACCACTGAGCTATATCTCATCCTGACAGAGAGGTGACCACCTTAACTCCCTGTTGTTTCATTCTGGTGAACATATGTTACTTTTTAATTTTTAAGGCACCAACTTTATTTTTCAAAATGTACCACGGAGCCTTGGAGATGATTCAGTGGGTAAAGATGCTTACAGCCTAGACTGATAATCTGATTTCCAAATTGTCCTCTGAACTCCACATGTGCACCATGATGCAAAGGCATATATATGCATGCACACACACAAAATATATTAAAAAATTAAGCTTTTTTAATCCATAAGTAAGGCTTCTTTAAACTCAGAAATCCTAGACTCAGAGTTCTAGACACTTTTAATTTAATTTTGTGTAACAGAAATAGAAACAGATGTTTGTTTGTGAGTCTCACTCTGTAGCACTGGCTGGCCTGAAACTCACTATGTAGACCAGGCTGGCCTCAAACACACAGAGTACCTTATTTCCTGGTACTGGAAATAAAGATGTGTGCCACCACTCCCAGCAAAAAGAACATGTATTGGTATTGATTGTGTAGCAAGCTCCAATCTGAGGTGAACACTGACTGTCAAAATTGACAAGTGTCTGGGCACATCTCTGAGAGACTTTCTAGATGAAGCTAATGAGGTGGGAAGACACACCCTTGCTGTGGCTAATGCCATTCCACGGGCTAGGGTCACACCTGAGCTGAACAGCAACATTCATCTCTACCTGCTAATGGACTGCCGATGCACTGTGACCTGTGACCTTAAACCCTTGCTGCCAGGATTTCAAGACTTCTATGCCAGCACAGACCGTACATGTCCTTCCTTAAATTGTTTGTTGTTGTTGTTTATTTGGTTATTTGGCTGTTTGTTTGTTTGATTGGTTGATTATTTGGTTGGTTGGTTAGTTGGTTATTTGGTTGTTTGGTTGATTGGTTGGTTGGTTGGTTGGTTGGTTGGCTGGTTATTTCGTTGGTTGGTTGGTTGTTTTGGGAGCATTTTTTGTTTGGTTGAGTTTTTTTGTCAGTTATTTAATCACAGCAAGGAGAAGTAATTAAGATAACCTAACTTCCCCTATTAAATGAAAGGGATTAAAATCCCCTTGTAATGGATAAATTAGACCTCTGAGAGCCACATGCCTTGCAGTGGGAATGTTCAAGAACATCACTGGGTGATGGGGCGAGGGGGGTTATGGGAGAGGAGCGGGGAAGTGCACACACCTTTAATATAGGCACTCAGGAAGCAGAGGCAGGCAGATCTCTGAGCTGGAGGCCAACCTGGGCTACAGATCGAGTTCCAAAAGAAGATTGCTTCTGAGAAATCTGGGCTCAATGTTTATGTTTGTTTGTTGTGAGAAATAATCTCACTTTATAGCCTTTATTTTCCTGAAACTCACCAGGCAAGTGTGACCGTAGGCAAGAAGCCTCGCCTGGGTTTCAGTGTCCCCATTTGTATAAGATTCACAGTGTGTCTCATTCAAGGGGGTAGGCATTGGGAAAGCAATGAAATGACCCAGGGAAGACATGCCCAGCACACCATGGGAACTCAATAAGCAGCGGACACTGCTTCCTTTTTGTGTTACCGTTATTTCTTCTCAGCTTAGTAGCAGAAGGCGGTCACGGATGGGCATCAACCTGAGTGTAAAGACCCACAGGCAGCTTTTCTATGTGTTTGCTGTATTTAGGGGAGACGATGATGTTGGGGAGTAAGCACCCTGCCACTGTTCTACTTCCCAACCCCAACTCTCTTTATGAAATTCCACTTATATTATGTGTTTGTGTATATGAATAACACATGTGTTCAGAGGTCAGAGAACAGCTTTCGGGAATCGGTTCTCTTCCTCCAGTGTGTGGCTTCTGGTGATTCAACTCAAGTCATTAGGTTTGGCAGCAAGCGCTTGTACCTGCTGAACCTTGTCACTAGCAATAGCCACAAGCATTTCAATGGAGCTCTGCTGATCAGGCCAGTGCTAGGCGATGCCAAGTTTTGTCTGTAAGGAGCCACATGACCCAAACTTAATGTGTGTACAGCCAGAAAAAAAAAAAAATGTCTCCTTAAGAACAATGGTCAAAATAACAGGTCTTTGCATTCATGGGAGACCCAGACAGGGGTTCTATCTATGTCTATTCCAGGCACAGAAGTCCCCCTGGCACCCAAGGGACATAGAACATTCAGCTCAGCTGAATAGGTCACCCCAAATTAGCTACTTCCACTTTAAAGCTGTTAAAAAGCTTTTTTTAAAGCCAAGTCACATGGGACACAGCAATGACTACTCTCCCAGAAGAGGAGCCAGAGGTTGACTGGCCTCAGCGTTCCAAGGACCCATAACAGAAAAGCTCAACATTCACAAGCCAGAATGAACCTAGAGACCTTCTTAAAGATTTAGGAATAGTGACCACAATTATAAACGTTAACAGGAAAGCAAAAAAGGCCAGAGATAAACCCTACTGATTGATCCTCAAACACTCTCAAGATTCAAAAGGTCCCAGCCCTAGAGAGGGGCAGCAGGGCTCAGAAGTATACAATGGCTTCTGTTTCCAGAAAGCTTCCAGGTTGGCGATATAGCTCAGTGGTACAGTATTTGCCAGTCGTGCATGAGGTGCTTGGTTTGATTCCCAGCACCAGGGGGGAAGGAAGAGTTCTTTTCTAAACACTTGAAATGTACCCTAACATCCTAAGGAATGGGCTGCCCTTGGCTTTACATGCATTATTCTTTACTCTTGCAAAAAACAAAACATGGCAAAAATATCCAAGACTGGGGTAATCGTGGCCTCTGTATCCAGACAAAAATCAGTTCAGTTGTAGTCAGAATCTTCTTCACTGCGTAACTGAAGAAAAGTGACTTGCTGGTATAAAAACCAATAATAATAATAATAATAATAATAATAGCAATTCTTATTATTGTAGGCTGTCTTTTATCATGAACACTTATTATATGCTAATGTATACTTATATCTTTTCCTTCTCCTTTATTCCCTTTGGTTTGCTGGTTTGTTTATTTGTTTTTGATTCAGTGTCTTACTTATAGTTCAGGCTGGCCTGAGACTCATAGTAATCCTCCTGCCTCAGCCTCCTGGGTGCTTAGGATTAATAACATGCCCAGCCTTTTACCTTTTCTTTTTGCTTTCTTATTTAAAATAAAAAGATTTTTTTTTTTTTTACATCTGTTTGGATGGATGGATGGATGCCACAGTGAGTTGCTGCTCACAAAGGCCAGAAGAAGGTGACAAATCCCCTGGAGCTGGATTCATAGGCAGCTGTGAGCCACCCCAGTGTGGGTACTGGGAATGGAGTTCAATCAAAGTTTTCAAAGAGACCTCCTCGAGAGCAAAGACTTCCCTTATATGGGAAAGAATCCTTTCATCGTGTAGGTCTCCCCAGCGGACAACGTATCTTTTTTTAATTCCTCCAACAATTTTTCAGAAGCGTATCAACTCTCTGTTTTTAAACTTCACACATGAGTACATTCCTATCCTGACAGCTCTCCTCAGGTCCCCTTCCACTATACCCTTTCACAAACTCATGTCCTCTTCCTCTATAACTACTTTTGTTCACACACACACACACACACACACACACACACTAGTGAATCCCATAATTGTTACCCATATGTACACAGGTATAGGACGGATCACTTTGGCTTGGGTGTCCACACAGGGGGCTTATCCCTAAGGCAAACTGACTCTCCCCTAGTAACCATTAACTGCTTATAGCTCTTCAATAGGGGTAAGCCCTTGGAGCCTTCCCCCACCCGTGTTGGCATGGCAACTTGGTGTGCTCCATTGAGGGAACCATATTGTTGAGAGTTCATGGTTACAACGTCCCTATCACGTCCAGAAGACAATCTCATAGCAATTCCCTCGGCCCTCTGGCTCCAGCCATCTTTCTCCCACCACCACCCCTTTCTTTGTGTCCCTCCGTCCTGGGTATAGGGTTATCTTACAGGTGTCCCATCTGAGGCTGGGCACATCAATGTCACTCACTCTCTGCACCTGGCCAGCTGTGGTTTTCTGAAATAGCCCCTGACCATCGCAAAAGGAGGTTTCTTTGATGATCAATAAGAGTGGCACTTAAGATGGAGTCTCACTGTGTTGCCCAGGAGTTTGTTCTGTCCCACCCTGGCCATCATACATACGTGTGTGTGTGTGTGTGTGTGTGTGTGTGTGTGTGTGTGTGTGTGTGTTTTAACATACTCTCAGGGGAGTGTGGTAGCACATACCTTTAGACCCAGCACTTGTGAGACAGAAGCAGGAGGATCTCTGTGAGTTCCAGGGCTACCAGAGCTAAACAGAGAAACTTTGTCTGCCGGGTGAGGGGAGGAGAAGAAGAAAGGGGAGGGAGAGGGAGGGAGAAGGAGGAGGGAGGAGATCTCTGTATGACCTGTAACTTTCCCACTTTGAATAAAGCACTTAGACTATTAGCTTTTACTGTGCCTTGGTTTTATCTTTCAGTGCATGACAGATTCACTGTCACTGTCAGTATGTTGAGCCAAATTGGAAAAGGAACGAAAGAAAGAAGGGCATTTTCCTTGCAGGCATCCCTCCCTCTCCTCCCCGGCCTAGTCTCCAAGGGCCCAGGCTAGTCCTGGCATGAGCTCTGCACGCACAATGGGCCTCTCTAAGCAGCACACAGAGGCGTGCTGGCTGCCAGCTTGCGCCCAGGCTCTAGTCCCAAACATATCCCTGTGGTTGAGAAAGGCTCAGAAGATTGGGCAGATCCCTGACTTAGCAGGAAAAAATAGTTCTAGGAGGCAGGCTGGGGGGGCTGAAGCCTAGCTGAGCTCCCCAGCTTGGGCCAGGGAAGGAGGCTTATGGGAAACACCTGGCGTTCACTGGTGGCACCTGTTCTTGCAGGACATTTTCAGAATTCTATATCCATCAAGCTGCCTTGCCAAGCTCACATCCAAATGACAGACCTGCCTTCCACGGCTCTTCCAGGTAGCTTTAAGAGTAGGCTGGGGCTGGGGAAGTTGAGAACAATGTGACCTCTGATTTGGCTCTCAGGAAACCTAAGCCCCAGCAAGCTCCTAAGAATCCTGGTTACTACTTGGGAAAGTTGAGTGCCTCACCCAAACAAACTTCTCAAAGTCTCAAGGGACAAGCACAGCCCAGTATCCTCCTGTCCTCTAAGCCTTGCAATCACTTCTGCAGTGCAGGCTTTTGAGCCCAGCTCCTCACCCTATACCCCTCCCTCCATACCATCCTGTTGTGCTGAGAGAAGCCACCCCACCCCTTCCATGAGGCAGCTGGCCTAGAGACCAGGTCAAAAAGACTTCATGGCTGGGAACAGAGCTCAGTGGTAGAAAAGCACCTAATATGTGTTGCCTTTAAGTTCAGCTCCGGAACTCCCACCACCACATCAACACTAAAGGGAGCTGGAGAGAGGATGAGAATTCAGGAACGAAAAACTAGAAAGCAGAACACAGTGATTAAGATCTATAATGTAAGGAAGACAAATCTCTGAGTTCAAGGCCAGCCTGGTCTATGGCGTGAGTTCCAAGACAGCCAGGGCCACACAGTGAAACCCTGATTCAAAAAACAAAAAACAAAAACAAAAAAAACAAGATATATAGTCAAGGATCTGGGGCAAGATATGAAGGTGTACTCCTTGAATCTCAGCATCTGGAAGATGTATCTCTGTGAGTTCAGGACCAGCCTGGTCTACATAGTGAAATCCTCTCACAAAAATTTTTAATCAAAAAAAAGGAAATCCGGCATGGGGCTAGACAGAGGTCCAGCAGTTCAGAGCTCACACTGCCCTTCCAGGAGACCCATGTTCAGTTCCAAGCGCCCTCACAGGATGGCAGCTCCAGCTCAAGGGAGCTGACACCTCTGCAGAGGAGCTCACCCGCACACACATATGCAAACCCATATACAGACTTATAGCATCACTAAAATAATAAATATAATGTTTCCAAAAAACCCAGACATGGTGGTATATAGCCTGTAATCTCCACATTCAAGAGATGAAGGCAGGAAAATCAGGAGTTCAAAGTCAGCCTGGGCTGCTTGAAACTCCATCAAATAACCAAAACATAAAATGAAGGGTTTCAAGTATCCTTTTGGTTAGTATTCTTTTGTTTGCTTTTTGAAACAGAGTCTCATTGTATAGGCCTTGGCTGATCTGAAACTATGTATACCTGGCTTTTGGTCAAACTTCTGGAGATCTACCTGCCTCTATCTCTGAGTGCTGAGAGTAAAGATGTATGTACCACTACACCCAGCTGCTATTATTCTCTTAATAAGAAGTGTCTGTCTGTCTGTCTCTGTGTGTCTGTGTCTCTATATGCCACATGTGTGAGGATGCTCATGGAAGAGGGCATTGGATGCCTAGAGCCAGAGTTATAGGCAGTTGTGAACTACAGATCTTGGTGCTGGGAACTGGACTTAGGTCTCTAAACGAGTTTCAAGCAGCCACTGAGCTGTCTCTCAGCTCCCTCTCTCCCCTCCCCTACCAGACCCAGGCTGGCCTAACCAAGGATAACCTTGAAGTTTTGATCCTCCTGCTTCTACCTCTCACCAAATGCCAATCACCCATCCTTCTCAGAATGACATATGTGCTAAGTTGTTCTTGACCTAAAGATTAGAGGGTATGGATTCGGAACATAGCAACACCCTCTATACACTAAGATTTCAAAGAACAAGTCAGGTGATGTGGTACATGTCTTTAATCCCAGCACCTGGGAGCAAGAGGCAGGCAGATCTCTGTCGAGTTCAAAGCCAACCTAGTCTACATAGTGAGTTCCAGGACAGCTGCGACTAAATAGAGAGACCATCTCTCAAAACAAACAAACATTGGAAAGAAGGAAGGAAAGGAGCGCTAACATCCACTGCGGTGTAATCCATCCAGATGTGAACAGTCCCATACACACTCCTGCTGCCATAAATATAGCCATATCTTCCTGCCATCTTTTTTAACTTTATCCCATCAGACCATAAGCTTAAGATAAATCCTACTTCCTTAAAAATACAATAAAATGTGACGTCTTGATGAACATCAACTGTTTTAAATCACATCACTGACTATAAACATTAAAACAGTGAGACTTCTGGAGGGAAAAGTCTCTCTCATATCTGTGACATGTGTGATCCTAGTTGTTGACTCTGATGTATAGATGGCTGTTGGGGCTGTCTCACTGGTAGAATGCTGCCTTTTATTTTCTTTTTATTAGACTTATTCTTTTTTTTAATTTTTATGTGAGTATTTTGGCTGAGCATATGCATGTGCACCACTTGCATACCTGGTGCCCCCAGAGGTCAAAAGAGGGTGTTGGATCCCTGGAACTGGAGTTTTGGATGATTGTGAATCACCATGTGGGTTCTGGGAATCAAACCCAATCCTCTAGAAGAGGAACAGTGCTCTTAAATATTGAACCATCTTTCCACCCCAGCTTCCTTTTTTTCCTCGAGAAAGGGTCTCACTATATAGTCTAGTTGACCTGGAATTCCCTGTGTAGAACAGGCTGTACTTGACCTCACAAAAATCGTCCTGCTTCTGCTTTGCGAGTACTAGTATTCACTGCCTCGTGTGTGTGTGTGTGTGTGTGAGTGTGTATGTGTGTGGTGTATGTGTGTGTATGTGTATGTGTGTGTGTGTGTGTGTGGTATGTATATATGTGTGTGGTGTATGTGTGTGATGTGTGTGTGTGGTGTGTGTTACATACATAACTGATTGGTTTAGATGTATATCAATACCACATTACCAGGCACAATGGTACACACTTGTAATTCTAACACTCAGGAGGTTGAGGGAGGAAGAGCAGCACAAAGCCATCCTCATTTACATAGAAAGCTCAAGGCCAACCTGAGCTATATGAAACACTATCAAAACCAAACCAGATAAAACAAAACCACTATACACAATGAGATAAATAAAATGAATCAATACTAGTTATAGATATATGGCTAAAATATAAAATAAAACAAAACTGAATGGGAGTTAAGGTCTTGGACCACAAGAATGGCAAAGGTGAGGGTCTAGGGCAATAGCTCAGTGGCTAAGAGTGGTCAAAAGAAGACCCAGGTACTTACTAAACACACACAGAGTGTACAGATACACAGGAAGGCAAAACACCCATTCAAGTAAGATCAAAATTAATCCTTAAAAGTGGCAAAGGTCACACAGGGTCCCAAAGCCTCTTTATGTCTGTGTCATCTTGGAGACCCTCTCAAAAAGGCTGGCAGGCTTGTGGTCTGGGACTGACCTCTGCAGCTTTGCTAGTCATAGCATTGTCCCTCAGCCTCCACCATCTATCTCTCCGTTCCTATTCTGGGCAAGAAGCCAAAGCTACATTCCTCAGGCCCCTACAGGCTGGAGCTGACACAGTAGAGTTCGAGGAAAAGGCTGAGCAAAGCAGAAATCTCCTGAGAGTGTCAAAAGGCAGATAACCACATCAGGAGGCTTTTGGGGGAGGAGGACAATGGAGAAACTGAGAACCAGAAGAAGTGGGACTCAAGGCCACATGTGAACAGCTTTGCAGAGAGCCATACAAGTAAGGTTCTCCTCAAAACACTTCTCTGGTCTTCACTGGATATGATAGGACCCGGGATCTGAGATTCCAGGGTCCCTGGATGCTCAAAGAGCCTGGGGTTAAAAGCCCTTCAGCAAAGAATCTTAGTTTTTCTTCTGAAGTCCTCACTTTTCTTCTTGGACTTAGCACTCAACGGGCACACATCCTGGCCACAACCCAGAAAGTCAGGAGTTATGTCCCCATTAAAAGAGGAAATTAAGGTTCATAGAAATAAAGTGATTTATCCACACTACTACTAATGGGTAAAAAACAAGAAATGCAAACCTACTTAGCTCTGAGCCTGTTCTCCTTCCAGCAGCCCACACTGACCCCAGGTAGGTCCTGATTCTATTTTCATGCCCATATCCCCTTAAGCCCAGACTGGAGACACTTGGAGCCTTGGGGAAGGAGGAAAGAAATTAAAGTAGCCCTTAGCAGCCCTCTGGATTCTCTACCCCAGTACTTACCTTCCAATACAACCTCCTTGCCTGTCTTCTTGAGGGCCTGTACCGCTTCATCGTGGGTGGCAGATGACAAATCTTCACCATTCACAGATAAGATAGCATCCCCGACAAAGAGGGCCTCAGTCTGGTCTGCCGCCAGCCCCTTGAAGATCTTGGAAATGAGAATAGGCATCTTGTTTTCCCGGCCCCCTGCACACAGACACAAAACGAAGAGCAAACTGAGGCAGGTGCTTCAACACTTGGGAAACGTATCAAGGCAGAACTGACTCAGTGCTGGGAAAGGGGAGATGAGTGAATAATGAGAAATGAAGCCATGGTAAATCGTGACTAAAATCCCAGCATTCAGGGGGCTTAGGTATAGGAGTGGATTACCTTGGGTGCAAAGCCACCTAGAGATATAACAAGACAGGCTAATAACATTCTGAATCCATAATGCTGTAATTTGTCTTTGGATCTTCTGTTTAAATGTTTTGTGTGTTCATGGCTTTATTGATTTTCTTTTAATGTCTTATATTTTCAGCAATTTCCCACAATAGGAGAATTTATGGATAACCCCCAATCTAGATTTAGGAGGTGCAGTGACTATTGTGGCCTGAAAGGCCCTCTTCTATAACTACCAAGTTTTAGAATCCAGAGCTGGGTGTGGTACAGAATGCCTGTTATCCCAGCACGGAAAATAGAGCAGGAAAAGAGAGGTTGAGGCCAGCCTGGGCTATATAAGGCCATCTCAAAAAGTAACTAATTAATTAATTAATTAGGCTTTGTTAGCCAGGAATCACACTAAAAGGGAAGGCTTTAAGTTCTCGAAATTTCAAAGGCATATCTGAATCTCATCTCTGATATAAGAAAGTAATACATTTTACTGGATTACTTTACTATCAAAATCCTAAATGCCAGGCTGGAGAGACAGCTCAGCGATTGAAAGCACTGACTTTTCTTCCAAAGGTCCTGAGTTCAAATTCCAGCAACTACATGGTGGCTCACAACCATCTGTAATGGGATTTGATGCCCTCTTCTGGTGTGTCTGAAGACAGCTACACTGTACTCACATACATAAATAAGTAAATAAATAAATACATCTTTTTTTTTAAATCCTAAATGCCATTTTAAAACTTTAGCATGTATTTACTTTGTGTCTGTATGCATGCATTCAAGAACACACGCACTATAGACAGCACACATGTGGAGATCAGAGGACAACCTGTAGGGGCTGGTTCTCTTCTACCATCTGGGTCCTGGAGTCAAACTGCTCATCAGTCTTGACAGCAAGTGTCTGTACTTCCGAGCCAGTGGCACTCAAACTGTGGGTCTTTATCCCTTTGAGGAGTCAAGCAACCTTTTCACAGGGACTAAGTATCAGACATCCTTCATAGTGGATACTTACATTATTATTCATAGCAGTAGCAAAATTGCAGTTATGAAGTCGCAATGAAAAAGTAATTTTATGGTTGGGGGTCAGCACAACATGAGGGACTGTGTTAAACTGTTGCAGTGTTAGGAAGGTTGAGGACTGCTTCTGAACCATTTCATCAGCCCTCAGATGCCTTTTGCTTGTTTGTTTGTTTGAGACAGGATCTCACTCTGCAGCCCTGATGGGCCTGGAGCTCACTGTGTCCAACAGGGTATTCTGAAACTCCGAGAGATCCACCTGACTCTGCTTCTGGGGTGCTAAGACTAAAGACATTTGCCACCACACCCAGACCAAATGTCTTTTTAAAATAGTCAGCTGGGCTGGGCATGGTGGTACTTGATTTTAATCCCAGCACCAGGGTGGCAAATAAATAAATAAAGGATTACTGCACATTCAAGACCAACCCTTTACACATATGAAGTTTCACGATAGTACTAACAACACAGTCTCCAAAAGACTCAAGTCAGACCCTTGAATATCATATTCCTGGCCCAGCCTCAAAGTGCAATTATTACTGGCACAGAGCAAGAGGTCATTGTCTCAAGGTTATATAAGTCGGTGACATCTGAGCCTGGAGCACCTCTCCCAACCCCCACCCAGGCCTGACAGTTGCTGGTGGCACTGAACAAGGCTTGAGGCCTAGGAGAGGAAGGTGTTTCTATTTATATCTAGCCTCCCCCACCTAAAAGTAGGGACTTCAGTTCCATTTGAAGCTATGACCATTCCCAGCTGCCTCATGGACTCAGCTGGACCCCGGAAGGGAAGTTACCATGGCAACAGAAGAGCAGTCTTCAATCCAGGAAGAATTGAATGAAACTGTTACTTTCCCTAAAGTCCCATAAAAATGTCCTTCCAACACCTGGAAGTACAGATCTGAGTTGTGTCTCTGTACCTTTGCAAGACCCTGCTCCTCCGAGGGTTGCTTTATCAGTCTGCACAGTGGAACTTTGTAGACGTTTAGTTCCTTTGTGCTCTCATGCACTGAGTGTTTTCTTCTTTTTACTTGGTCTGTTTCCTGGGCCTATCCTAGAATTTGAGATGAAAACTGGTGCCTGCTCCCTGTTTTTCTATCCTCCCTTTAGACTCTTGGGGCTAGCCACCTGGGAAGGGTATTCCATGTACTGATTCCCCGACAGTCTTCAGGACAATAGTGGCTCTATAGTTAAGATGTAAATCCTGGTTCTGCCACTCACTGACTGATCCCGGGGAAATTACTTTTCCCTTCTGAGTCTAGTTTCTTCACCTGCAAAAATGGAGATTAAACTCACCGCTGTTGATTAAACTCAGCTTTCACCATGGGTGGTCAAGATGTACTAGACCATGAGCTAGGTGTGGTGGCCACAACACCTAACACACAGTTACACTCACCACCACGCTCACTCCCTAACCTGGACCACAGGATCTAAGCGGGGTATCAATAAACACAGCCACCTCCCAGGAGGCCTAGAAGTGTATGGACACTTTCAGTCTGATAGGCAGAGGGACAGGAATGGTGAGCCTAGCAGCTGGGTATGAACATAGAATTTTTAAGCACCACATTTAGTTGCTTCGGGAGTCCCTCCTGGCCTCTTTTTCTCTCGCACATGCTGGCAAGCCCTGCTCTCAGAAACATCCTCACAGTATAGTTACCGAACCAGACTCAGATTGGAAGTGAGTTGTGGAAGTTCATAGTTCTAGAGCTCCGAAGGCAGCCTAGATGAGCTGGGGGGAGCAGTCGGTAAAGTGCTTACCTGGCATATATACAGCTCTAGGTTTGATCTCCAGCACAACATAAACCTATTTTAGCAGCGCCTCCACCCCAGTAATCCCAGGCACTCAGGAGGTGGGAACAGGAAGATTAGCTATTCAGTGTTCTCCTTTGCTATACAGTGACTACGGGGAGACCCTGTCAAACAACTGTCAGTCTCGGAAACTAAGAATTCTCAGGAAGAATGGGCAACTCTGGGTTCACTCTCTCCATGTACCTGCCCATGTACAAATGGGCAGATGAGGAGCCTCAAACTTAGCCGCCAGGACTCCCAGCCTAGGCATACAGCCTCTGGAGCCCAAGACCTCTAGATCCATACTGGCCCCTTCTCTGTTTCCATGTCTGTGCTTCCTACCCATCTCTGGCACCCACACTGAGCTCCCAGACTCCAAGCCTTCAACCATCCACCTAGGTTGTGTCTCATGAATCCCCCGCTTCTTGTTCTGCCAGTACCCCAGGCCTCAATTCCCTTTCCTTTAGCGGCCGCCCCCGCCCACGTCTTCCCGAGGACCCTCCTGCCCTTGGTACCCATAGCTACCGTTTTCCTTCACAACAGAACTAAGCACCTATGTCCTTGGCTCGCCCCCATCCTTCCACACTTGTGTCTTCTGAGTCCCCTGTAAGACACCCGAACTCCCAAAGCCCCTTCCGACCTTGGTGCTCTTCCCTCACTCTGTTCCTTCCTCCCCCGAAGACTCCGCTCCGCCCTAGACAGGTTTTCGGTTACCTCTTCAGGGCGCTGCCAGCCCCCCCCCCCCCCGTGATCCCCTGAGCGCTCCGCAGAGGCACAGACAACACGACCCCGTGCCCTCGGTGCCCCGCACCTACCCTTGATGCTGATGCCCAGCCCGCCAGCGTCGGCCTTGCGCACCGTCACGCGGCGCCGCTGGAGCAGCAGCCCCTCTGGCAGCTGCGGGGGCGCCGCGCCGGACTCAGCGGCGCCGTTGAGCTGCGCGGGCTCCGGCTCCGGGCCGGGCTCGCCGTCGGCGGGACTCACGGTCAGCGCGTCCTCCGCCAGAGTGAGCAACACCCGCTGCCACCGCTCACCGCCCGCCCCGGAGCCCGCCCCGGAGCGCAGATCCAGCAACCCGGTGCGCGGAGCGCGCCTGCCTGTCGCCATCTTCGCCTCGAAGTCCCAGTACGCTGCGCTCGCCCGGTCCCGCCGTACCCGGCCCGCTCCGACCCAGCGCCCAGGGCAGAGGGCGGCGGGGCAGCAGAGCCAGCCGCCACCCTACCCCGGGCCTCGGGGGCGGAGCCTCGGAGGACAGGCTGTCAGGGGCGGTGCTAACGGGGGCGGGGCCCCGGGAGAGACTGAAGAGAAGCTCCCCGGCAACCTAAGGATGTGCTGCGGGATCGCTTTTGAGTGGGTCAGAGCCGGGTTCCCGCAAGGCCACCGTTAGAGGAGGTTGAGGGTGGGGTGCTGTGCGGGAACATAAAGGGGCTGGGTTCTGTGGATGGGGCAACACAAGGATCCGGTTCTGTGCGCCGTCGAGGATTGAAATGTATATGGCTCGTGAAAGCAGAAGGACAAGAAAAAGAATCAAGGATCCTGAGGCAGAGCTGCCTGTGACGGGACGGTAGGCTCCAGGGACTCTGCAGACAGAGTTAACTGGTAAACCAGCTAAGGAAGAAGACGGTTTCCCACGTCTTGTGTGCCATAGGGAGGGGGTACCAGAGGCGGCCTGTGTGTGTGACTCAGCGGGACGGTGCACCCTCTAAAGATGTAGGTCTACCCACCAGGAGGAGAAACGCCACTCCTATAGAAGAGTTGGTCCCATCACTTACAGTAGAAGCTGGAGGAGCTGCAAGTTTGAGGCCAGTCTAGGCTACATGAGACCCTGCCTTTAAAAATGCAAAAAAAGAAAAAAGACACAAAGATAGATAGAAGGCTCTGCGTTTAAGAGCATGTACTGCTCTTCTAGAGGACCAGAGTAAAAGTCACAGCATGATCTTTGGACAGTTCGCAGCCACTTGTAACTCCAGGTCCGTGGAGATCTGACAGCACTTGAGAACCTGTATTCACATTGCAAACACCTACACTGGTGCACACAAAAATAATAAAAATGAATAAAAAGACATGTGTTATATACATACATACAAGTCTGTCGCTTATTCTGTGTTTGCATGGCACATGAGCTGGCCGATCTATGATAGCATGTGTGCCTTGCGTAAATCCTGCAGACCAGATACACTGTTGCCACTTGTCTTACTCTTTTTTTTTTTTTTTTTTTTTTTACTTTATTTATGAGTACACTGTAGCTGTCCTCAGACACACCAGAAGAGGTACAAATGGCTGTGAGCCAGCATGTGGGTGCTGGGAATTGAACTCAAGACCTCTGGAAGAGCCTTAGGTGCTCTTAACTGCTGAGCCATCTCTCCAGCCCACACCGTTGCTATTTTATTGATGAGGAAACTGAGACACACTTACTAAAAGCAGACTTCTCTCCTAACCTGGGTCTTTCTGGCATCTGAACTCATATTTCTCTTCCTCCCTTGTTCTGCCTGCATAGCAGCAGGAGGTAATTTCACTATTCTCTGACTGAGTACTTACTGGACCAAGCAGGATGCCATACATCTGTGATCTCAGCGCTCTGGAGACTGAGGCAGGAGGATCATGAATTAAATCTAGGCTAGCTAGAGTTCATAGCAAGTTCCAGGTTATACTTTTTTAAATTATTTTAATTCTTACGTGGATTGGTGTGTTACCTTTATGGATGTCTGTGCTCCACATACAGTCCTCAGGGCCCAGAAGAGGACATAAGATCCCAGAAACTAGAATTAACGATGATTTTGAGCTGCCATACATATGCTTGAAATTGAGCTCCAGGCTTTAAGTTAAACACTGAAGGACAAGCTAGACCTACTGAGAAAGATCTGTAATCTCAGAGACTCAGAAAGCCTGAAGTAGGAGAATCACAAGTTCAAGGCCAGCCTGGCAACTAAGTGAGACCCTGTTTAAATTTTTAAAATGCAGCGACAGGTGATTGTAGCAGCACACACCTTTGATCCCAGAACTCAGAAGGCAGAGGTAGGTGAATCTCTGAGATTGAGACCTTCCTGGTCTACAGAGTGGGTTCTAGGACAGCCAGGACTACACAGAGAAACCCAGTCTGAAAGAAAGAGAGAAGGAAAGGAAGAAAAAAAAAAGAAAGAAAAAAGAGAAAAGGAAAAATAAATTAAGTTTAAAATATAAATGAGTAAAATGGTTAATTTTTTTTAAAGGAAGGAAGGAAATGAGAAGGGGGCATGCAATGAAAATGAAAAGGATCTGAGGTCCTTTCTCAAGACCAAGTCTAGAATTAGATCCTTAAAAGTCTCCCCACGTATTCCCCTGCTTAATGAACCCCAGGCAGACTTTCTGGGAAGGAACCTTAATAGAGAGCTCCTCCCCTAGGGAATGTTCTCTGTCGGCAGAGCTAAGGAAAGGGGGAGTGGGCAAGTAGGCATCCGTATACTAAGCAGCTAACAGAGAAGGAGAAAGTGAAGAACCAGAAAAGTATGTGCCAGGTGTGTGTGTGTGCGTGTGTGTGTGTGTGTGTGTGTGTGTGTGTTTAGCCATGATCACACAGCATCACTGATGCCAATCATCTGCTTCCCTCCCTGCCAGCTACCTCACCAACGTGTAGCCTGAGGAACACTCTACTCCCCCACTTAGTCAGCTGTAGCCAGAAATTGACCATACACAGGAACACACACACACACACACACACACACACACACACACACACACCTGGCTATCTACCAAACCCCTGGGCAAAGCTCCCAGAGAAAACTGGTTCACTCCAAAGAGATAGGAGGAGCTGGGAAAAGAAAAACCACAAGGGCACTGCCAGCCTTGAAGCCCTACTGGCTCACGGCATGAGAGCAGAGCAGGTCCTGGTCAGTGAGTTTCCTCTGCACAAGCTCCAGGACGAGGAGCAGGGGTTCCTGTGCTCCCAGCAGCCATGGAGGCTGTCTAAGGTCATTCTACACACCAACCATCTCAAAAAAAAAAAAAAGAGCAAGGCAGTAAGCCTGGCTCCCTCTTTGTGGGCACGGGCAGTGGAAATGGCTATTAACTGGAATGTGTTGTCTCTCCTTGCTGAGACTGACGATCTGTCCCAGGCACTACAGAGGGCTTTACTTAGTTGGGTTAGGTGGCACTCAAGAGGTAGAGGCAGAAAGATCTGGAGTTGGAAAGAAGCCTGGATTTCATGAAACTCCATCTCAAGAAGGGGGGGGCAGGTATTTAATAAAATTGCTCAGCAGTAAAGGCAGATATCTCTAAGCCTAATGGCCCACCAGGTGGGAGAATACCAACTTTCAAAAGCTGTCTTCTGATCTCCCCAAGCACACCTGTGCATGCACACAAGCAGACAGACAAAAAGAAAGTCCAAGGTAGAGTAGCTTGCCTAAGATCAGGTGAAATCAATTGGACCCGGTAATACACGAAGGCTCTGCTTTCTAAATGTCAGGATTTAAGATGCTAACACTGTTAGGAAATGAATGAAGAACTTGTGTGTGGGGGGGGGTATGCTTTATGAAGTTGCGACAAGGCATGGGAGCAAGGGGGATGTCTCTGGGGGACCCATTTTGGGAATCCCTTCCCCCTGAGGGACCAGCCACATGATAGTATAGTGCAGAATATAGTTTATTCGGGTCATGGGGGAAGGGGTTAAGAAGGTAGTAGGGACAGAGAGAGAAGAGGAGAGTAGAGAAGTAGAGGCCGGCCATAAGCACGTGGAGAAAGGTGGGGAAAGGGAATGGGGAGAGGAGAGGTAAGGGGGCTCAAGAGGGGGAGAGCAAAGAGCAGGAACACAAGAAAGGAGAGGGCAAGCACCCCCTTTTATAGTGTCAGATAAGTGGGGCGGAGCATACCTAGCTGTTGCAAGGTAACGGTGGGGTGGGGTTTACAGAATCCCAACACTCCTTTACACTAAATTCTAAAGTCTACAGTTGAAATTCTCTAGCATGTGAGATGTTTGAATCGGACAAACTGCTAGAGTAGCCCAGGAAAAGGGCTAAAGGCTTTGGATCCCAGGATATACTGATTCAATGAGGCCCAGCAACTCATCTCTATACTCACAGAACTCAGAGAGGACTGCTATGGGTCTGAGGCAAGCCTAGGTTACATAGTAACATTTAGTTTTGTAAACTGGGATAATGTTTCTCTGTTATGTAGCTCTGACTGTCCTGAAACTCACTCTGTAAACCAGACTGGCCTCAAACTCGTGAGATTTGCCTGCCTCTGCCTCCCAAACACAAGGATTAAAGACACGTGCTACAACTCCAGATATGTAAAAGCCTGTCTTAAAAACAAATAGGGCTGGAGAGATGGCTCAGTGGTTAAGAGCACTGACTGCTCTTCCAGACGTCCTGAGTTCAATTCCCAGCAACCACATGGTGGCTCACAACCATCTGTAACGGGATCTGATGCCTTCTTCTGGTGTGTCTGAAGACAGATACAGTGGACTCATATTAAATGAATAAATAAATACAAAGGAAAAAAAAAGCCCACAAAAGCAAACAAACACAGTGGGCAGGTAAGATTGCTCACTGTCTAGTGAGGTTGTATACAGACCTAATGACTCAGTTCAGTCCGCCAAACCCCACAAGGTGGCAGAAGAGAACCAACTTCTGAAAACTGTCCACATTCACATAGAAGTTTTCAAAAAAAAACATCAGCTCAGAGGGTAAAGGAATTTGCTATACAATCTTTGTGTCCTGAGTTCTAGTCCCCAGAACCCACGTGAAGGTGGAAAGGGAACTAATTCCAGAGTTCCACTCAGTTCCTCTCAGTTCCACAAGTGTCATGGCACACACTCCCATATGCTCATATCAAGCATAGCATGCACGCATTCCTACACTCAAGTGTACACACATATGTATACACAGTAATGTGTTTTTCTTTAAGGCACTAGAGAGATGTCCCTGAACACTGGTCATACTTCCAGAAGGCTTAGGTTCCCAGCTCTCACATGGCTAACAACTATCCAGTTCCAGGAAATCCAACACCCTGTTCTGGCTTCTGGAAGTACCAGGAATACATGCATAAATAATACAAATAAATTAATAAATCAAAAAAAGATAAAAACCGACCCTTAGGAGGCAGAGGGAGAGAGGGAGGAAGGAAGGATAGAGCTTTATGAGTTTAAGGGCAGCTTGTGTTCCAGGCCAGCAAAGGCTACACAATGAAACAGTCTCAAAAAAAGGGGTGGGGGGGAGGGAGGAAGCAGAAGGGAAGGAGGGCAGGAAAAGAGAAATGGGACACGGTGGAGAATTCCTATAATACCCACACTGGAGGGGAAAGAAGGACGATCAGGAGTTCAAGGCCACGGTCTGCAGGAGTTGACCGTGTAGCGTACAAGAGACCCTTCCTCCAAACGGAAAAATGAGACCAGGTGTCCTGACTCCTGCTTTTATTCCCAGAGCTCTGTGAGCTGGAGACCAGTCGACTCTCCATAGTGGGTCTGGTTAGCCAGAGACTCACCGGGAAATGCTGTCTCAACAACAAACACAAACAGTTGCTCATGGTGGTGCAAGCCTTCTTTGATCCCAGCACTTGGAAGGCAGAGGCAGGGGGATCTCTGTGAATTTAAGGCTACCGTGGTCTACAAATAGAGTCCCAGGACAGCCAAGGCTGTTATACAGAGAAACCTTGACTGGAAAATTCTAATCAAAAAAAAAAAAAAAAAAAAAAAAAAACCAGTTGGGGTGGGGGAAGACAAGGGGTTGGGAGTGGGAGGAAAAGAACCTAACGTCAGACCCCCCCTCCGTCCTGACGGAATTCCAGCCCATACAAAATAAGTGAACAACTGTTTGAGAAAGAAGGGAGGGCAGGAAAGCGGTAGATCAAGCCAATGGGACCTTTGGGATGACTTCAAGCCTGAAATGACAATGACAGAATCTCAGTACAACTGGAAGACTGTTCCACTCAAGCCAATAAAAGAACAGATTAAATACAGATGCAGCATTTCCTACTAATGTCCCCTCGTCTTTAAAAATTATTTATTAACTGTGCACAGACATTCAAGCAAACACTCTTCAAAACAAGCATACACATCAAAATTAAAATCTTAAAAAAATAAATAAATAAGATGCTTCTGCCTAATGTGGTAACAGAAGCCTTTATTCCCACAGGCAGAGGCAAGCAAATCTCTTTGAGTTCGAGACCAGTCTGTCCACATATTGAGAACTACATTTAGTGAGGGGGGGTGTTCTTACTATATATGGGATGTTGGTGAGGCCATCTGGGAAGTTATAGAATCCTGTGAAAAGGTAGGACGACTTAGTGGGTAAAGGTACCTGCCACCAAACTTGATGACCTCAGGTTCATCCTGGAGACCCATGTGGCAGGACAGAACCTGCCCCTACAGGTTGTTTCTATACAGGAACCATCACTTCATACAAATGTTCCTGTGCATGTACATGCATAAATAAAAATGTAATTAAAAACTGTATGGTAGGCAAACAGTCAGTGTCCATGTGAAAAAAGAGGCAACAAGAATGAATAAGGGAAGGCTGCAGAGATGGCTCAGTGGTTAAGAGCACTGACTGCTCTTCCAGAGGTCTTGAGTTCAATTCCCAGCAACCACATGATGTCTCACAACCATCTGTAATGAAATCTGATGTCTTCTGGTGTGTCTGAAAATAGTTACCATGTATATAATAAATAAATTTAAAAAAAAAAGGAGTGGAGAGAAGATATAATCAAAATCCATTATATGTATACATGAAAATGTCATAGTGAAATCCAGTATCATGCACTATTAATATATGCTATTCTAAAAACTATTTAAGACAACTGTGATGGCACAAGACCTTAATCTCAGCACTCAGGAGGCAGTGGAGGGCCAGACTGGCCTACACAGCAAGTTCCAGGCCACCAGAGCTAAGAAGAGAAGCCCAGTCTCAGAGATAGGTCAAAGAAGTCTGGAGGGATGGCTCAGCAGTCAGTTCTGCTTGCTGTCCTTGCAGAGGATCAAGGTTGGGTTCCTAGCACCTACATGGCCTCTCAGAACCATCTGTAAGTACAATTTCAGGAGACAAATGCCCTCTTTTGACCCCCATGGGCACCAAGCAAATAAAGCACATTTCTGTAATCTTAGAACTTGGGGGGGGGGAGTAAGAGAATCAGGAATTTAAATTCAACTTCAGCAACAAGGCTAGTCCAGGCTGCAAGACATCTGGCCAAAAATAAATAAATAAATAAATAAATAAATAAATAAATAAATAAATAAACAAATAAAAATTTTTTATAAAGGTCAGGCATGGCGGTATGTCTTTACTCCCAGCTCTTGGGTGGCAGAGGCAGTTGGATCTCTGTGAGTTCAAGAAGCCGACAATCCTTCCCAGCTCTTAGGAGGCAGAGGTAGAAAGATGACCACAGGTTTAAAATTAGCAAGGTCTATATCCTGTGTCCCATACTAATAAAGATTTCACATTGAGATCCTGACTCAAAATAAAAAGTTGATAAACCAATTAGTTAATTATGTGTTTTTATATGATATAATGATATATAAGTCAATATATATCTTTTTATTAATCAAAGGTAGCTCAAATTCACCTCAGTATCTTTATGGAAAACATACCAGAATAAATTTGCAGCATGTGATCTGTTTTAACATAATGGAGTGTGTGATGCTTTTACCTGTGTTTAAAGGTCATGCCAAGGGCAACTCTCTGCTAGCACTGGCACAGGCCAGTGTTCCTAGTCTTGGGGAGTTGTGGTGTTTAAGCTGGGGTTTCACAATGCTCCAACATCAATGAACATACACTTTCAAATAAAGAAGCAGACGAGGCCTGCCGAGGCAAAAAATTCACTTTTTATGATGGAGTCAACAGAAGCTGGGGAGGTGTTTATCAATTTCAGTTAGAACAACACTTCAGCCAGCCTTGTCCCTCCAGCCCAGGAGTCGCTGGGAAAAGGCCCTGTTTAGGGCTCCAGACAGACTAATACTGAATTCAGGACACACAGATTCTGCCTCCAAGGTTCACATCCCAAAACACCAGCCGGGCAGCACAGCCTGGGTCCCTGGGGACCAGTGCCATCCCTGCCCTTTTCCTACACCTTTTTCTTTCAAATTCAAACTTTTGTCTTGGGGTGGGAGGCTACCAGCAGGGGGCAGCAGACAGCCACGTCTGCCTGGTGTAGGTCCTATCCGGGTCTAGAAAACTCCCTTTGAAAACACAAAGTAATAAAGTAAAGTCTCTTCCTTGTCTCCCTCACCCTCTTCTCCCCCTTTATCTTTTGTTTCACAAAGGACCTACCAGCGTAGCCTCAAACTGGAAAATCTTCCCTCCTTAACCTCCCAAGTTCAGGAATCATAGGCCAATGATATTTCCCTTGTTCTTACTCTTATTCTTTGTTGAGACAGGGTTTCTTTGCATAACCCTGGCTGTCCTGGAACTCACTCTGTAGACCAGGCTGTCTTCAAACTCAGAGATCTGCCTACCTCTGCCTCCAGAGTGCTGGGACTAAAGGCATGTGCCACCACCGCCCGGCTATCAAACTAGGTTTTTTTGTTTGTTTGTTTTGGTCTTGGTTTTGGTTTTTCTAAGACACAGTCTGACTGTAGCTCTGACTATCCTGGAACTCACTTGTAGCCAGGCTTGTTTGGAACTCACAGAAATCCCCCTGCCTTTTCCTCCTAGGTACCAATATTAAAGCTGTGTACCACTAGGCCTGGCTTTAATACTGGGGAGTAGGGGGTGGATTGGGAGGTGATGTTATGTCTATGTGGGTGCCCTCAGAGGCTAGAAGAGGGTGTTAGATCTGGAGCTAAAGTCACAGGGGGTTGGGAGCCACCTGAATGGGTACTGGGAACCAAATTCCCAACTTCTGGGAGTTCCACCTGATTCAGATTGTCACTGTTTATCTACTTACCCTTCCTTATTCACTGTTTAGTAGCTGAAGATTGAACCCAGAGCCTTGTACATTCCAGTCAGGGCTATAGAGTTCGTTATTATATTGTGATTGCTGTTTTGAGACAGGGTCTCATTCTGTAGCCCGTGTAGCCCATGTAGGCTCAAGCTCATTGCAGTCTCCATGCCTTGGACATGGGGTTGCAGCTTGGGTCTGCTGAGATTGTTGGTTTTGAAGAGTTTTCTTCTCTTCCCCAGAGAATCATACATCCATCTTATCTATCATCACCACCACCATCATCACCATCACCACCACCATCATCACCACCACCATCATCACCACCACCATCATCACCATCACCACCACCATCACCACCACCATCATCACCACCACCATCATCACCATCACCACCACCATCATCACCACCACCATCATCACCACCACCATCATCACCACCACCATCATCACCACCACCACCACCATCACCACCATCAGCACCATCACCACCATCATCATCACCACCACCATCACCACCATCATCATCACCACCACCACCATCATCACCACCACCATCACCACCACCACCACCATCACCACCATCATCATTACCACCATCACCACCACCACCACCACCGCCACCACCACTATCACCATTACTGTATCAGCAGCCCATCCTACCTGTATTCCACCTCAAGGTCATGGACTGGGGCAGTAGAAAAAGAACCAATATGAAGAGCAAACTGACCAGGGTTACAGCCCTGGCTTTCTGTTGCCAGTGTGTGCCAGTGTGTGTGACCTCAAACAGAACTTTTGTCTCCTTAGTTTTACTTTGCACATCTGTAAAATAGGATTAGGGAAATGAAAGGTGCTGGGCGGTGGCACTGGGTGAGGCAGAAGCCAATGAATCCCTGAGTTCGAGGCCAGCCTGGTCTACAGAGTGAGTTCCAGGACAGCCAGGGCTACAGGGCTAAGGAAACCCTGTTTTGAGGCTGGAGAGATGGCTCATTTGTCCAGCCCCAAAGATTAATGGACTTGAGATATGAGTACACTGTCACTGTCTTCAGACACACCAGAAGAGGGTATTGGGTCCCATTACAGATGGGAATTGAACTCAGGATCTAACTGGAAGAGCAGTCAGTGTCTTAACCACTAAGCCATCGCTCCAGCCTTTTATACAGCAGGGTTAAGGGTGACAGGAAACAGCTGTTGAGATCATTGGCTGTTAGCACCTGGACAGAAGAGTGAGGGACTTTGGGGCTCAGGGCAGCCTGTGGGGTAGCAAGAATGTATCCTGTGGAGAGGGGTCATCACAGGAGTCTAGGGGTTTGGCGAAGCAGGGTTTCCAAGTTCAGCATAGACTGGAAACCATGGTTTGCAAGACATGCTAGGCTTGGGAAACAGAAACATATCCTTGTAAGGTTAGGAGACCTGACAATGGTTCCTGGTGTGGTTTCACAGTAGGTCCGTTGGTGGAGTGCTACGCTAACTTGCATCGAGCCCTGAGGTCAACCCCCAGAACATACAAAAGTAATAAAAATAGTAAACTAAGTGTGGTGGTACATACCTGTAATCCTAGCATGTAAGAGAGGCAAGAGGGTCAGAGCCAACCTCAGCTACAAAGCCTGTTAGAGGTGAACGTGGGCTGCATGAAATCCTGCTTAAAAAAAAAAAAAAAAAAAAAGCAAAGCTGGAGAGATGGCTCAGTGGTTAGAGCACTGACTGCTCCTCCAGAAGTCCTGAGTTCAAATCCAGCAACCACATGGTGGCTCACAACCATCTGTAATGAGATCTGATGCCCTCTTCTGGTGTGTCTGAAAAGAGTGGCAATATACTCACATACATAAAATAAATAAATCTCAAAGAAACATAAATGAGTCTCATCTTTAAAAAAGGGGGGGTGGGATAGGAGGTTTCTGGAGGGAAAGGGGATATTTGAAAATGTAAATTTTAAAAAATATCCAATATAAAAAAAGGAAAACAAAACAAGGAGAAAACAAGGGGCTATAACAATAGCTCAGTTAATGGAGTACTTGCTTAGCATGTAGGAAGCCCTGGACTCAATGCCCCAAAACTGCATAAACTAGGTGAAGCAGCCTGGGCAGAAGTTCAAGGTCATCCTCAGCTACATAGTAAATAGGAAGCTAGCCCTAGATACATGAGACCCTACCTCAAAAAAGTATATAATAATAGGAATAATTAATTCAAATTTCTGGTGCTGGCTTGAGGACTGTTTTACTGTTTACATTTTATTCAGCAGGAATTTATTTATTTATTATATATTATTATATATAAGTCCACAGTAGTTGTCTTCAGACACACCAGAAGAGGGTGCCAGATCTCATTACAGATGGTTGTGAGCCACCATGTGGTTGCTGGGATTTGAACTCAGGACCTCTGGAGGAGCACTCAGTGTTCTTAACCACTGAGCCATCCCTCCAGCCCCCTTTAACATTTTTAAAAACAACTTATTTATATTTTCTGTGCATTCGTATTTTGCCTGCATGTATATCTATGTGAAGGGTTGTCAGATTCTCTGGAACGGAAGTTACAGATGGTTGTGAGCTGCTATGTGGTTGCTGGGAATTGAACTCTGGTCCTCTGGAAGAACAGCCACTGCTCATAAGCACTGAGCCATCTCTCCATGCTTTGTGCCACCATGCAGGAGCCAGAGGCAGGAGGATCTCTATGAATTTGAGGCTGGCTTAGTCTGTATCACCAGTTCTCCACCAGCCAGAGCTCCACAGGAAGACCCTGTCTCAGAAAGGGAGGCAAAGGAGGATGGGGGAAGCAAAGTTTTCCTCTCACACTTGAATCTACCGCTTTTCACCACCCAAAGTCAGGGATTTCCTACAACCCTGCCCCTGGCTCCACAACCAGCAGCTCCTTTCTGAGGTTCTCCGCGCATCCTCACCATTCACACCGCCAGCAACTCTTCCTCACACACGTTTCACACGGTCTCGTTTCTCCTCAGAAATTCCCTCAAAAGCATTCACTGGTAATTTTTCCAAAATCACAGTAATTACCTCTTTACTTCGATATTAATAGACTTCGCTTGGCACCAGGGAGCCAAATTGAAAGTGCTCTGGCCCTGTGTGAGGGGTGGAGAGGGACCCTGAAGAGCAACCTCCGGACAGTTCTTGTTTTCCTCCCTCCCAAGTTATCCCTTACCAAGTTTGCCCCCACGTGTTCTGAGTGAAATTAAGAGAATTCTGGAAACACAGGCTCCTAAGAAAAATAGCAGAGGCCTAAACAGGCAAAGGAAAGAGGAAAAATAGTGGAGTCTAAGCCATGTACACTCAAGAGGCCTAGAGTCTCACAGCAAAGGAGAGAGGCAGAGCCTGGAAGGGAGGCCAGGGCTTCTGGCTACCCTAGGAAGCCTTCCCTCCTTTTCCCTAAGCTATGCCCCGAGGCAGCTCAGCCTGAAGAACATCTCTGGCCCTTTATTGATTTCCTTACAGCTCTGTTATTCAGTGTGGTCTGTGTATTGCCTGGTCAAAATTCATTTAATCCTCGGTACATTCTTACATTCTTATATTTTAATAATACGTAGGCCTTGTATTTCAAAATGCTTCTTGAAGAAAATGAGGCAACTGCGGTCATTTAACCCATTTTACAGATTAGGAGACTGAGTCAAGGCAAGAACACAAGCTTGTAGCCGAGGAGTCTTTGGGATTCTTTCTGGTCCTGAACCTGCCAGCTACAGATGCCCTAGGATTTCTCTCTCTCCACCTGGAGGCTTTCTTACCTCTAGACCTGCAAGTTTTTCCTAGATGTAGGAAAATGGTGAACTTTACCTGCATGTATCGAGTGCCTCTCTACACTCCACCTTACATTAGGTCACCTCACCCTTTAGACTAGGCTACGAGACCTCAGGTGATGTGTCCAAGAGTGTGCACTCAGCAGCCAATGTGGATTGACTAGACTCCCAGGCTTATTCTCCTCACCTTAAGACTCTTCTGCAAGCATCTCCCTCTCAAGGTCGTCCAGGACAATCTCTGAGACCACTGAAGAAGGCCCAATGAATGTCAGTTTATTGTGGTTTGCCCCAACCCTTTACCTGACCCTCTGCTGCATTTCGCCCTATCACCGCCTTTGAATCAGCAACCGGTCGTGACCATATGGCTGGCCACACTTATCCACTCTCCGATTGACAGATACGTTTCCAAGTCCAAGGCTCTCCAGGAACACTTCCTGGGAAGCTTCCTCCATAAATGGAATGGGAAGAGTGATAGTCTCAACAGAAAGCCAGGACTGAGAGTAATTGGGCAGCCAGAGACTTGACTGACTGCGATAGGAGGTGGGAGGGGCAGTATAGAGGATCCTTTGTTAGGCCAGAAGCTACAAAGCTGCCCCATCACCACCATCTGGCTCCTGCTCCAGCCCAGTGATGCATGATGAGGAATATTGGGGGGGGGCGCTAGGGGCTACCCACCTGCTCTGCCTCCTGGGATAAGCTGATCCAAGACCTCCCAGGCCCATCTGGTCAACACATCCCCAGGCCCTGACCACCCCTGGGACTCCTTTAGACAGACTGAAATTGGCCGGGAGTGTGGCCAGCCTGTCAGGGTCACAGGTCACCGTTAATCTGCCAGAACAAGAGAGGACAGGCAGGTGGGCAGGCAGGCGGTGTGGGCAAGGCCCTGGGAGTTCCTGCTGTCTCCTCTAGTGATCACAGAGGGAGGGTTTCCCCTTCTGGGAGGCAGGGAAGAGGTTATTGGACTCCAGGGAAATTGCTCACTCTCACACCTACCTAGTGGTCCAGTTCCAGATGGGAACCCTGAAAACTCTCCCTAAATACACTCAGGGTGTCACTGCAAAGATGTTTGAGACAAATCCTGGGGAAAACGTAAGTGCCTATCATAGAAACTGGGTCAATCGAAAGACTGAGACTGTTTCCAATGTTACTCAACTTCTGGGCTGAGAACTAGGTCTCTCTGTCAACTGTCTCTTTGGGAGTTTCTTGTCTGGAAAGACAAGACTATAAACCAACAGATCACCTACTGTTTGCTCAGGGAGTTCTTGCAAACCAATTTCTTTGGGCAGTTTGTTCTACTTGGCCAATACCTCTTTTTGTCAGACAACAGTTTCATTTCAATATTTTTGGAGCATCTTCTCAGAATCCTGACCTGTCAGTGTATGGGCTTGCTCCCTCGGGATTCCTCCTGGACTGAGGCTTGTGGCACCCAGCTCTCTCCTTCACAGCTGAGCATGCGGACTAAAGCTCCAACAGAAAACTGTTCTCCCTTTTAAGTTCCTTCTGGACCTGAGCATGCGTGGAACCCTCCATGTGGTGTATCGGTGACTCAAGATCAAACTAACTTACGTGTGAGTCACAGTGCCTCATGTTATCATGAGAAACAACTTCGTCTGGGACTCGGAGTCACTCTGTATAACTGCAGTGTGTTCAGACAACAAACAATCACAGCTGCCTTTCTTGTTTCTTCCCTGGAAACTGGACATTTCCTAGACTATACCTAGGTCATTTGGGAAATGAAAGAAATCTGTTCCCCCATTGGAAACAAGAAGTATTTTACCTATCTATCTGTCTGTCTATCTATCATCTATCCATCTATCCATCCATCTATCTATCTATCGATCTATCTATCGATCTATCTATCTATCTATCTATCTATCTATCTATCTATCTATCTATATGTTTTTCCGAGACAGGGTGTCTCTGTATAGCCCTGGCTGTCCTGGGACCCACTATATTGAAGAGGCTGTCTTTGAACTCACTGACACACCTACTTCTGCCTCCCAAAAGCTGGGATTAAAAGCCAGGGACACTACATGTTAGCATTTTGTCTAAGCTCTGCCCCACAGTTACCTGGCAATAGCCAGGTATGCTTTGCCCCCAATTACTTGGCAACAGCCAGGTGTGCCTGACTCACTTTAAAAGGGGCTGCTCGCCCCCTCCTCAACTCTCTTGCTCTTGCCTTTTCTGCCCCTGCTCTGTCCTCTCATCCCTTCCCCCTCTCTCCATGTATTCAGGGCCGGCCTCTACTTTTTTACTTCTCTACTCTCTTTCTCTCTGCCTCTACTACCCTCTTGACTCCCCTCCCCATATTCTGAGTAAACTCTATTCTACACTATATCTTCATGTGGCTGGTCCCCTCAGGGGGAAGGGATGCCTCAGCCTGAGCCTGCCGAAGTGTTCCCTTCCCCCATACCTCACCACACACATCCACTAGAACACATCCCCACTTTATCTTTTCATAAACACATCTGTACACACGGCAACATTTATGATTTTTTTTTAAAAGCCACTTTGAGATGTTTACTGGCTCTAAACTTTTATATCACAAACTTGCTCAGTCCCTATTAGTTTTCTGCCTGAAGAAGACTGGCCAAGAAGCTGGACTCAACAATTAAGAGGTTGTGCTGGTTTTGTAAAGGACCCAGGTTCTAGTACCAGCACCCACATGTTGGACCAAAACTGGCTGTAATGCTAGTTCCAGGGGATCAGACACCTTTTCCTGGATCCCATAGGCACCAGACACAAGCGGTACACATTCAATGCATTCAGGCAAATATTCATACACAAAAACATAAGGGGAAAAAAGGAATGGTGTACACACCTGTAATCAAGCTAGCACTTGAGAAGCAGAGGCTCCAGAGAACTAAGGAGTTATGGCCAACCTCAACTGCATGGTGGATTCAGGACAGCCTGGATTGCATGGGACTCATCTCATAAAACAAAAATAAGGCTAGAGAGATGCTCAGTGGTTAAGAACACGGACTGCCAAAAAAAAAAAAAAAAAAAAAAAAAAAAAACCTGACTGCTTTTCTAGAGGTCCTGAGTTCAATTCCCAGCAACCACATGGTGGCTCACAACCATCTGTAACGGGATCTGATGCCCTTTTCTGGTGTGTCTGATGATAGCAATGATGTAGTCATATAAATAAGATAAATAAAAATCTTTTAAAAAACTATTAAAAAAAATAAAGCAGGTATAGTGGCTTACATCTGTAATCCTAGCACTGGAGAAGAGCCTGAGACAGGAGGATTGCTGAGATGCTAGCTAGGGAGGGTTATGCAACAAGATCCTGTTTCAAAACAACATCAAAACCCATCAGATCCTCTTACATTGTAAGTATTCTTTGTAGCCTTTTGAGGCTTTCCAAGACTCAAGAACCTAGGGGCTACTACTGCTGACCCAATTCAGCGTATCACTGAGCTATATCACCCCTTATCCTATTTTAAATTAACTTATTTTTGAGACATAGGCCTTGATCTCAGAATGTAATCAAGGATGACCTCGAACTTCTGATCTTCCCACATCTTCTAAGCACTAGAGTTACATGTGTGCACCACCATGCTCAAGGTCAGAAAAGGGCATCAGATTGTCCGGTGGGAGAGTAGCAGGCAGCTGTGAACCGCCCAGTATAGATCCTGAGAACCAAACTGGTAGAAGTGCCATCTGAGCAGTCTCTCTGCAGCCTCAAGGCTACTTGGCTTTGAAAATTGAGACAGGCTTTCAAGTAGCTCAGGCTGGTCTCGAACTTGCCACCACGTATAGCAAAGCTGGCCTTGAACTCCTAAGCTTTCGGCTGTCGGTTGTCTAGGAATGTTTCCTGGTTGACTAGAATTCCATCAAAGTTCTATCAGTTATTCACAACTAGAAAATATACTTGATTAGAATGTTATGGCACGGGAGAACACTAATTAACATTCCTCCGCCACAGGCTTTATGACTTGAGAGCTCTCGCATGAATTGCATGCACCTCAGTGTTTCAGCAATTCAGGCTTCTCTACCAAGATGACTTTGCATTTCTTACTCTATCACCCTCCCTGGAAGGCCTTCCCTAAGTTCTTTCTGTTGCCCTGCCATCTTCTACACTTAAAAATATTACAAATGTATTCTTTCCCGGTTCCCGTAACACAATGCAGGAAGGCACTGGGGTAGAAATTTATTTTAGAACTTGAGGTTTGGGGGAGCTGTGTCTGTAACTCAGTAAGATGGTCTTTGACAGACTGCTCTGCCTCTCACCTTTGTTTGTTTGTTTGTTTGTTTTGACACTTGGTTCTCTGTGTAGCCTTGGTTGTCCTGGAACTCTCTCCATAGACCAGGCTGGCCTGAAATTCAGAGATCCACCTGCCTCTACGTTCCAAGTGCTAGGATTAAAGGCATGTGCCACCACCAATCAGTTACTCTGCTTTTCTCTCCCTGTGTTCCACCGTGTCCTAGAACCCAGGACTAACTGGAGATGTGTCATCTTCCTAGAGCTCCAATGTTACCATTACTGTCTCCAGATAGCTCTCCCTGGTGGCCAGATTTATTTGCCTCCATTGGCAAGCATTGTTTAAGCACCTGTCCATTTCAGACTCTGCACTACTTCTATTTAAGATGGATGCTAGCTAATAGTCTATCTCTCTCCCCCTCCCTATCTCTTTTTGTGACAGGGCCTCACTATGTAACCCAGGCTAGCTTGGAAACTATCCTTCTATCTTTGCTACCTGAGTGTTGGTCCTAAAGTCATATGCCACCAATACCAATGATCAGCTGGCTGAATTTTTTTTTTATACTTGCACAGATTCCATTTACTTTATACCTCCTGCCTAAACCAGTGCTTGGCACCCAGTAGCACAACAACATACTACACTCTTGCAAGCAGAATGGAAAAAGATTTGCTAGTAAGTGCTCTCAAGAATTAGAGAATGCAAGGAGGGAGCCAGGAGCCAAGACTTTGGGGTTCACAGCCCCTTTCTGAAGAAGGCAGCTACATAAAAACAAACAAATTATTTTTCATTCTAAAAAAAAAAACATTTATTTTTCTTTCACATATATGAATGTTTGCGGCATGTATGTACGTGTGCTATATGAGCCTAGTACCCACGGATGCCAAAAGAGGGCACCAGACCCCTGGAACTGGAATTACAGAGGTTGGGTGAACTTCCATGTGGGTGCTAGAAATTGAATCCAGATCTTCTGTCAGAGCAGCAATGGCTCTCACTCCTTAAACATCTTCTGTTATGACTTTTGCTGTTGTTTAGAGACCTAAGCTCTGGCCGGTACTCACTATGTAGACCAGGCTGGCGCGGATCCCTCAGAGGTCCATTTGCCCCTGATCTAGCTTTCTTAACTGTACGGAACAAAGCCCGTCATCCTAAAGGGCCTCCATGTCATAATAAATTTCTTTTTCTTAGAGTAATATATTAAAAATAATCTGTGTGCCTCAGTATCACAGCTGTCAGATGTGTATAACGTGAGCCGTCGACAGTAAATGGAGCCTGCAGAAATAAAGTTCTTACACTAAAGTTTGTCTTTTCCTTAAATCTACCAGGTACAGAAAGGTCTTGGGGCTTTGCAGATAAAGCTTTAGGAAGTAGGAGACTCAAGTGGAGTAGAAACACTTTTCCCCCCTCCGATTTGGGTTCTGTGGTGAAGTCCCTGAACGGTTCAGAACCTGGGGCTTCTCCTTTGCAAAGGGGCTAAAATAAAAGACCTTGGCTCCCAAAGCCTTCAACTCCAGCGGGAGGGTGAGGGAGGGATTTGAGTCTCACACCATATTGCTATTGTAGATAATGATTATTATTACTATGACCAAGGGGACTTTGGGAGTAGCAAACGGAAGGATATATGCAAATCCTCCAGCGCAATGTCTGTCACACTAGAGACCTTCATAAAGGGTTCTAACCGTCCCGTTTTACACCCTCATCTCCCCCAACCCAACCCCATTCACATCCCAGGCCATTTCACATAGGTTTTCCCAGCATCCTTCATGCCTTTCCCCCTCCACCCCCAACCCTTTGCGTGATCTTCTAGCCCCACAAGTCTCAGCAGAGACCACAGAAAGTGCCCACGGCAGCTGGCCAGGGTCCGGGAGAGGACCCGGCGCCAAGGGAGGCAGGTTCCGGGCAGACCCCCACCCATTGTCTCAGCTCGCCAGCCCGCCAGCCTGCGGGCCCGCCAGCCAGCTGATGTCTCGGGTCGCCGACACCAGCTGGTTAGGCCCCACACCACCTCTAAACGTCCTCCTCCCTGGGCCCTCCCAGTCTCTCAGCTTGCCCCACAACCGCCCCGCAACTCAGAGAGAATCCTGGGTGCCTGGGCTTTTGTCCTTCAAATCAGTGGTTGATTTGCATTCTTTCTCAATTTGCATAACTCATTCCTTTGTGGATGGCGAGGCTGTTGTAGAGCCCGCGTGGTCCTTTGGGTTAGTTTTATTCTGGTAATTCTATTTCTGTAACCCTGGCTGGCTTGGAATTTACAATGCAACTCCTGCCTCTGCCTCCAGCTATCTGCGATAACAAGTAGCACTATCCAAAACTGGAGCGCCACGAGGCGCGAATGGTTACTTAAATAATTTTAGTACTTTGGTGCCTCAGTTATAGGCACCAAACACACAGAGATAGATGTTTTGTTTTTAGGTTTCAATGTAATCCTGGCTGGCCTTGAGTTTTGCTATGTAGTCAAGGCTGACGTTGAACTCCTGATCCTCTTACTACTTGAAGTGAAGGGATTCCGGGCTTGCACCATTATACCAGTTGAGCTCCATCTCCTGTCCTCCAGTCTGGCAGCCACAAGGAGGGGCTGAGAGTGGCTGGATGGTTAAGCACTTGCTTAGTACACAGACCCTGAATTCCACCACCACACACACACACACACACACACACACACACACACACACACAAACTAGCTTGCTGGTCCCGCTGATGCACACTTGTGGAGAGAACTGTCAACATGTCTGAGGCCAGAGTGTTGGAACACAGTTCCGGGCTAGCCAGGACTATATGGTGAGACCTGTCTAAAAATAAGCAAGCAAGCAAACAAACAAAGCTAAACCTATGTAAGGACATGGTAAACAGTATAAATCAGGTATAAATCACCGGCATAGAAACTTCTGCAGGATGAGGCAGATTCAAACCCTTTAATTCAACTAGTTTTTTGGTTTTTCTTTTTTTGTTTTGTTTTGTTTTGTTTTAGAATAGAGAGCGTTCTTTTTTACAGCTCTCCTCCCAACCCCCCATCAAGGGAAAGGCCTTGGTGAGTAGGTGTTCTTTTGTTCTCAGGAGGCCTGCACCTGGGCAGAGGGTGGGGAGCAGGTGTGCAGCTGTGCCCCGGAGCATCAAAGAGGTGGGCTCCGTCGTGGCTCTAAAGCAAACAACTGCACCCAAGTCTTTGGATTCAGCTGGAGCCTCCATTGCCTGGAGGTGAATTGAGGGAGGAAAGGCTTGGGGAACAGTGAGCCCTGTCTCCTGCACCAGTCAAGGGGAACTTAAGGTCATCCCACCTCCTGGGATGAGTGGTTTCCTGCACAGCTGACACCTGGAGAAGGTGTGCCAGATGGAATGCGCTTTAAGGAGGGGGAGGGGAGAACTGGCAATCTGCCAGTGGTAAGGCCCAGCTGCCGCACCGGCTATAGAAGGCTTGTGTGGGACTTGTCTAGCCTACTTCAGGTTGTACATATCTCACACCCAGTGAGGCCCCACCTCACCTCTGGATAGAATCAGGAGTTTAGTAACCACAACAGTAAGATTTTTAGAGCCATGTGGCTGTCTTGCCATCCCAGAGTGTACACCCACACCTAAACTCCTGCTTCTGCTAATCCTAGTATGGTCTCAACCCATGGCTAGGCCATCCTTCCAAATACTAAGCCTTCAGATCTTTTATTTTGCTTTGTTTGAGACAGGGTCTTACTGTATAGTCTTATCTGGCTTCAAACATACTGTAATCCTTCTGCCCCAGTCTCCTGACTGCTGGGATTACAGGCATGACCCACTATGCCCAGACCATTCTGGTGCCCCACATAGAAATCCTTGGCAAACTCTGCTGCCTCCACCTTCAGATTATATCTGGAATCCATTCCCTTTTCAGATCTCCACTGCCTTCATCCGATTCAAGTATTACCCTAGCAACATTCCACCTTTGCCTTTCTCCAGTATACGTTCTTTCCTATATAGATCCGAGATCTCAAACTGGTGACTGCAAAACTGACTTAGAACAAAGCCATAGTCTTTATTAAGGTGCGGTAGGTCCCACACCAGCTCCAGTCCCCTTCTGTGTCTCTTGTTCTTTACCAACCTCCTTGGTGTGCTACAAATATTCCGTCTCAAGGCCTTCATTTCTTACCATCCTCTCCTTCATTCAAAGTTGGCAGCTCTTTTCCGGTCTTCAAGTTGCAGTGGTATAAACGTCACCTTAGCTAGGTCACACCTTTAATCCAAGCATGGGGGGGTGGGGTGGGGATAGAGGCAGGTGTTTCTCTGCATTAGAAGCTAACCTAGTCTACAGAGCAGATCCAGTACAGCCTGGGCAACGACACAGGAAAACCCTGTCTCAAACAAACAAACAAACAGACTTTCTTTGCTACTTTATAAAGAACAGTACCTGAACCACACTCTTCCCTTTTTTTCCTGCCTATGTTCTTCTCAGAATAGTGTTATTACATACCCCGTGTTAGCTAGAGGGCCAGATCCAGAAGACAGGAACTTTGTCTAACTGTTGTTATCCCCAGAGCTGAGTATAGTCCTGCTGCTCAACGATAATTTGAGGTGTGGAACAGTGGAAGAAAGTTTGACCAGTATGCTCAAGACTCTGGGATACCCTAGTATAGCAAATAATGGGGGGTGCTTTGTGTAAAACAAACAAACAAAAAAAAAAACTGTGTAGAAAAATTTAAAACATTTATATAAAAGCTTTTACAAAGTGGTAGAGATTTCTGAAATATTGGCCCCTGGGAAGCTAGTTACCTTAACAGAAAGGTAAAGCTAGCTACCTCTACAGAAAAAAATTCTCTCAACCTTGAGCTCAGTTTGTAAGGGAGCTGGTGATTAGTATTACATGTGGAGAAATAAGGTTTGGGGGCTAGGACCACTTCCTCACAGACCATTGGAATAGATGAAATCATTGTTCAGAGTAGAAGGGCTCTCAGTACCCAGTGCCCTGGGGGATCCAGTTGCATAGGGATGAGATCTGAGACCCCCTGTCCTGCAGAGGCTCCAACTTTTTGGATTTTTCTCCTCTAAGATTATGGTAGTACATTTATTTAGAAGGAAGAGTATGTTCTGTGTGTGGTGGTGGTGGGGGGAACCAGAGTCCTGAGGGCTAAATGAATCCATTCTGTGGTCTTCAAGTAGGCAGCAGGGAAGCCTATTCACCCTGGCTAGTGTTTTCTTGTCCCCTCAGCTTCGATCGCGATGGTGAAGGAAATAAAAAGCTCATAGGGAGCTGGGGATGTTGATTAGTTGGAAAAGTGCTTGTCTAGCACTGAGCCCTGAATTCCATCCCCAGCACCCCAAAACCTGACTTGGTGGGACATGCCTGCAATCCCAGTTACTCTGGAGGATGAGTCAGGAAGTTTGGGAGTTCAAGGCAAGCCAGACCAACTTGATGAAAACCTGTTCTTGCTTGCTGTGAGACAGAGTACCAAGTAGCATACACTGGAATCAAATCTAATAGTACCAGAGGATAGATTTGAACTTCTGATCCTTCTGCACAACCAACTACTCTTGGCAAAGCCTTTTTCTTTGTGTGGTTCCAAAGACTGAACACAGGTTCTTATTAATGATAGGCAAGCCCTCTACCACTAGACTATCTCTGCGACCTCTAATTTGCCTAATAGTCTGGGCCTCCTTTGGTTTTCCTGATCATTGGCAAATACAGATTTTTCCAATTATTATTGTTGTTGTTATTTTGAGACGGGTCTCACTACAGAGCCCTGGCTGTCCTAAAACTCACTATGCACAGTAGGCTGGCCTTAAATTCACAGGGATCCACCTCTGCCTAACAATGGGATTAAAAGAAAGGACAACCCACCCAATCCAATCTTAATTATTAATGTTAATTTTCAGATCATATATATCACAAGGACTCACACATTACAGAATAGCTAAAAACCTGTTAAAGAGGCTACAAGGTTCAAAGGTGAGTTACTAAAGGCAGGAGGCAGGGAGCTAATGCAGAGAGATTCTCGGAGAGTTACTGCAGGTGCTTAGATTAACTAACAACTGGAGGTTGGCACAGTTCCAGCAAAGGCAACCAACGCTCTGGCTCTGGGGTGGTTCCGGGGCGGGAGTGTTTCGCATCTGAAATTCTAGCATTTGCAAGGCAGAGACAAGTGCATCAAATTCTAGGCCAGCCTGCTACCTGGCCTACCGGGCCAGACAGGGCTATATAGGGAGGCTTTGTTTTAAAGAAAAGCAATGATACAAACTGGTAATGGGTAGTAAATTCTAGGCTTACTAGGTCCCCAGAAAAGATAACTGGCTTCATCAAGCCATCTAGGTAAACCAAAACTCTTAGGGCTCTGGGGACAGAGTTAGGAACTTAGTTGCTTGTGACTATCTTGATGATGTGTGACATCTTAGCCAACAGTAGGAGCCCCTTTTTACTGTATGATCCAAGTAAAGGAGTTGTAGCATTCTTTGGTCTGCTGTGTTTGATAAGTTTGTGGGCCTGCTTTCTTTGATAACGTCTCTCATCAAATTAGGTGGTAGCCAGAACAGGGACATCTCGGTGTCTGGTCCACTTGTGGTATTGCAGCTTTGCAAGACCAGCACAGAGAAGCCAAGGTGGAGAATTAATAGTTTAAGCCTAGACTGAAGGAAATGAGTCTGAAGCCAGCCCCAGTTACATAGTAAAACTGTCTCAATAACAAAAAAATTTTTTTAAAAGGTGCTTTATTTTCTTCATAATCGACTTGAGCATTTATGATTTTTTTTTAAAGATTTATTTATTTTATTTCATATATGTGAGTACACTGTTGCCCTCTTCATTACAGATGGTTGTGAGCCACCATGTGGTTGCTGGGATTTGAACTCAGGACCTCTGGGAGAGTAGTCAGTGGTCTCAACCGCTGAGCCATCTCTCCAGTCCTTAATTTGAATTTTATTTTACTTATTTATTTTGAGACAGGAACTCATTATGTTTCTTCTTTGTTCTTCTGGCTTACAAGTCTTGATCCTCTTGGTTTCTATCTCCTGTGTACTAGGTTTATAGGCATTAACCACCATACCCAACACAATGCTTTTGTATTATATGTTAATTTTCATCATAAGCATTTTTAGTCAGATCAAACTCATAAATAGCATGAAGTCTAACAGTACAGTTAGCATCCAAGAACTCTACTGTTCATGTCTTCTTCCATTGAGACGTTTTTTAGTCACCTTCTCTTTTAGAGGAAGTTTTTTTTTTTTTTTCTTAAGAAAGTCAGACTAATGACAACTATTTCTCTGTTACATAGACAGGTTTGGTCAAGTGCAAGGGAACACACCTGTGCTACTTCAGGGAACTGAAACCGGAGGATTGCTATGAATTCTAGACTGTGGAATTACCACATGGCAAGTAGTAAACCAGCCAGAGTCATCTAGGGAAACTCCGACTGAAACAGGATAATGATAACAAAATCTGGCCCCGATGTTGTACTATAATCCCAGGCAGCTGTGGGGTAGAGGCCCTGATCACTCTGCAAGAAGCTGGAAGCTGGCTGCTTGCCGGGAGGGGGGAGGGAAAGGTCACAGCTCCCTGACTCATGCTGGAAAAGTGAGAGGTCAAACTCCCAAAATGGCCAAAAAGGAAGAGGAAGGAGAGGAGGAGAAAAGGAAGAAGAGGAAGGAGAAGAAGGAGGGAGAGGAAGAAGAGAAAGAGAAGGAAAAATAGGAAGAGGAAGAAGAGGAGGTTGGGCCAAGAGGCCAATGTGGTACTGTAAGGAAAAGATGACAGGGCACCAATGAAAGGAAAAGTCACTGAAAGGAAAAGTCACGGGGCACCAATGTTGTGAAAAGATGATGTCCCGGGTTTCAGCACCAATGTTAAGGGAAGGATGAAGAGAGTGGGGGGCATATGGCCCATGGAGGTGTGTCAAGGCCTGGGGGCAAGGGAGATGCCTTTGGGGGGCCCAGGTTGGGAATCCCTTCCCTGAGGGACCAGCCACACATGGTATAGTACAGAATAGAGTTTATTCAGGTCATGGGAGAGTTAAGAGGGTGGTAGAGGCAGAGAGAGAGAGAGAGAGAGAGAGAGAGAGAGAGAGAGAGAGAGAGAGAGAGAGAGAGAGGAATAGAGGAGTAGAGGCCGGCCATGAGCATGTGGAGGGAGAGGGGGGAAGGAAAGGGGAAGAGGAGGGGTAGGGGTGGGAGAGCAAGGCTGCAAGAGGCCAAGAGGCCTAGAGAGGCAAGAGGCAAGAGAGACAAGAGAGAAGGGGGCAAGCAGTCCCTTTTATAGTGTCAGGTCACTGGGGCAGAGCATACCTGGCTACTGCTAGGTAATTGAGGGCTGGGGTTTACAGAATCCCAACAGGTACAACCTTTGCTTTGTCAGTGTTGGCCTACCTTTGGGGAGAAGAAGGACCCCCGATCTAATTCCTAAATTCTATTTTAATAATATAGCCACCTTGTAGGGTGGGGGGATGGGGAGGTGGGGACCAATCAACAAGCAACTAACCACCACACCACTATTATAAATAAATACATAAATAAAGTGACGGTGATGTTCTAGCAAGGAACATTGCTTAAAGGAGTTACTCCACAAGTCTGTAAGCAGCTTCTCTCACTGTTGTCTGGTTTGGCCCTGAGTTTATCTTATCATTCACTCAAGGGGAAGTGGTATGGCCTAAACAGATGGCAGGGTCTCTCTGCCTGCCCAGCTTTAATCTTCCTGTCATACTAACACCGAGGGGAAAAAGGAAGAAAAACAAATTCTGCTTGGTATGATCCCAGAATTTGGGATGCCAAGGCATGGGACTTGGACTTGTTAGGAGCTCTAGGCCAATCTGAGATATAGACTGAGATATAGAATCTTATAAAAAATAATAATGAAAGAAAGGAAAAAACAAAGAAAGAAGGAAAGAAAAAGGGAAGGAAGGAAGGAAGAGCGAGCCCAGAGGTCCAAGCAATTTCCATTTCCTTAGGTCTATCTGAACCTGTAACTTTTAGTTTGTTTGTCCACAGAGCCAGAGAACAAATCTGAAGCACCAGTTCATGTTAGGGAGTTCCTTTTTTTTCTTTTAGGAGACAGGATCTGACAGTAGCTCAGATTGGCCCCAAAGTAACTTTTTTTTTTCTCTGTTTCATGATACACTTAATATGTAGAATTTTTTCTTTTCTCTTTTTAAAAGAGTTATTTTTATTTTATACGCATTGGTGTTTTGCCTGCGTGCATGTTTGTGTAAGGGAGTCAGATCCCCTGGAACTTGAGTTATAGACAGAGTAAGCTGCCACGTGGGTGCTGGGAATTGAACCTCTAGAAGAGCAGCCAGTGCCTGTAACCTCTGAGCCATCTCTCTAGATCCTGTAACTGAATTCTTTCTGCCCCCTCCTGTCCCTATTCCCCACTCTCCAACCCCAACTTCAAAACAGGGTTTCTCTTTGTAGCCCTGGCTGTCTTATAATATGCTCTTTAAACTAAGTTAGTCTCAAACTCACTGAAATCTGCCTGCCTCTGTCTCCTGTGTGCTGGGATTAAAGATGTATAGCTGAATTCTTGATCCTCTTCCCAATCACTTACAAGATTATATGTTTGTGCCATTTCTCCTTGCAAATGCCACTGCAGCTCAACTAGGTTGGCCTCCCAGGTTGGCCTCTCTCTTTTTTTTTTAAAACAGAATCATTTATTTATTATATATAAATACATTGTAACTATCTTCAGACACATCAGGAGAGGGCATCAGGGATCCCATTACAGATGGTTGTGAGCCACCATGTGGTTGCTGGGATTTGAACTCAGGACCTCTGGAAGAGCAGCCAGTGCTCTTAACCACTGAGCCATCTCTCCAGCCCCCTCTAACTAACTCTTCATATAGACAAAGATAACCTTGAACTGATCTTCTGCATTTACCAGCCAAGTGGAGAAGTACAGCTGTGACCCACCATGCTTGACCTTGTTTTATTGAGATAGTCTCATTCTGTGGCCCAGGTTTGGGATTACAGGTTTGCCCCACCATGCCAGGCTGGCTTCGTTTTAGTTATAATTCCTGTTTTTGAATCTTTGAGATAATGAATGACAGCATTTATCCTTGGGTTGTTTTATGGTTTGAATTTGCTAACAGCAATAGGTGGACAAACCAGTGGGAAAGACTCTTCCTAATGTGTCGAAAAGGGGAGAAACTATTTGATGCTGTGAAGATTAATTGCATATTGTGTATAAAAGCAGCCACTGAAGACAGGCTAAGAACTCTTGCTTGTAATCTCAGTACTTGGGAAGTCATGGGAGGAGGGTTGGTGACTGGTGAGAGTTCAGACTATCATGGCTACACTGTGTGTTTCAGGCCAGCTAGAGATACAAATTAGACCCTTTTTCAGAAACAGCTGTTTGTGAGGCCTGTTGATGTTATAAACACAGCATTTGGGAGACAGACTTAGAAATAGGGCTTAAGGTTCAAGGCTAACCCGATCTAGGTCAGTGAGTTCATACTAGCCAAGTATACATTAAGACACTGTTTCAATAAACCAAAACAAACCTGCACTTAACCAGGCCTGGAAGCGCAGACCTTTAGTGCCAGCACTTGGGATACAGAGTTAGATAGATATCCGTAAGTTGCAAGTTCAAGTCCATCCTGTTCTACAGAGCTAGTTCCAGGACAGCCGGAGCTACAGGTCAAAAAAACAAAAACAAAAACCGTAACAAAACAAAACAAACCCCCCCCCCAAAACTGCACATATATGTGCTCCCCCCGAAAACAGAAATCAATAATGACAGCTACTAGTTATTTTAAACTTTTAGATTCCTATAGCCCCAAAAGACGTAGAAATCTGTGAGATTGCTAATTTGTCAAAGATGCTTACTGTCAAGCTTGATGCTGGAAATCTGATCTGCTGGATCCACAGGGTAAAAGGAGAGCATGCCCTCAACTTGTTCTCTGACATTCACATGCACGCGTTGGAATGCACTTTCTTAAACATATACACGCACACATATGCAATAAAATCAATGTAAAAACAAGTAAGTAAGTAAAAGGAGCAACATAATACCCAATACAACCGGCAAGGCATTGAGGCCTGTACCTGAAGCGTCCCTCCCCGAAGCCCCGCCCCAGAACTCCGCCCCCGCTCCTAGGTCGCCGCCCAGTCCCCATCCGGAAGTCTGGAGCTCCGAGAAGGGCGGTTCCGTGTGGCCGCGCGTAGCGCGCGGGAGGCGGGTAGAGGTGCAGACAGCTCCAGGATAGGACGCAGCCTGGCAACGGAAGGGGCGGGCCGGGTCAGGAGGCGGTGCTTCGCGTGAGCGCCCTCGGGCCGGGCTTCCGCGTGCGTTGGTCTGCTCGCGGGAGCGCGCGGCGGGGGCGTGCCGGGGCCGTCTGGGGGCGGGGCGGCGCGCGGCCTAACGGCGGCGGCGGCATAGGCGGCGGCAGCGCTGTTGCGGGCGAGTTCGGCGGGTGCAGGTCCCGGCCTGCGCCTGCGGAGGGCTCAGGCGGAGGGTCGAGGCGGGCGGTGCTCGCGACAGCCTGCGCTCCGCGATGGTGGGCGTCCCAGGAGCGGCCGCCTTCCAGCGTAAGTAGGGCGGGAAGGTGGACGGCTGAGGGGTGTGTGTTGAGGGGCCTGCTGCTCCACAGGCGCGAGAGCGCAGAGGCCCCCGGCGGAGGCCTGGACAGGGAAACTGAGGCCGGGATTGGGGCACTGGATCCAAGGTCACGCGGCTCCCCGGCCTTCCGGGGCCCTCGGGGCTATCCCGGCGCTTCCTGTGGGGCTCGCGGCTCCCGGTGCTATGCGGGACTGTGTGGAGCGGCCTTGGAGCTCAGGCCTGGCGGGCGCCCTTACGGACTGGCCGGGAGAGAAGTATTGTTTTGTTTTCGCGGCATCGGGGCTGAAAGTCTGGTCCTGGGAAACACGCCGGATTTGGAGCGACGGCTGGAGGATGCGAGGCTGTTATTCTGGAGGGCCCTGTTGAATGCAGGCTCTGGGGTCGGACTGCTTGGGTTCATGTTCCCGCTCCCCCGCGTATAGGCTTGTGACCTTGGCGCTCCCCGTGTCTCAGTTGCTCTGGTCTGAAAAATGGGTTGTGAGGAACGTGTCCTGAATTGCTCTGTGGTAGGGCTTAGTGAGTCCAGCAGAATGCCCTGAAGACAAGTGTGAAAACTCACTATCATAATCTCAGGTTGTTATATGTGTTCCTCGGAAAAGTCCGAAATTGGGATCTGGTTGTGTTTTGTTTGTTTTACGTATGTCTTTGCCTAGTCCTACTGTGTGACCCAGTTGTGTATTTACTCTTGCCCCATTTTCGCTATTCCATTTATCCGATGTACTTCCTAGAATTGTAAGATCCTTGGAGGAGGGATGGCATCGTTTAATAAGAACAATAAAAATTTAATTGTCATTAAATAGCAGTAATAGCTAGCATTACTTGAGCATCGGGCATTTTGCATTCGATTCATTTAATATTTATTAAATCATCTCTTAAGTACAGCGTATCACTCTAGGCCCAGAGACTATGGCAACAAACTTGACGGACTAGATTCTGGATTTGAGTTTGAGAGAGGGACTCAATGAATTGTGGATATTTCTTTCTCAATGCCAGGTGACAGGTATTTGAGGCACCTTGGAGGCAGGTGAATCTCTTGGGTTTGAGGCCAACCTGATCTATACAGTCAGTTTTAGGCCAGTCAGGGTTACATTTTGGGACCCTAACTCAAAACAACAACAAAAAAACAAAACAAAAACCCCTAAAAACCCAAAAATCCCTAAAAATAAAACAATAAATAAAAGCTGAAGTCAGGTATTTGGGGGTGTCTGTTGTGCAAGGATAAAATGAGGCGTATTGAGGACTCTTAATCCTCTTCCCTCCTTGCTCTTCAGCAGTTACAGCAGAGGATTCATACGGCCTTTTTCTTGGACACTCAGTCCCCATTGGATTGAAAAAAATACAAAATAGATTTCCCCACTAATGCCTTCTGTAGTGGAGTGTGCTGTTGCTGCTCTTGATGGTCTTGTGGAGGGTAACAGGTTTGACGATTTCATTATATAAGAAAAGTGGAAGAAACTTTTTCTGAATGTAAATTCATTTACTTATAGAGTATTGGGGATTGCACCCAGGGCCTAGTGCTTTATGCACTACACTGAACTGTATCCTTTATTTTCAGACAAAGTTGCCCAGGCAACTTGTAATTTTGTCTCAGCTTTCCAGTAGCTAAAAATACAGGCCTGTGTCACTAGGTCCAGATGAACTAACACATTTTTATCTCCGCATCTTTTATGTTTTCAGTTAAATATATTCCCAGAAAGTTGAGTGTGGTAAAAAGCCTCTGTAGCTCCAGCACTCAGGAGGCTGAGGCAGGAGAGTGTGAGTTTGAGGACAGTCCAAGCTATGTATTGAGACTGTTTGAAAAAACAAGAGCCACCAAGTAGGACTTTGTGGTTTGTTATGTAACTAAGTTTCTTTGCAAAAGTTAGCCTATAGTGGTTTAATATGCTTGCTTATTGTTTGTTATGTTAACATAACCAGGCTGTGTAGCCTTAGCTGTCTTGGAATTCATTCTGTATGTAGACTAGGCTAGCTAGCCTTAGATCCACTTGCCTCTGCCTTCCAGTGTTGTTAAAGGTGTGTACCACCACCACCCAGCTAGGCAGGTATTTATAACTCAAAACTACAAAATTCTCCTTCTTAAAAAAAAGGTCTCTCTGGGCCTCCAAAATTTTGGGTATTTTTTTGTTTGGAGACATGGACTCACTGTGTAGACCAGGCTGGCTGACTTAGAACTCACAGAGATCTGCCTACTTCTGCCTAGTTAGTATTAGTTCCAGGACAGCCTGGGATACACAAAGAAATCTTGTCTCAAGCAAACAAAAACAAACTAAACCACAGTAAAAGAGGCTCTTACTCCTTTTCCATCCTGGGCTGGTCCCACCTCCTTGCCAGGCTCCTCAGAGCTAGCGTTTCACTGGCAGGCATGTGTCATTTTCAGTGATTTCAGAAGCTTACCCACACTCTTCTTCAGTGTTGAAGGGACACCAGCTTTAATGAATGCTAGGCAAGTTCTCTAACTGGCTTGTGTTTTAACTGTAGTCCCTGGGAAAGGAAAGTGGGAAAGAGCTCAGTCCTAAGTTTGCTTTACCAAAGTGAAGTGATCCTCTGGTGTTCCATCCCATGAGGATAGATGGCTAAGTTTGCACATAGGGCAGAAATATTTGTTTTACATTTTATTTTATTTTTTCTGGCAGTGCTGATCAAAAAACAAAACAGAAAACCCAACCACAACAACAACTAGGACCTCCCATTCCAGAATCTAGGTTAAGTGTTTTATCCCAGACCTGAATATTTTGTTTCAATGAAGTAGGGTCTTATGCTATAGCAGAGAATTGCCTCAACTTACTAAGTAGATCAGGCTGCCCTCAAACTTGTGGCACAATTTCTATCCCAGATTTCACCCACCATGGGCAAGGCACTGGGTTTGATCCCTTGCACATAAAAAAAAGTAACAATTACAGTCACATAGTTGATGTTTTAACATTTCATAATGTTGTAAAATTTGCTATTTTAAGGAGTGACAAACTAAAATGTAAGTGGAAGTCACAGCATTGTCTCTCCGGACTCTGTGATAGTCACTACCCTTGGGATGGAGAGCATCATCTTAGAGTGGTTCTTACCCTGTGCTACTGTCAGACAGAAAAGTGTGCCTTACTCAGTAGAAAGTAGAATGCAGTAGTTTGGGATGACCCTTTTCTGACAGGGTTTCTTTGGAAATCCTTGGCTGTCCTGTGGAATAGTCTAGCCTTGAACTTGCCTCGATCCTCTAGCTTCTGCCTCCTGAGTTCTGGGATTACAAGCATGTAATCTGTAGCATGTTTCTCTGTGTAGCTCTAGCAGTCCTGGAACTCAGATCTGCCTGTCTGTCTCCAGAGTGCTGGGATTAAAAACCTGGGACAGTACCCTGGCTCATTTGCAATTTTATTCTGATTAGTATGTGAGAGTGTGCACTGTAAAATGCTTCAACAGTGCTAGGCACGCTGTTCAGGTGATGTTAGTGGCTCAAGATAAAAAGGTGGCTCCAGAGCTCACATTTCATGAGGGTACTGCATAGATAAATGGTTAATGGTAGTTAAAGTGCTTCCTTTTTTTGGTATTTATTTTGTTTTTATGGGAGACGTGGGGTATAAAATGTTTATAGAATGGCAGTAAGTTTCAGCTGGGTTGTGCCTGGGAAGTGCTACATGGCAAGAAAGTTCAAGAGTTCAACATGCAGATAAGATAGGTCACTCAGGTGTTCCTTCAATTTGCCCACTTACCTAAAAATGCAGACTTGCAGACTAAGTTCCTTGAGCAAGGTAAGTATGGTATTCATAAAGGGGCAAGAGGTTTATAAGTCAGTGACCCTTGAAAGAAGCCTAAACATAAATGATGTATAAATAGGTAATTACAGATATTTTTACAGTAGACAGGTCCTATGCATTCATTACTATAAATAGCTATAAGAATTGTTCTCTTAAGGACCTTTTCCTTATGTGGCACATAGCTATTAGGATGATAAAAAAGAAATGAAAATGTTCCATCGAGATCTTACTGAGAATGAACACCTAAGTACCTTCTGTTTGCCTCTCTTGCTCCACTCCTGTTTTTAGCCCTATTTTCTGGTTGACTTAGGTATTTGAACTGTATCTGTAGACCCCCTTCCCCTCTGAAATGATCAAGTTCTTTCTCTGCTCCTTTTTATCAGGGATCGCTCCTAGCTAACTGGGTTATCCTAAGCTCCTCCCCTCAGTGTAGCCCATGCTGACTTCCAACTCCAGATCCTCCTGTCTTCCCACCTCTCTAGTGCTGAGGTATGAGCCACCCCATGCCTGTACAGGGTTGCCATAGATTACCTTAGAGATGAACTGGGAAAAAGGCAATATTGGTTTAATAGCACACATCTGTAATCCAGCATTTGGGAGGTTGAGTCAGGAGGATTATTACAAGTACCAAGACAGTCTGGACCCAGACTCAAAGCAAAGGTGAGTATTAATAAATAGTAACTCTGGGCTGGACCTGATGTCACAAGCCTTTAATCTGGGTTCTTAGGAGGCAGAGGCAGGTGGATCTCTTGAGTTTGAGGCCAGGATCTTCCAGGACAGCAAGGGCTACACAGAGAAACCCTGACTGAAAAACAAAAAACAAGATTTGACTCTTGCTGGGCATTGTGGTATTTGCCTGCAGTCTTACTTTTTGGGAGACTGAGGTAGGTGATTATGATGCTGTCTGGGCTGTTAAGTGAGACTGTCAAGAAGGGAGAAAGCAAGCAAGCAAACAAAAGGACTGATTCTCCCTTCTGCTTTGCATTGTTAGAATTAAATGCAGACATCAAAGTAAAATTTGGAGTGACCAATGTAAAATTCTGAATTTATAGTTCTGGAGTTGGCAGACTTTTAAATTAAATTAGCTGATGGCAACAAATATGTAATCTAACCTTTCCAGCAGCTCAAGTGAAATGTTACTATCCGGCATCACACACATTCCTTGACACACAAAACTTTGACCTTTTCTCTTTTTACAAATGTTTGCCTCATTCCTCTGTTAGTTTTGATCATCATGTAGAGGTTCTGCCTGCTTTTAATTTTCGAAACCACATGAGAGCAAACATTCACATAGCACAGATTTATTCATTTAGGTTTCATATCCCTAGAGTAACAATAAACACACCCTCATTTTCCTGGAATTCACAACACTCCTGACCACTGCCACCCCCATCCCATAAAAGCTAATATGCCTTTGCTGTTTTCTGTAATTATTAAGACATGACAAGTTTTACTTTTTTAAAAAATTTATTCATTTTATGTATATGAGTACACTGTAGCTGTCTTCAGACACACCAGAAGAGGGCATCGGATCCCATTACAGATGGTTGTGAGCCACCATGTGGTTGCTGGCATTTGAACTCAGGACCTCCGGAAAAGCAGTCAGTGCTGTTAACTGCTGAGTGATCTCTCCAGATGGACAACTTTTTCTTGCCTTCAGTACTTTTTGTTTGTTTCTTGAGAAGTAATGACAGACTTGAGGGGAGGTGACAAGTCATCTTCCTGTTCCTTTTTACTTTTATCCAGGCTGGCCTGAAAATCAGACATTTTCCTGCCTCAACTGTAGGGATTACAGGTATGAACACATTCAGTTTACCTACCTACCTACCTACCTACATACCTACATACCTACCTATCTGTACACCAGGCTGGCTTAAAACTCAGAGATCAGCCTGACTCTTCCTCCTTAGAGCTTGGATTAAAGGGGTGTATCACCACTGCCTGCTTTTTATTTTATTTCTTTTAGTAACATATTGGGGACCTTGTACATGCTGGACAATCATTTTATCACAGCTGCATCTTGTGCCCCTTTTGTTTTTTACTATTTTAAATGTTTTGCTGTGGGGCTGAGTATTTTAGATAGCAGTTAGCTGCTCTTGCAGAGTATCTGGGTTTGGTTCCCAGCAGGCAGTTTGGCAGTTAGTTGTTTGTAACTCCAAGTTCAGGCATCTTTTTCGGCTTTGGTAGACAATGCACATGTGATGCACAAATAAACATGGCAAACCAAATGCCCTGTACATAGCTAAGCCTCCAAGTACTGTTGGGGCCCAGGAGACGATTCAGTGGGCAGAGTGTTTGCTGTTCAAGCTCCAGGACATAACTGAGTTTGGATCAACCCAGTGCTCATGGAAACAGGAAAAAGCCAGGCACAATGGCAAACACCTGTAACACCAGCACAAGGGGGTGAGACAGACAGATCTTGGGTCTTGCTGATCAGTCTGGCAAAAACTTAAGCTCTAGGTTTAGTGAGAGACTGTCTCAAATAAAATGAGGTAATTGGAAGAAGCCAAGCATTGACCTGGTTTCCTCACATTCATGTACAGGTAGTTGAGCACATATGTACCATACACACATGCATACAAAGATATGTTGGAAAGAGAAAAGAAGGAGATGGGGATGTTACTGGATAGAATACTTAAAAGTTTTTATATCAAGTGACAGTTGGGGAAAGATCTGAAGGAATTAGCTAAGCTGCCTACATTTGGCTAATTCTTGGAGATGAGCAGTATAAACAAAGAAAATATCAGATATCAGGGCCATGTGGGAACATGCCTTGTAGTTTCACAGATGAAGTACAGGTTAGGGGTAGAACTTGGGCATTGGATATGGTCCTAATAATAAAGAGTATTAGCAAAAATACTAGCTTTTCTGAATGAGATGGGAGACAGGGATCTTGAGCAACATCAATTTGTCAGTCTGTTCATCCATCCACAAGTCTAAGATGTGCTTAACTTACCAAGCTCTAACCTTAGCTGTATATATAAATATTTATACCTATATTTACTCATTGTGGTGTTAGGGGTCAAACCTAGGGCTTTAAAGCCAAATCTTCTGCTTCCTTTCTTTTTTTTTTCTTTTAAGATTTATTTATTTATTATGTGTAAGTACACTGTAGCTGTCTTAAGACACACCAGAAGAGGGCACCACATCTTATTACGGATGGTTGTGAGCCACCACATGGTTCCTGGGATTTGAACTCAGGACCTCTGGAAAGAGCAGTCAGTGCTCTTAACTGATGAGCCATCTCTCCAGCCCAAATCTTCACTTTTCTTATTATTCATTGTATTATTTTAGGTGTTGGTTTGTTTGAGCCAGAGTTTTATTCTGAATTACACAGGCTGATGTGCTCATGGCAGCTTTTCTGCTTTAGTCTTTCAAGTGCTGGTTATAGTAGACAGCAACTGGGCCCTGCTTATCTTTGTTTTTGTTTTATGTGTATGGTGTGTTTAATCTTTGTGTATGTCTACATGTGTGTCTGGGGTCCAGAAGATGGTGTCTGATCCTTTAGGACTGGAATTACGGAGCTGTGAACCACCATTTGGGTGCTGGGACCCAACCTAGGTCTTCTGAGAGAACAGCTAGTACTCTTGATAGCTGAACTCTCTCTCTAGCCATTTGTTCTTGTTTCTTTCTACAGTGCTGGGAGGTTTGTTAGATAATATCACTGAACTATAGTCCCAGAACCCTTTTTTTCTTTTGGAGACAGGACCTTCCAATGTATCCCAGGCTAGCCTGGAACTGGCTATGTAGTCTAGGCTGTATTCTAAGTGCAATGATCTCCCCACTTCTGCCTCCTACAACTGTGTAACAACTGTCTCAGACTTAAAGTTTTTGAGACAAACTCTCACTCTGTGATCTGGGCTGGTTTCCTGTTTTTAGACTCAAATGGTTCTCAGATTCCCAAATACTGGTATTGTGGGTATACACTAATAATAAATACTGGTATACACTAATGTGCATAGCTCCTGATTGTGTTTGTATTACTGTTTGCATTTCTTTATTTATGAGCATTTCCCACCAAGACAGGGTTTTTTCCATGTAGCTCTGGTTATCCTAGAACTTGCTTTGTAAAAAAACAGGCTGGCTTTAAACTTACAGAGATCTGACTGCCTCTGCCTCCTGAGTGCTGGGATTAAATGTGTGCACCACTGTGCCCAGCTGTTTTTATTGGTTTTAAATTATGTATAGATATGTGTCTGCATTTATATGGGTGTGTACACCTGTGTGCAGGCGCCTTAAGTGCAGGCGCCTTAAGAAGCCAGATTCGTTGGGTTTCCTGGAGCTGAGAACTACAGACAGTAGTAAGGTGCCTGGGTGCTGAAAGTTGAAGAGCACCAAGTACTTATAATTGCTGGATCATCTCTCCAGCATACTCAAGTTGTTTTTGTTTTTTAACTAATTATAAAAAACTAATAAAATTATACACACGAATTGGGTGACATGTTTTGATATCCTTTACACTTAAAGAGATCACTTTACTTGTGGCGAAAACATTTTGTTAATTGAAGGTGGGACCTGGGATACAAAGTAAGAAGTTTCTGATTTAGTTAGAGAAGGAGGTTTCTGGTTTGGATCATGTCTTAGTTAGGGTTTCCATTGCTGTAAAGAGATATAATGACCAAGGCATAAGGCATTTCTTATAAAGGACTTTTAACTGGGGCTGGCTAACTGGTTCTGAGGTTCAGTCTTTTATCATCATTGCTGGAAGCATGGCATCGGAGGGAGTGAGAGTTCCACATCTTGTTTCAAAGACAACCAGAAGACTTTCTGCCAGGCAGCTAGGAGGAGGGTCTTAAAACCCACCCCGACAGTGACACATTTACTCCAACATGGCCACACCTGCTCCAACACGGTCATATACCTCCTAATAGTGCTCACCCTAGGCCAAGCATATTCAAATCACCACAGACCAGAATATTTATTAACAGTGGATGCAGAAATAATCGCATTCACATCTATTTTTGAGATTCAAAATATTTTGAAGTCTTAGTGGGTGCCATACTCCCCCCTCGTTTTATTATTGTGTATATTATGATGTGTGTGTAAAGGTTCCTGAGATGTAGTGTGCTTGTGGAAGTCAGAGAACAACGGGGAAAGTTGGTTCTGTCCTATGATTTGAGTCCAGAGAACCCACCCAGGGCCTCAGGTTTGTCAGTCAGTAAGTGTCTTTACAGGCCGAACTGTCTTGTTGGACTGCTATTCTGCTTCTTTTAAATTTTAAATAATGGAGGTGTCAACTGTGTTGAAAGCTGGTTTTTCTTATTTTAAAAATTGGATTTTTTGTTCCATTATTTTGTGTGTATGTATGTATGTGCACATGTGCATGCTTGTTACTGGTAGAGGTTAGAAGAAGGTATCAGATCCTCTGGAATTGAAGTTATAGAAGCTAGGAGTTGAGCCTGGCCTTTTTGCAAGAGTAACAAGTGTTCTTAACCACTGAACTCTCTCTTTGGCCCCTTTTTTGTTTGTTTTTTGAGCCATGTTCTCACTATGTAACTCTTACTGGCCTGTAAGTCATTGTGCAGACCAGGTTGAACTTGAATAGAGATCAGCCTGCTTCTGTTTCTTGATGGCTGGGATTAAAGGTGTGAGCCATTATACCCAGCCCAACTGATTTTATTTAAATATAGGTTCCTATAGTCCAAGCTGTCTTTGACCTCCCTATTTATTTGAAGATGGTCTTGAACTCCTCAACCTTCTGCTTTAGTGCAAGCTTTATAAGACTGTGCCAGATGCTGCCACACCCAGTTTAGAGTTGCCAGTATTTGATTGTGGACTGGGATAGGGACAGGGGAAAGTCAAGGCAAAGTTAAGATTATTGATTAAGGTTACTAATTTAATACTTAGGGAATACTTGAATAGGCATGAGTAGGATAACATTTCACTACTGATTTCCTTAATGTGATTATAGCTTTCATTTCAGAAAAAGCTGCAAATGTTCTGAAATAAACAAAGATGGTTAATGTAGTTGACTGCTTCATGAATTTACCAAACAACATTTCCATCCTTCTGTCTTAGAGGTGGTAAGGAAGATTGTCTATTTTGGAGTTATTGGCATCTTGTTGAAATTATCTATTTTTTGTGGTTTTCATCAGCAGTAGACAAAGTACATAATGAACCTGTGAAGTTCTGTAAGTAGATACAACTCTTCTGGAAGTGTAAATTTAAGTCCCTTTGGCCATTTGACATAGGAAGGAAAGTATCAGGAAGGGAAGGAAGTCTTCCCAGGGGCTGGAAAGATGTCACAACAGTTAAGTGCTTGCTGCTCTTCCAAAGGATGTAAGTTTGGTTTTTAGTACCTATATCTGAGGATAGCAACCACCTTTAACTGCAGTTTAATAATACTTTGTTTTGGTCTCCGGGGGCACTTGTGTACACATGCCATATACTCTCCCACCAAGCACAAAATGAAACATAAAAAAAAAAAAAGCAGTGGTAATTTTTATGTTATTACTGATTAAAGTAATGAATTCAACTTTGACTAAATATTTGATATTACAGAACATATAGCATCTTCGGTGTCTTTTTACTTTATCAATAATTTGACTTTGTAATTGTTAATGCTGAGTGTGATACTTCACATAATGTATAAGTACAAAATACCAAAAATGTGTTTAGGTTATTTTAAAAGTTGTGTCCTAGGCCAGGTGTAGTGGCATATGACTTTACTCCCAGCACTTGAGAGAAAGAGGCAGGCAGAGATCTCTTGAGTTCTAGCCTGGTCTACAGAGTGTGTTCCAGGACAGCTGAGGTGGCACAGATAAATAAATTCTGTCTAGAAGGAGGGAAAAAAGGAGACTTCTCTTCACTTGTGAGTGTGTCTGTGTCTCTCCATTGTGTATACATACAGTTGCCAGTGCTGGATCCTGTGGAACTGGAGTTATTAGGCAAAATGGGTGCTGGGACCTGAGCCCTGGCCCTCTGGAAGAGAAGCAGTAAGGGCTCTTTTATTTAATTTATTTTATTCTTTAACAGCTTTTGTTTGGAAATAGGAAGTGGAATACGAATAAGTCTGTGCAAGGTGTATGTCTGCAAAGTGGATTTCATATCTCATCCCCCTTTTTCTTCCTTTAATGTGGACTGCCTCACTAGTCTGTGTATTCCAGGGCCATGCTAATCTTCTCTGCATTGTTCCACTTTTAGTAATGTGTGCTGCCAAAGTGTCTAATGCAGGCTTGTTGTGGGAACCTTACCCCCAGGTTTTCATAGCTATCTTCCTCTCTCTGACAGGCTTTCCTTTCTAGGTTCTGTCTTGTTAAATAAAGACATGTCTTTTCTTGCCCTCAATAACCATATAGATGCATCCTGCCACTGTCAGGGAAGTCATTTTTTTGTTCTTTGCAGCATCATGCACCTCAAACTAAGTATCTCCAGGATTTCTTCTTCCTTTTTGAAGCTCTTTGACAATATCAGTGTCCTCTCCATGTCTTTGCGTCTGTGTAATGGCACTCTGTTAAGTGTGGACTGGAGCGTTGAGACTTTTCTGTTGCTTGGTGTACAGTTCATTGATCTTCAAATCAGTGTTTCTGGCAAGCCTTAAAGAGATAAAGAAGCATTTCTTTATAACCTAAGATAATGTCCTGCCACTAGGTGCAGGCCTCAGAGGCTTCCCATGGCTACCTGCTTCACAGGTAGCAGCACCCCACAATAAACTGCCGAGTTTTCCTTTTAGGACCTGTGCTCCCAATTTGATTTTAAAGTTTTGGTGTTATATGTTCAGAAATCTACATTGCCAACTCACATTCAGTTTTGTGACTTTATATGTGTTTGTGACAGTTTTAATACACTGGTGACTGGGTCATAAAATTACCTGTCATTTCATTAGTTTTTAATTTACACAAGAAATAATTCACTGGCTCGTTATGGTGGTGCATAGATTTAATTTTAGAACTCTAATCCCATAATTGCGGCACTTGGGAGGCAGGGGCAGGTGGGTTTCTTTGAATTTAAGGGCAGCCCAGTCAATGTAATGAAATCACAAGGAGCAAAGGCTATGGTGAGACTCTGTCTCAAAATAAATAAGTAAAAATCACTGATTTAATTTTAATGCTAATGTACTTTTTTTTTTTTAAAGGTTTGTTTTGCATGTAAGTGAGCTGCCCCCACATGGGTGCTGGGAACCAAACTTGTCCTCTGGAAGAGCAGTAGTAATTGAGTCATCTTTCCAGTCTCTAAATTTGCCAATATTGGTGAATCTTTTAAGTGGGTGTGTATGTCACATGTGGAGGTTAGAGAACAGCTTTTATGAGTTGTCTCCTACCATGTGAGTCCAGGGGATTGAATTTAGACTGTCAGGCCTGATGACAAGCACCTTTACTTGCTGAGTCATCTTGCTGGTTCTGTGCCTGTCCTTTGTTTTGTGCTTTTAAGACAGGATTTCTCTGTGGAGCCATGGCTGTCCTAGAACTCACTCTTTAGACCAGGCTGGCCTCGAACTCATCTGTTTCCTGAGACCTGGGATTAAAGGTGTTTACGACCTCTACCCTGCCTGTGGCTCACTTAAAAAAAAAAGACTACTCTACCTTATTTGTTTGTTTGTTTGTGTATTCATTTATTTATTCTTATTTACTTATTTTTTATTATTTTTTTTAAGGCAGGGTTTCTCTGTTTAGTCCTGGGTGTCCTGGAACTTGCTTTGTAGACCAGGCTAGCCTTGCGCTCAGAGATCTTGTCTCTGCCTCCAAGAGAGCTGGGACTAAACATGTGCACCATCAATGTCTGGGTTTATTTATTTATTTACTTACTTACTTACTTACAAGGCTTGATCACTAACCATCTGGCTTGCTCTACTTATTTAATTATTTAACCAATCAATTATTTATTTATTTAAAACAACAAGGTCTGTCTGTATTGTCCTGAGTGTCTCTGATGCCCGCTATGTAGACCAGGTTGACCACCCAAAATTAATATAGGTAAATAAATAAAACTCTGATTTGTATTCCTAGCATATCCTCCCTTGGATATTATTATTATTACACTTTGGGATTATAGTTTTTGTATTTGAGAGGTACAAAGCTTTATTTAGTGATGATTTTTGTTTTTGTGTAGACAATAAAATAAAAAAAACTGACTGGGATTTGGTGTCTTCACAGCTAGCATTGTTCTGACTCCGTGGAATGGAATGGGTGTACTGAACCAGGTGTTTTACTTCAGCTGTGCCATCTGTGGGAGCAGGTGGGCAGGTTGCTGTCATCAGGGAAATACAGCTGGTGAGACTTAGAAGAACTAATTGGTTGCTTTCCCAGCTCTTTCTACCTGAATGCAGTTTTACCTCCACAAATGTATTGATTAGGATCTAATTAGGACATTAACAGCAAAAACGAACAAAAATAAAAAGATGCACTGTGTTTTGAGATATTGTCTGATATGTCTGCTGGCTTGAACTAGTATTGTCCTGTCTCATTCCCTCAATCTTGGATTGCAGAGGTATGTTACCACACCCTACTTAGTATTTTTAGATTGATACTGAGAAAGATACTTAAGGGTTCATTTATTTGTATTTAACCTTGTATGTGTATGTTCATATATGTGCTTATGCCTTTGAAGACCAGAGGCAGAGCCATTCAGTTTGATTTTTGAGAATTTGATAGACTAGGCTGGCTGGTCATCAAATCCCAGGGATCTGCATGTTCCTGTATTCTGAGTGCACACTAACCTTTTATGGTGGTGTTAAAGGTTAAACTTGTTCTTATTTTTATGTTGCAAATGCTTTACCAACTAAGCGATTTTTTTAGAACCTTACTTAATTTTTTAAAAAGAGGAGTGGGGTGGAGTTGTGCTTCTATGTTTGGGGGTTCAGAAGTTGGAGAATATTAGGTATCTTGCTTGTATCATATACTTTGTCTTAGTCCCTTGAGACATGGTCTCTCACGGAATAGAGCTAGGCTGGTGGCTGGTGACTGGCAGGCCCCAGTAATCCTCACGTCTTTGTTCTCAATGGCACAGCCACACCCTGTTTTGTTTTGTCTGTTTTGAGTCAGGATCTCACTGAGTAGTCCTGACTATCTTAGTACTTAATATGCAGACCAGCTGGCCTCCAACTCCAAGAGACCCACCTGCTTCTGCCTCATAAGAGCTAGGATCAAAGAAAGGCAGTGTTGTTGGCCTATCCCAGCACTCAGGCCAGCCTGTTCTACAGAGGGAGCTTTTTCTTTTTTTCCTCCAGTTCTGGGGATCAAATCTAGGGCTTTTTCTGTGGTTATTCGACCTTGGTTTGTTGACATTGGATCTGGTCTCACTGTAGCTCTAGCTGGCCTGATGTTACCTATGTCTCTTAGGCTGGCTTTTTTTTCCCCCTTAAGATTTATATGTTTTATGTGCATGGATGTTCTGTTTGTATGTCATGTGCCTGCCTGGTGTCCTTGTAGTTCAGAAAAGGATTTCAGATCCCTTGAACTGGGGTTACAAGTAGTTAGGAGCCAATATATGGGGGCTAGGAAGGGAACCTTCGTCCTCTACTGTGCTTTAACTGCTGAGATATTTCTCCAGCGCCCTTCCCCTGCCCTTTCCTTATGTGTGGGTTCTTACATAAGCTTTCTTCCTAGCACCCCCCCCCCTTTTTTTTTTAAACTTTTTCTTAAATTTATAGTATATAAGTACACTGTAGCTGTCTTCAGACACACCAGACGAGGGTATTAGATCCCATTACTGATGGTTGTGAGCCACCATGTGGTTGCTGGGAATTGAACTCAGAACCTCTAGAAGAGCAGGCAATTAATGCTCTTAACCACTGAGACATCTCTCCAGCCCTGTTTTAACTTTTAAGATAGTGTTTCGTTATGTTGCCCAGGCAGGCCTGAAGTTGCAGGGACCAAGCAGTCTTTTCTGTTTCATGCTCTTAGATCTGAGCCACCATGCCTGTTGCCCTTTAAAAAGTATTTTGTTTATTTATTTTGTGTGTGGGTGTTTTGTTTGCGTGTGTGTGTGTGTGTGTATGTGTGTGCACCACATAAGTGTAATGCCTTTAGGAGACAGAAGAGGGCATTGGATTCCCTGGAACTGGAGATGCAAGCAGGTGTGGGCCCTAGGAAGTGTTCTTAACTGCTGAAATGCTATCCAGCTTCTGTAATCTCTTTTGTTGTTTTAGGGAGGATCTTGAATTCCCGGATGTTCTCTTTGAGTCTCTTGAGTGCTGGGTGACAGGTGTGCAATAGGATATCTGGCTTTATTATTCATTATAGTTCTCCTCCCCCTCCCTCTCAGTACTTTCTTCTTCTTGCCTCAGTTATGGCAGTCTTTCTGTCTTAGTTTTACAAGTACTGGGCTTACAGAGGTGTGACTTACCTGACTTAGTGTCTTTTCCCCCAGTGGACATGGACTGCTTACCTACTTGTAGAAGGTGAATGAATAGTCAAGGACAAGGTAAAGGGCAAATAGACTCACTCTGCTTTTCATGCCACTTGCTTGCTTATTATTGGTCTTTGGAGACAGGGTCTCTGTGTAGCCCTTCCTGCCTTGGAATTCACTCTGGACCAGGCTGGGTTTGAACTCACCAAGATCAACCTGCCCCTGCCTCCCTAGCTCTGGGATTAGAGTCTTGCCCCACCAGGTCATAGTTTATCATGCTTATGCTTGACCCAGTTGTTAGGAACATCATCAAAATTGCTATGGGCCTTCCAGCAAAGTAAAGATTTTTGTTTTGTTTTTGACAGGGTTTCTCTGTTTAGTCCTAGAATTCAGAGATCTACCTTCCTCTCTCAAGTACTAGGACTGAAGGCATGAGGCACCATGCCTGGTTGAAAATTTGAGTGTGTATGTGTATGGTTGGTTTGGTTTTTAACATGTAATAAGGACGAAAGGTATAGCTCAGACATAGAGCACTTGACTGTCATGGGTGCTGACACCCTTGGTTCACTCCTTAGAACTGCTTCAAAAAGAATGGATGAAGAACAGGTTTAGGGACTGATAGGGTATAATGTTTTTATTTATTTTTTATTTTGGTATAGTGTTTTATAAACTTGTGTGGAAGGAATGATATGAGTTAACAGTCAAAGATGGAAAATGTGCAGGCTGATTGGGATTGCAGTTGCAGGTTATAAATAAGCGATGTTTGTTTTGTTTTACAAACAATGGCAAATGTTGTCATTTAAACCAGAATGAATGTATCTGAGATTATTAGCTGTAGATCCTTTTCTCTTTGTATTTGAGGATTTTGAAAGTTTTTCTTTTCTTTTTTTTTTTTTTTGGACTAATGTCCTGTTATAAAAAGATTCTGTTGCAGATCTACATTTGAAACTGCTTCAATATTCCTTCTGGGCCTTCCTAAATAATGTCTGGAGTTACATTGGACTTCATGTGTTCCTTTGGGGAACAAAAGCACATGATCACTGAAGCCTGTAGCATAAATGAGAGGCTTGTGCGGGTGGTGTGAAAGGAGCTCTCCCAGCCTCACATGCCTGGGTGGGCGAGCTACACTAATAGCTCCCAGCAGTTCTGAATCAGACATTGTGGAGCCAAGAGTCTAGCATTTGGAATTCCACTGCCTGTACTAAGGGTCTGTCTTTTATCCTCCAAACCACCATTTGTTAAGTGGCAGTGGACCTGTTGACAAGATGGGGGAGACTGGCAAAGATCAAGTTAAAAGGAAAAAAAAGTTCAAAGGTAGGAAAATAAGAGAAGGGTTAGTTATGTCTTCACCTCTCTCTGTCTTTGAGAGACAGGATCTCACTATGTAGCTGTAGCAATAGCCGTGGCTGGCTATTACAGACCAGGCTGGCCTGTAACTCTTGAGATGCCCAGCTTGCTTCTGCCTCCCTGGGTTTAATGCTGTGAGTTACCACTCCACGTTTTCCCCCTCCCCACTTACTTATTTGTTTATTTGTTTAATTTTAGTATTTGTTACACGAAAGTTTCATTCCTGAAAGCTGTGTTTGGTGGTGTAGTCTTTAATCCCATCACTTGGTAGGCAGAGGCAGGGGGATCTCTGTGAATTCTAGGCTGGTTTGGTCTATCTACATAGCGAGTACCAGAACTACTTGAGCTGTGTACAGAGACCCTGTCTCAAAAACAATCTTCCTTCCTTCCTTCCTCTCTTCCTTCCTCTCTCTCTCTTTCTCTCTTTTTCTTTTGGTGGAGGAAAGCTGTGAATCAAATCTATGGACATGCTATGGAAAAAGTTGAACACAAAAAATAGGACAGTGTACTGAATGCCCAGTGCTGAAAGCTGCAGTGAGTGGCAATTAATGAGGAGAAACCAGAACTCTGAGCCTTAGGTTTGGTTTCCATATTGGGTCTTGTTACATTTGCCATCAGACTCCTGCAGTAGAACACCATGTTTAGGCTTTGTAATAAGTGATATGTTTCTTTGGCCAGGGGTGGGAAGTGATGCCGAGAGAGGATATTTCTGTGTAACCTTCGTTATCAAAAAACAAAAACAAAACCCAATAAAAAAAAACACCATTTCAATGAATGTTTGAACCAAGTTTGATTTTCAGCAAGAAGCTTTATGAGACTGTGTTTATATCATACATTTTTCAGTGAAATGATCCAGGAGAGCAGTCACCAAGTTAGCTTTTATAAAAGCTGGCAGGAGGTGGAGAGGGTGGGTGGGTGCTGTGAGTAGTGTGGTATAGGTTAATGAGATAGTGACTGAGCTAGCTGCTGCTACCCTCTGACTTGTGCTCTCTCTTTTTCAAGGAGTGGTTCCTTTCGGTTTCAGACCCACTTTTCACGCTCACAGCTGGTGTCCATTTGGCTTGATTGCCTGTCTTCAGATCCAGCTGTTTCAGATTACATGGAGTCCTCAGGGATGGACTCTCTTCCTGAGCAAGCAGTGTTTCTTATTGGTGTTATCTTCTGAAGCCTTTTTTCCTTTGCATACACTCTTGTATAGTCTTTGTCTTAAAGAAGAACATGAGACATATAATATGGCCAGGAATGTAGGTAGATTGGTAGAATACCTGCTCCCCATGTACAAAGCTCAGGATTTGATCTCCAACACCAGGTAACCTGAGTGAGATATTGAGTGTCTGCAATCGGATTTTGAGGACACTCTAGAGGCCATGTCTCAGATCAACTTATAATAAATAATATATTTAAAATGTATAGTGGGTCTAGAGAGGTGCCTCAGTGGTCTCACTGTGTTATCTGTAGCTGGCTTGGAGTTAGCTATGTTGCTCAAGTTGTGTGCCCCACCCCACTTATGTATATGGATATCTTGCCTGTATTCGTGTCTGTCTGTGCAGCACTTTCATGCAGTACTCTTGAAAGCCAGAAGAGGGTGTTGCAAGTAGCTATGATCTTCCATGTTGGTGATGGGGCTTGAACCCAAATCTTTTGGAAGAGCAGCCAGTGCTCTCAATCACAGATGCTACCACATTACCTCATCTAGCCCCCTCCTGCCTTGTTTTGTGTTTTGTTTTTTATTTTTTGTTTGTTTTTTGAGACAAGGTTTTTCTGTTTTGGCTGTACTGAACTCTGTAGACCAGGCTGGCTGCAAGCTCATGGAAATCTATCCTTTCAAGTCCTTTCAGAAGACTTTGTTATTTGCTTTCTGATGGGAGGACGACCATTTCCTCTCCCTTTCTGAGAGGGCACTGTTCTTGTAACTTGCTTGCTTTTATTGGGCAATAGTATTTAGAATCTACAATCTTTGTGATAGAGCTAACTATGCAGATCAGGCTGGCCCCAAATGGTCTTTCTGCTTCAGCCACTTAGTTATGGCACGGTTTGAGAAAAACACCTTTTTCCTTTGTAAAAAATAAACATTATATTATGTACTTTCCATGGGTCGTAATTTCAAGTTGTCTTTCTGGTGGTAATAATTTGGTGCCAGCTATCAAGATTACTTACTGGGTACTAGAGAGATGGCTCAGTGCTAATGAGTACTAGTTGCTCTTTCAGAGTATCCAGGTTCAATTCCCAGCCTCCATGTGGTGGCTCAGAATTATTTGTAAGCTTCAGTTTATGAAACACAACCATCTACAGGGACCAGGTATGAATGTGGTTCATACACTTACTTTGCTTACTTTCATAGTGAACAAGCTGATACTGCGTTTTGATAAGAAATCTTGATTCCTTATCAGGTGGTCTTTCTATTAGAGGTGCTTGAATGTTCTTCTATAACTTGGTAGTTAGTTAGCATCCTCCAGGTGAGTAATTTGGAATTATTCCTTGTTCCCTTCTTCCCTCCTTTATTTCTTCTCTCTCCTGAATTACTTTGCTAGGGTCAGTAAATATTTGTGGGTATAACTGTGTTGCCCAGTCTGAGCTTGAATTTTTAGGTTTACACAACATTCTTGCTTCAGTTTCCCAAGTAGCTGGGAATACAGGTGTTTGCCCCAGTGCTACACTTCAGTAGTGTCTTGATTACTTTTCTTCATAGTAGTGTGCAGGGACCACAATGCTGACAGTAGTCACATGATGTTATATTTTTGTTTCTTTCCTCAGTTGTAACAGTGAGGTAATAATGTCTACCAATAGGCTGTCCTATAGACTGACAAATAAGGAACTAAAGGTTAGTCCTTGATACTCAGTACTTACAATAGAAACTACTGCACCGATTAATATTGCTGCCAGCTGCCTCTGGGGAATGAGTCTTCCTTTTCTTGTAAAACATTGCTAGGCAGAAAATGCAAGTTTATAAGTTTTATCTGTCCAAACATGGTAGAGGCTAAAGGAAGATATATCTGTTTGATTATGTATGTGGAGGTCTTTATTCTTGATGTTCGTTCATGTAAATGTTAATATAGGATTTGTATTCGTGTATTATGTAGGATTTGCCTGGGAAGAAGGCAAGCCCCTCCTTCATTTTATGTTTTTATTCTAAAATATTAAGAGGAAATTGAAAGCGTATAGAAAAGCTCACGAACCTTCACCCAGTTTACCCCACAGTAAGCTCTTTATAGTAACTGGTACAGTTTTCAGTTTTCATGCTCCAGAAATTGATTAAACATTATCTTGTATAAGCTGTTGGGAAGTGTCAAGAATTAAACTCTGACGATGTGTAGTTCTGTCCTTTCTCTGGATTCTCAAAATAATTACCTCAAATTTAACTGTATTCTTTATTGTTGAAACTTAGAAACCAACAATTCTAAATTTAATCATGGGAACTTTACATTCATATTTGCTTGATTTTTTTTTTTAAAGCAATTTTTGCATTGTGTTCTCATCTTTAATTTACAGTCTTTACAGCACCAGAGTCGTTGTTGCCTGCACTGTCTTAATTTAGTCACGTGCCGGTTTAGTAGAGCACCAAGTCTGGGTCTGGGAGGCAGCTTGTGTGAGTCATTTACATATATTTCTGCTTATGTTCCCAAAACTAATTTGCAGCTTTTTATTTTTTGATCCAATTATACATTTAAAATATGTTTACAATTTATTTTATGAAGGCTTTTGTCTCATATAGGGTTTAAAACTAGCCAAAAGAGCAGAAGCTATTAAACAATAGTAGAAACTACACAGTATATAGGGCTTTAAATGGTGATTGTTAAACATTTGAATGTCCCTCAAAATGTGAGTCTGTGTATACATTTATTCCACTAGTGACTCAAATAGATAGATAGGTTTTACATGATATTCTTCTGTTATTGTCAGCCGTAAACAAATTACATGCATTTAACAAGTTAATGTCAGGTTTGCCTGAAGCCACTAGGAGGTGTGTACTTAGTGACATCAGCTGGCAAAGTGCCCTGGTAACAGGGAGGGTGGAAGGGTAGTGGAGAGAGAGGAAGGAGGAGGGGGGGGAGGGAGAGAGAGAGAGAGAGAGAGAGAGAGGGAGGGAGGGAGACTGACTGTATCTAGGGATTCTGGCAAGGTGAAGAGCTGGTCTGTTTGGCAGGACCTTCCCATCTGGGATCCATCTGTGTTTCCCTGGAATGGGACAGGCAGCTCTAGTCAGTGAGAAATCGCAGATGTGAGAGAGCTGACACATGTCCAGCTAATGAAAGGAGGAGGAAGGCTGGTCTCCGATTGGGCTTTGAAGATTAGGGGGAGAAAACAGAGCTTTTTAATACCTATTTCAAGTACATTTGGTATATTACAAGTCTGGATTTTATAATTTGGACATTCAGGGTAAGTGTACATTTTAATATAGTTTTGGGGATAATAAAGTGAACAATTCTGCCTTTCCAAGGCTTTTTGCTTATCTCAGATTATGTTTATTGATATTTTATCAGGGTTTAGTCTTGGTTTCGTTTTGATACCTCATTTGATTTTCTGTTTCTAATTTATTTTTCACTTGCCACCTTTGTATGTTTTAATGGAAAGCTTAGTTAAAATCAGATGTAGTTCATAAATTCTATAGTTAGAAAAGTAGTCTCACAAATACTTTTTAAAAACTATTCCATATTAAATACTTCTTGAATATTCTGAGGGAATTTTCTTGTGTGTCACCAGTGTTGAAGAGATGGCTGCTGCAGTGCTCATTCTCATTGTTAGATTTTACCTCAAGCAATCAGTCCAACTAAAAGGTCTGTAGTAAAGCTAGTGTCTTATATCTTGTTATGTTTGCTCCTATGATGTTTTCTCTGTCTGAAATAGCATCAAATCTGACTTGAATTGGAGTTGGACACATACCTCTATGCCTACCTGGAGTCTTTGTCAGTTTGTGGTGTCTATAGGCTATTTCTGTAGTGTTTATTATTTTTTTAAAGGCTTCCCAATCAGTCCACCTATAGGTAGCACTTGAGTTTAGTACATAATTGTATAGAAAGTATTTCCTAGTTCTCTCATCTTGGGCAGTCTGATCTATTTCTGAATCTATTTGGTTGGTTTTTGCCTATCCCCACTCCTGCTTCTTCCTCTTTCTCGACTGGATTACTATGTATCCATGTACACCAGGCTGGCTCTAGCTCTCAGAGATCCACCCTCTTCTGTCTCCTCCCTAAAGGCATGTGCCACCACAGCCAACTGACTCCTGATTTGTGTTGGTATTGGGAAAATTTGTCCAGCACTTTTCTGGCACATAAAAGGCATACTGATTAGTTTCAGAAGAATTAGATATTTATTTTTCTGTTGTGATATCTAAACACTTTCATCTTTCCCTTCTACCTTGAGCCACAAATTATCTGGTCTAAATCAAAATTTTCAGAGCATTATTATTCTTGCTGCACCCACTTTATATTTATACTCTATATTTAAGTTTTTGTTTCATGTATGTGCATTTTGCCTATATGGATGTTTATACCACATGACTGCCTGATGCCTACAGAGGCTAGAAAGGCCCCCTTGGAACTCGAACTACAGATGGTTGTCAGCTGTAATGTGAGTGCCGGGAATTGAACCCAGGCCCTCTGGTAGAGCAGCCAGTGCTCTTAACTGCTGAGCCAATTCTCCAGCCCCCGATCCTTTGCATCTATTATGCTGTATGTCACCTTTTCCAAACCTCTCCCTGAAAGTGAATATGAATTCCCTTTGACTGTACCAGAACAAAGCTTTTAAAAAGTCTGAAAATTGATTTCATTACTTAAAAGTGCACCAATTACTTAAAAATATTTTAATGTTTGTCTGTTTTTCTGTTTTTCCTACTGTGTGGATTTCAGGATTCAAATTCAAGTCATATTAAGGCTTGGCTGCAAGGGCTTTTACTGAGCCATCCATCTCACTGGTCAGCACTATTTAAATTGTACCCGACTCCCCAAAGATTCTATGAAATGACAAATGGGAGCTTCAAAGAATAACAGTATCTTTAAAAATGATTTTTATTATTTTAGGTGTGTGTTTCAGCTGCATGTATGTGTACTACACAAAGGCCTGGAGTCTATGGGTGTCAAAAAGAGGGCGTTGGATCCCCTGGAATTGGAATTACAGCATTCTGTGGGTGCTGGGACCTCTTCTGAACCATCCCTCTTGTCCCAAGAATCTTTTGATTTTTGTAAAGTTCTTCAACCTAATATCACTGGGTGTTGTAAGAAAACTGTGGTGTGGTGTGGTGTGGTGTGGTGTGGTGTGGTGTGTGTGTGTGTGTGTGTGTGTGTGTGTGTGTGTGTGTGTTAAAGACTGGGTCTTACTCAGCTGGCTAGAATTTGCTGTGTAGATCTGTCTTGGCCTCAAGCTTGCAGCAGTACTCTGTCTTGCCTTCTGGGTCCTGGGATAACAGGCATGTGCCTGGCTGCAATGCAGTGCCCATTCAGATTCTTTCAGTTTTATCTCCCTTTCTGTCAGACAGTGAGAGCCTTTAAAATGCATCTTCTTAGAAGTTTCTTTTATGTTAAATTGACTGAAGTTGTAGAACAAAGTTGGGGAGTTTTGATAGGTACAGTGGATACCACTTTCTGAATATTTGAGAGACTATAGTGTTATATTGAACTTAACATGGTTGTCTTTCAGTGAGCAATATTGCACTCTTAGGAACTATATGTTCCTGGGAATGAGTGGGGAGAAAAGAAAGTTATGTTGAAAGTGTAGTGTAGGCTATACTCTGGGAGAGAGCTTAAAAGGAGTTTTTATTATTGCTATATGTCTATTCTAGCAACACTGTTTTTATATTTTGGGGCTTGGAATTGCATCCAAGACTTTGTGGATGCTAAAAAAACCATGTGTTCTATCAGTGGCTAAGTTCACTGTGGCCCATATTTGACAAAGACTGTTATAAACTGTGTTTATAGCACAGGCTGGTCTTGAACTAACAGTAACTGTCCAGCCTTAGCCTCCCAAATGCTGTGATAACAAATATATGTTACCACACCTGCCTTATGTGATAACTTATTGACTGTAAATAAAAGTGCTTAACAGTCTTGATGGGGTGAGATGAGGTCCTAAGTTCAGCCTTCAGTTGTGGGTAGGGGACCCAGCTAGGGCCCAGCAGTTAAAAGACAAAATCAGGGATGGGGTGGGGGTGGCATTTACCATTAATCCCAATACTCCAGGAAGCAAGACAAGAGTTAACTCTTAAGTTCAAGCCCAGCTTGGTCTACGTATTAGCTTCAGGACTACAAAAAGAGACCCTTATTCAAAACAACCATCACCACCAACAACAAAAACCAAAAAAATTTAACACCAAGAAATTTTATTTCTAAAGATGTGTTATAGTTTATTTATGGGTGTGTGTGGGTATGTGTCAAGTGCAAACTTGAACAGGCCCCATGGAGGTATGGGGGGGTGTGTCTCTTGGAACAGGAGTTAGAAGTGTTTGTGAGCTGTCTAATGGGATACAGAGTTATTTGATAGACTAGTAAGTACTCTTTAATTACTAAGTTATCACTCCAGCCCAAAACCAGAAAAGATTGTTTGAGTTAAATAATACTGAGAGGGCCGGAGAGATGGCTCAGCAGTTAAGAGCACTGACTGCTCTTCCAGAGGTTCTGAGTTCAAATCCCAGCAACCACATGGTGGCTCACAACCATCTGTAATGGAATCCAGTTCCCTCTTCTGATGTGTCTGAAGAAAGCTACAGTGAGCTCTTATAAATAAAGTACATATAAAAAAGTACTGAGAACATTATAGTACTTTCTGAGGGCTGAGGAAGTCACTCGTTGGAGATAGCCTTACAGATGTTAATTTCTCCTACCATGTGAGTTCCAGATACTGAGCTCACATTGCTAGGCCCTTTACCAGCTGAGTCATGTTATTGGGCCCAGGGAATGTTCTTTATATAATTTCATTATTGCATCATAAGTTGAGGGAGTGGGTCAGCAGTGGAGCATTGCCTTATTATGTACTAGTTTTAGTCCCCAGCAAGGTGCTTGTGTAGGAAGGGGGAGAGAGTCCTCTCTGGCACAGAGTTTTAATATCCAGCGGTTAAACTTGGAATGGTATTCTAAATTTCCAGAATAGTCACCTTAGTATGTATCTATGTATGTAAATTTTCTGACAGGGTCTTGCTATATATAGCCTTAGGTCCACTGGAATTTACCCAATACCTAGCTTTTAACAAATTCTTTTTTTTTTTTAAATGAAAGTCTTTAAAAAAAGATTTATTTATTTTATGTATGAGTGCATTGTTGTATTCAGACACACCAGAAGAGGGCATCAGATCAGTTGCTGGGAATTGAATTCAGGACCTCTAGAAGAACAATCAGTGTTCTTAACCACTGAGCCATCTCTCCAGCCCAACAAATTCTTTTGGTTGTATGTGTTTGTGATAATATCTTGAGGGTTTTTTTTTCCATTTTTTTGTTCTTAATATTTTGTGATAGTTTAACTGAGTGTCCAAGCTGGCCACGGTCCCACAGCTACTGGGATTTCAGATGTGTGCCACACCTAGTTTTGAGATTTGGAAGGTACAGGGGAAGATGTTGAGACAGGAACTCTGCCAATATTTGAATTTCTTCCCAGGTAGTTGCTGATAACTTTGAACATGTCTCCACCTCCCAAATGCTATGATTATAGGTGTGAATTATCATGCCCAGCTTAGATTTTATAATATTATATTATGTATACTTATTATAATACATACATGCATATGATTGTAAGCCAAAGTTTTTTTTTAATTGGATTATTTTTGTATTTACACTTCAAATGTTAGCCACCCCCGTACCCCCCACCCTCCATAAGCCATGTAACCAGTTGAACTATCTCTTCGGCCCAGACCTTTTTAAGGGTGGGCTATAGAGAAGATAAGGTCTAGAAGTTATTACTAACAGGGAACCAGATCTTTTGGAGAGAGGGTGACGTTTGATTAGGAAGGCTTGTGCTTCGTGGGGGAGCGCAGGTAGAAATGCACTAGTTTCCATCCCCATGGAGGTGCTGCGTTGGTCCTCCCTGGCTCAGACAGCAGTTCCTTAAGTTAAATTTTGTCAAGTGCATCCTTACTACAGTGAGTTAAGTTCTGCCATAGTTTTGATGGAGATGGGGGTCTCATGACCTAGATTAGTCTTGCACTCACTATGTAGCCAAGGCTGGCCTTTAACTCCTGATCTTCCTGCCTCTACTTCCAGGAGATTACAGGCACGTGCCACTATGCTCACTAGTATGCCATAGAATTTTCTTTTAATTTTATTTTTTAAATTATGTGTGCATATCTGTATGAGAGGGGGTAACTGCAGGTGCCCAAGGATGCTAAAGGTTTGGATCCCCTGCAGTGGCTTGGGTCTGAGCACAGGTGTTTGCTTATGAGGCATTTACCAATGTACGTACTTACGTATGATCTTCTCCCCCCTGAGCCGGTGGGTTATAGTCTAGCAAGTTCCAGTTTAGAAGGTAGTTCTGATTTGTGGAGAGTATGTGCATTGATTCCCTCCAAGTTCAGATCAGGAGTGGCTTATAGGAAAAACAAAGAAACAAACCAAAAACCGGACCTTGCTAAATGCCTTGTTAAGATAGTCTGACTGACTGTGATGGACTTCCCAGATGGTTAACTTTTAAGAACTATGTGGTTAGCTAGGCCTGGTAGTGCCTAAAATAGGCACTTCTAGCCAATTTTGTGAGGTTTCCCCCCCCTCTCAAAATAAGTAAAAAGGTGTCTATGGACACTGTATAGTGAAAATGATTGCATTAGGTTCCAGTTTCAAGCCATAGCACCACCAAGAAAACAACTGCATGTTCAGTACCCAGCAACCATAAAGCACACACCCTCAAATTATGCATTGACAGATTCATGCTGGGAGATTGAAAATGCATATGGGTTTACTTTTCTAAGCAACCGCTGGTGGAAATCCTGTTATCTTTCCATCTTGAGCAGCTGTAGGTACAGTTCTGTGTAGAAAATGGATTTATGCTAGCTGCTGTGTTGTCTGTCTCATAGCTGGAATTAAAATGTAAGTGGAGAATGTTTTGTTTTGTTTTGTGTTTTTTTCTTTGTTCATTAGAAACAGGTTCTCATGTAGCCCAGGCTGGCTTCAAACTCTTTGTATCTAAGGATAACTTTGATTTTTCTGAGCCTCATGCTTCTACCTGCCAAGTTCTGGGCTTGCAAGCATGTAGCACAGTGCCTAGCCTTAGAACATGTATTTTAATCTGATTGTGTTGAGAAAAATGGATGAAAATATCATGTGTAGGCTTTAACATTAGATTAGGTTGTATAACCACGAACATTGATTTATCCTCTAAGCCTCTGTTTCTTCAATGGTAAAATTGTAGCAAAATGAGTTTTAATCGTTAATACTTGCTACATGAATACTTAATAAACTCTATCTTCCTGTGTCTTTTTTTTTTTTTTTTTTTTTTTTTTTTTTTTTGCCCTCCCACCATTGGTAAGTCACAGTAATGAAAAAGCTAATTATGACATGGATGTTTTTTAATGTCTCCTTTTAGGCTGATGGAACCAGCTCTGTTTCCTTAACTAATTCTTAGTCACAAGAGAGAGGGTTTCAAGTAGAGAATGTATTAGCCTTAAAAACTCAAACCTGTTGCTGAATGGCAAGCTGTTTAGGGACCTTGCCTTACTTTGCTGGGAGAGCTGGGGGATGGGCCACTTTGAGGGTGACAGATGTGTCCTCTGCTCCTAGCACCAGGTGCAGCCATTGTTCTGGCTGGTCTCTTCATCCCTCCTGTCTGTTATTCTGCTCTTTGTAGCCCATTGTTTCTGTAGGAAATTAGCATTAAATCCATCTGAAACCCCCATGTCCCTCAACTGCAGGTGACTGTTACTGGCCCCAGCTGCCACCCTTGCGCTTGATTACTTCCATATGGGGCTGTGCAAAGAAGTAGTAGTCATTTATTGATTTCCACCACAAGCCCCCACCTCAAACATAATAACCTGAAATCTATTAGGCCTGCCATAGGCTGTAGCTCAGTTGGCACTACACTGTGATGAACGTTTTACAAGCAAAAATAATTGTCCTTTTTCTTTCTTCTTAGCCTCTTTCTTAAATATCAGATGGAGAAAAAAATATAGTAACGTAGTAATTTGAATGTCTAGCTAGATGCTTCTGAGTAGTAGAGCTTTAAGGGATGGACTTGTCCAGAAAATTTCAGTCACTATTTTAAGTATTTTAAAATATTTATAGTACTCATAGTGTTCAAGCAAACTATAACCTAATAAGTCCTTAGTATAGAGGTGGGAAGGGACACAAAATTTTATTACTTGCTTTATTAAATTATTTGGAGTGTTCAGTATGTTGAAAAGGGAGCCTAGTTTAAAAGGTTGATTGGGGAAAACTATATGCGGTCAGTGTTAGTTAACCCACTCTGGTTGTAGTTTGCCTCAAGCACCACGTATGATGGTTCATGGCTCAGACTTGTTTCTTTGTTGTTAATGTGTGTGTTTCATTTTGGGTTTTCTTATTTGATTGTAGTGGTGTGGTGACAAATGCCTAAGATCCCAGCTTTTATACCTTTGGAAAAGCAGTCTGTCAGTGCTCTGAAGCCATCTCTCCAGCCCGACCAAGGCAGTTCTTACAAAAGAAAGCCTTTAATTGGAGGTTGCTTACAGTTTCAGAGGGTTATTTCATTGTCACCATGTTTGGGAGCACAGTGCTAGAACTATATGATCCAAAGGCAGAGAGATGCTGGGTCTGGTGTGGACTTTTGAAACCCCAAAGCCCACCCCCAGTGGCACACTTCCTTTAATAAGGCCACATCTATCCAGCAAAAACACACCTCATAATCTTTCTCTAGTAGTGCCACTTCCTGTCAACTAATCATTCAAATATTTGAGCCCATAGAAGCCATTCCTACTCAAACCACTGCATCAGGGAAAAGAAAGTGGCATTTGGAACTGGGTCTTCTGCTTGTAGAGTTGGGGGTACATTGCAGTTTGGAACTAAAACAAGTTGGAACAGCTCTAAGTACAGTTAATGATGTAGCTATTACCGCTTTCAGGTTTGTGCCTATATTTTAATACTGTAAAAAAAACCTGAAAAAAATAAGTAAAAGGTTTTGTTTTTAAAATTGCATATAAGTTTTTTGCTTTGCACATATGCCTGGTGTCACTTGTGGGCCTGGTGACCTCGGGCAAGAAGAGGGTTAGATTCCCTGGAACTGTAGTTACAGATGGTTTTTAGTTATCATGTGTGTAGGACTGAAACCTAGGCCCTTGGGAAGGTCAGCTAGTGCTCTTAGTCCTTGAGCCATCTCTCCAGTCCCTCATTTTCCTTTTTTCAACTTTTCTATCTAAAACAACTAAGTGTAATCATGCCTGTAAATATTTCAGTGTGTAATTGTTAAGAGCTACAGACGTTGCTTATATAGCCATAGTTATTAGAAAGGTTGATACTGCACCATTAAACTAAAAGATGTTATTCTCAAATTTATACAGAGAAACAAAGCTGGGAATTCTTCTAGGATTGGAACAAAACAATCCTGTTATGTGTGGCTGGTCAACCTACTAAAAATAGTATGCTCCATTTGATAAGAGATAGAGTCAGGCAGACACAGTCAGGCAGCTCTAGTACCTGGGAAACAAAGGCAGGTAGGTCTCTTTACAATGAGTTTTAAGGTTACCAAGAGCTGGATGTTTGAGATCCTGTCTCCAGACAACAGGGGTAGTAGAAGGGGCTACTTACTGATGAGTAACATACCTACCAGTCACAAATGTATCATGCTATTCTTGCAGAGGAACTGGGATCAAATCCCAGCAACCACCTGGTGGCTCACAACTTTTGTAATTTCAGTTCCAGGGGATCTGATATTCTTTTCTTGCCTCCACAAATGTCAGATATGGTGGTACACACCTTTAATCCCAGCAGCCCTGGGGAGGCAGTGATAGGCCGATGTGAGTTTGAGGCCAGCATAATGAGTTATAAGACAGTCAAGGTTATGTACAGAGACTTGTATCCCATCCTCCTACCCCCAATAAACAAGCAGGCAAATAAACAAATAAATAAGCATGAATATGGGGTTAGGGATGCAGTACAGTTGACAGTATTCTGCCAGCTTAGTACAGGAGCATGTCTGTAATTTTAGCACTTGGGAAGTGCAGGTAGGAGGAGGATCAATTCAAGATTTTCCTTGGCTAGCTGAATAGGAAGTTGGAAATCTGCCTGAAATACAAAGTGCCCTGCCTTTAAAAACAAAAGTAAAGATCAGTAAATAGCCATCAACAATAATAGCAAAACCATGGTGTGATACTAAGTGATCAGTTTACAGTTACCTGAAGAAATAGACTATTCTAAATTACACTATAGAAATCTCATAGATTTCAGAAGAAAGACCAGGGCAGAGTTTATGCTCAAAGGAAAAAAAAGAAAAAAAAGACCAGTATAATTATAATGTCATGAAGGAATGAGATTGTCCCTGCCATTACCACCCAGCATCTAAAATGTTTACAATTACACATAAATATGTAATTTGCAGGAAGGGACACTTGTGCTGTGATTCACAGAAGGTCAGAGAATAGCTTTTAGGAGTTCTCTTCCACAACATCGTTTCTGGACGTTCAACTCAGGTTGTCAGGTGTTGTGGCAAGAGCCTTAATCCAGCCTCTCCAGTTCTGGTCAATTGTTTTAAATATATAATTTATTTTTATGTTCATTTTGTTATTTTGCCTGAGTGTGACTGTGTAAGAGTGTCAGAACCCCTAGAACTGGTGTTCCAAACAAGTGTGAACTGTCTTATGTGTTGGGAATTGAACTTGGATCCTCTGGAAGAGCAGCCAACACTCTTAATTGCTGCTCTATCTCTCCAGCTCTTTATAATTTTTAAAGATTATTTAATTTATGTATTTTATGTATGCACCACCAGAAAAGGGCATAAGATCCCATGGGACTGCAGACTGCATTTGGGGAGAGCGAGCCACCATGTGGTTTTGGAGAATTGAACTCAGTAACCTCTGGAAGCCAGTGAGTGCCCTTAACCACTGAGCCATCTCTCCAGTCCCATGATCCATTTTTTAACTTTTATTTTATTTAGGGTTTCACTATGTATAGTCTTGGCTGGGCTGCAATTCACAGAGATCTGCTGCCTCTGCTTCCTGAGATTTGGGGTTAAAGCCACCACCACCCCTTGACCATGATTTAAAGAATGGTGGGTAAATCATTTTGAGCTTTCAAAATGAAGTTAGACAAATAAACTTGGATGATGTACATATTTTATTAGACAGTTGGGGATGGCAGAAATATTTCTGGCAACCTCATTTTCATTTTTATCTGTAGGACAAAAAAGTAAACTTTTTCTCCCCAGCAGACCATATGGTGTTTGCACAGACTGCTTGTGTGAGGTAGCTGCATTATTTTTCTTTTAGGATAAAATGCTTTACCTGATGCCAGTGTTCTGAAACATTTGTTTCCTAATCATCAGTATGTGCAGCAATTATTCTAATCATTCTATTTTTTTTCTTTCTTTGCTTCTCCCACACCTCCTTAGGAAGTCTGTCTGTCTGTCTGTCTGTCTGTCTGTCTGTCTGTCTGTCTGTCTGTCTGTCTATCTATCTATCTATCTATCTATCTATCTATCTATCTATCTATCTATCTATCTATCTATCTATCTTAGGCTAGCCTAAAACTTTTTCAAGCTTAGGGTAGCCTTGAATTTCTGGTTTTTCTCTGTATCTTTTGAGCACTAGGATTATGGTTATGTACCCCACCACACATAATTTTATGAGTTACTAAGGGCTTAGCCTAGGGCTTCATGCATTTTAGGGCTAGCACTCTATCAGATAAGCCATTACCAAAGCTCTTCCCTGTTTTGAGACAGTCTCAATATGTGTCCCTGCATGACTTGGACCTCACTATATGTGTACCAGGCTGGCCTGGAACTCAAGCGATTCACCTTCCTTAAAATGAGATCTTTATCCCTGGTGATCCAGATTTGAGGCAGCCGTTCTACTTAAGCTGCTGCTGCTGAGTTTTTTTGTTTTGTTTTGTTGTTTTGTTGAGACAGGACTTCTCTGTATAGCCTTGGATGTCCTGGAACTCACTCTGTAAACCAGGTTGGCTTTGAATTTACAAAGATCCACTTGCCTCTCTCTGCCTGCTGACTGCTGGGACTCAAGGTGTGTACTACCACTGCCTGGCTCCCCAAACTTCTTAAGTGCTGATTATAAGTGTAGGACATCATATATCTATAGTTTTTAAAGAGTGCATTCCAGGACTGGGGAAATAGCTCAGTCGGGTGACAGTTGAGTAAGTACAAGGATGAAGTTCATATCCCCAGCACCAATATTAAGATTGGTATGGTGGCACATAGCTGTAACTCCTACAGTTGGGTGTTCTGGGGAGACAGGTGCATCCCTGAGGTCAGCCAGTCATCCTAGCTTGATTGGAAAGCTTCAGGTTTAGTAAGAGAACTAATCTCAAAAAGTAAGATAGAACAAAGAAGGACAACACTGGCTGTCATCTGTCCGTCTGCACACACTTATTCTCATCAGTACACACACCCAAAGATCATAGACATACACATGTATATGTACCACACAGAAACAAAGACATGGAAATTTCTCACTTAATAGTGTTTCTTTACATCGTCCTCAAAACAGATATCAGAAAGAAATAAGTTTTGGTTTATTGTCTCAGGAATAAATGACAGCTGAGTAAATCCAACCATTAGTATATTTTCTATTGTGATTTGTCATCTGCTTGCAGAGTTCTGCCTTGGTTAGTTAGAATTAGGAAAGTGTTTAAGGATCAATACTGTGTACTAATTAATACTAGATACTCCACTAGGAGCTGTAGTTAGTAAAATATAAAGCTCAAACAATTCAGAGAACCATGCAGAGCAAGAAGTCACTTGCCGGAAGATTCAGTCATTTCATTGGTTCTTGAGATGTGCTGGATGAGCACAGGTGCAACTGGAACATGAAAGAGATTCCAAGACAAGGAAGGCAAGGCATAGGAAGCACAGCTTTTTATATAGCAAAGGTTTGTTTTGTAATAATTAAAGTTTTTATGTGTTTGGGTATTTTGCTCACTTCTTATGTCTGTACAGTGTGTGTGTGCCTGGTGCCCACAGAGGTCAGAAGAGGGCGTTGGATCCTCTTGGATTGAAGTTACAGATAGTTGAGTCACCATGTGGTACTGGGAACCAATCTTGGATTCTCTGCAAGAGCAGAGATTAAGAGTTAGCCACCTCCTAAACTCCCAAAGATCTCCTTTTAATGTAATAGTAGGCATCGTAGTAGGTATTGATACTTACATATTTACTCTGATGGCATAGGTGGTTATTTGCTCTGCCAAAGTACCCATCTACCTTCCATTTGTGTTGTTTGGATTCAGTCCCTGCTATATTATAGCCTTACATTTACATTGTGCTTTTAATCTTGAAAAGCCTTTTATCCTCATAAAGGCCTCTTGGGTAGGAAGTAGAAGCCAGGTGTCATTTTTATCAAAGAGAACTAGGACACCATCGTCATGTCACTGCAGCTCTTAGGTAAGGTTGTTTCCCATAGCTTGACTGTAGACAGTGCTCTCCAACAGGAAGAACCTCCTTCAGGTATTTTGTATATTCCCTGAACATGCTACCCAAGTTCCTGGCAAGGCCGGCAGTGTGGTTGCTAATCAACCCTTGTGCTCCAGTCTGTATTTCTGCCTGCGTTGGTGAAGAATCACAGAATCTGGAAGAACGTAAGTAAGTTAACCATTCCAAACTTGGAAGTTTGCTCTGTGTGTGGGAGTGTTTTGTACCGAGGGCTGATCCTGAAATCTCATAGTCGGTACTGTTCTCTCAGTTCATTTATTGCCATCTTCAGTTCATCATCCCCATGCCAATTTTAGTTTAATGCCAAAATAGGATTGAGCTATCATGATAGATAAATTGAGTGGGTGCTAAGTGTGTCACGTAAGTGTCTGCCAAAGATAATTTTCTCTGATTTTGTTCTTCTATTCTTTTGCCTGTTTGGCAAACATAATAACCTGGTTACATTTTAGGGTATCACTGAGCAGGGTTGTTTATTAAACTTCTCTCGTCCCCACTTGAGACAGGCTCTCAGTAATTAACCTATTCTGGGTCCTGGCCTCCTACTCATGGTGACATTTTTCTTGCCACATTTTCCTAGGTGCCATGATTAAAGATGTGAACCATCATTTCAGGCTTTGTGGTTTGTTTTCTTAGGCTTTAGGAACAAGATTGTGCCTAGTGTACCTCTGGTTGCTTGGTAACCACTGCACATTCACACCTAACTCTAAGCAGCCTCCTGTTTCTTCCTGATTGCTGGGATTACAGGCATGTACCACTGTGCTGGGTTTATGCAGCCCTGGATATTGAATCCAGGAGCTTGTGAATTAAGCAAGTACTTTACCAGCTGAACCATATTTCATGACTCCTGTTTAGTTTGTTTGTTTTTTTCTGTGTAGCGTTGGCTGTCCTGGAATTTGCTCTATAGGCCAAGCTGGCCTCAAACTCACAGAAATAAGCTTGTCTCTGCCTCCATAGTACTGACATTAAAGGTGTGTACCACCTCTGCCCGGCAAGTTTGTTACTATACTTTAAAGCACATCTGTTGTTAATTCTTAAGCAAACCCATTATTTTGCTAAAGTGAGAAGCTTTTTTCATTATCGGTCAGGACATAACCGGGCTCTTTTTACTATAGCTTCTACTAGTTTTTATGGTCTGCATTAGATAAAGATTGCATTTACTTTCAGGTTTGTCACTTTGAGCTGTGATCAGTATCCTTTCTCTTAACTTCTTAGTCAAAATGTATAAACTTCAGTGAGGGTTATAATTTTCTCTCTCTCTCTCTTTTTGTTTTGTTTTGTTTTGTTTTGTTTTGTTTTTGAGATAGGTTCTCTCTCTCTCCTGGCTGTTTGGAACTTGCTATGTAGATCAATCAGGCTGGCCTAGAACTAAGAGAGATCTGCCTTTGTCAGCCTCCCAAATGCTGGGGTTAAAGGCATGTACTCCTCAGTTTAGATTTCTTTTGTTAATTTAGACTCTAAACTATTACATCCATATGTGTGTATGAATGTATATATATATCCTGAGTATAATTTAAATCCCGTACCTTAGTTTTTGTTTTCTCTGTGAAGACCAGGGGCTGTCCTGGAACTCATTCTGTAGACCAGGCTGGTCTCCAACTCAAAGAAATCTGTCTGCTTCTGCCTCCTTAGTGCTGGGGTTAAAGAAAATTTATTTTCTAGGACAATTTATGTATGATCGAGTTACCTTTTTATTGACTTTTGGTTTTTCATCTGGGCTTTGAGACAAACTGTTTCCAGGTATTTGTTGAGAGAAACTGGGCTGGAGAGATGCTCAGCGGTTAAGAGTACTCACTGACTGCTCTTCCAGAGGTCCTGAGTTCAATTCCCAGCAACCACATGGTGGCACACAACCATCTGTAATGAGATCTGATGCCCTCTTCTGGTGTGTCTGATGACAATGACAATGTACTCACATACATGAAATAAATAAACAAATCTTTTTTTAAAAAAAAGAAAGAAAAGAAAGAAACCATTGCCAGTAGTGTGAGTTTCTTTCTTTGTTTTTTTAATTTAATTATTATACATAAGTACACTGTAGTTGTCTTCAGACACTCCAGAAGAGGGCATCAGATGCCATTACAGATGTGAGCCACCATGTGGTTGCTGTGATTTGAACTCAGAACCTCTAGAAGAGCAGTCAGTGCTCTTAACCACTGAGCCATCTCTCCAGCCCCAGTGTGAGTTTCTTAAAAGAACTGTGTACTCAATAGTGTTGTCCCCTGCGCCCAGCTTGTTTAGTCATATTGTAAGCTTTCAGAGTTGTTAAGAGTGTGCAGTGTCCCATAGACTGGTATGACAACTCTCTGCTTGTAATGCCTAGAGCTGTCAACCAAAGAGGCCAAACACATGGCACTATAGTGCTTTTCCAGATGTCATTCCCTCTATTTGGATGACTTAGAGCTTAAGAAGGCTGTTTGCTCTTGAATAGCAGAAGAAAACTGTTCCTTTGGCATAAGGCCCACCCTGGCAGCATTCTACATCAGCTCTTGATTAGAAGTGAATGCTAGTCAGTCAGGATGTCTGATTATCAGACCCTGCCTTCAAGATGAAATAGGGTAGAAAAACTAAAGGGTGATTTAGCTAGCTTAGCTCTGTGAGAAGCTGAAAGAAGACCTTTTCACAGCTGTGGTACAGAGAGCCCGAGTTCTTTATGCATTAATCGAAAGTGTCTACATATAGAAACTGTTCTTAGAAAGGGGGCAGTGTGATAAGTGGTAGTACTGCTTCTTCAAAAGATATCAATAAAAATAAAGTACAGGTATCATATTTCCAAATGCTGATTACTGGTTCTTTTCGTTATATTCTAAAGATTTAGTTTATATAGGTGAGTATTTTGCCTGCATGTTGCATGAAGTATGTAGTATCAATGGATGCTAAAAGAGGGCATTGAATGCCCTGGAAGTGGGAACCAAAACCAGGTGAGTGTCCCCTTCCCCCCCAACCCCCCCAGACAGGGTTTCTCTGTGTACCCTTGGCTAGGATTAAAGGCATGTGCCACCACCACCCAGCTAAAGAAGTGAGAACTTTTTCTGGGGATGGGGGAGACAGGGTCTCACTACATAGCTCTGGCTAGCCTGGAACTCATGTGAACCAAGGCCAGTCCTGAACTCCCAGAGGTCCTCCTGCCTCTGCTTCCTGAGTGCTAGAATTAAAGGCTGGCTTTGTTTTCTTTTTCTTTATAAAATTAATTTTTTATTTTTAATTTACATTGGTGTTATGCCTGCATGTATGTCTTTGTAAGGATGTCAGATCCCTCAGAATGGGATTTACAGTTATGAACTGCTATATGGGTGCTTTGAATTGAACCCCAGTCTTCTGAAAGAGCAGCTAGTACTCTTAACAGCTGAACCATTTCTCCAGCCCCTTCTTAATTGTATCTTTTGAAAATAGAAAACTTGTAGATAGGCATGGCAGCATATACTTGTAGCCTTAGTGGAGACATGAGGCCTGAGTTTAGGGCCAGCTTTTATCCATGGTAAGTGCAAACCTTTTTCAATTCACTCTGTACCCCAGTAGAAAAGAAAGCTTTATTTTTATAGTTTTGTTTGCTCACTTAAGAGTTTTGATTGTGGGTTTAAAAATTACCCTTTTTAAAGATAACATTTTCATGTATGAGTGTTTGTCTGTATGTGTGTAGACATGAAGTAGTACATGCCTACTAATACCCACGGAGGTCAGAAGAGGGAATTGAAGTTACCAATGGATGTGAGCCACTATGTGGGTGCTAGTAATCAAACCTCAGTCTTCTGTAAGAGCAATAAGTGCTCTAATCTGTTGAGCTATCTCTCCAGCCCTTAAAACTCATTATAAATATTATGATTGTGTGGTTTGCATGTTGTAGTTGTTGGTTGTTAAAGATAAACTTATTCTGTAACCTTAGGCTAGATTTGAACCTGGCATTTTCCTGCCTCAGCCTCCTTAATGCAAAAATTATAGGCATGGACTACCATTTATTTATAGGGTTTTTTTGATTGTTGGTATTATTGTTATTTGAAAATATTTGCTAAAGCCATGTGTATAGCATGGATATTGGAATGATTGTGTACCAGTACATGTTGATGGCTTTCTTCATTGGGTACCTAGTCTTTTTGGTTTTGTTTGTTTGTTTTTTAAATTTTATTTCATTTTATATTTGAGACAAGGTCTCATTGTGTAATCTTGAATGTTCCAGAACTCAATTTTTGTAGCCCAGGCTGGGGATGAACTTTTTTCTTTGCAGGGCCAGGCGGTTGTGCTAGACTTTTCCCAGCACCCATAGGCAGATAGCCCTTTATAAATTTGAGGTCATTCAGGATTATATAGTGAGAATAGCCCCCAGCCCCCACCCATAATTTTTCTCCCAGGCAGTAGCCAGTAATCCTAGGTACTTAGGAAACTAAGGCAGGAAGATTGTTAATTTTTAGGTCAGTTTAGACAGTCTAGCAGTACCCAGTTTTCAAAATAAATTAAAATGTTTGGAGGATGTTAGGTTTGTGGTAATGATTGTATCATAGGAGGAAGGTCCTGTATTCAATCCTTAGCATCACAAAATAAATTTAAAATAATTTTTTTGCATTGGTGTTTTATACTTGTGATTGGTATTTCAAAACATATTAGATTCTTTATGTTGTTTTGTTTTGCTTTAATCTGAAGGAACCAGAGGTGTTAACCTATGTTTTAAAACTCACATTTGGTAGTGGTACAAACAGCTGTCACACTGCATAATTAATTGTCACATCATTATGAGAGTTGCTTGTTGCTCATTAATCTGTAGGTTTAAGTCAAGGAAAAATTAGTTCTTGTAAGAGTTTATGTTGGGTAGGCCATCTGCTCCTTATTCCTAAATCCAAAGGAAAAGTTAGCTCTAGCATTTGGAAGTCCATTAAGATGTGTATAGGAAAGTAGGCTTTCCTGTAAGTGAAGATTTCAAGAATAGTAGTAACCGAAAATATTATTGGAGTAATAAAATGCCCATCTGTGGCCAGAGCCAGCCTCAGCTATGGATTAAAACCATGTCGCACAAATAAGAAGCAAACAGGACAGAAATCTGATTCAGCTGAGATAAGTCTTCCCTTTTTGTTATACCTATACAATTTTAGTATAATGCATGGCATGAGGAGCTTGAGACAGGATTTTTATTGGGTGTCCTAGGTTAGCTTTGAACTCCTGGCAGCTGTTCTGTGTCAGCTTCCTGAATGTTGGGACCCAGTTCATCATAAATTCTTTGAAGCTGGGATTGTATCTTCGTGTTTTTATTTGTAGTACATTGCTTACTTAGGTAGGTTGTGCTAGCCTTTCAGTGTCCTTTGTACTAGGAGTGACAATAGCACTTTTTTATTAAAACTGTCTTATAATCTCTCCATATTCCTTATTCTGTCAAAGCATATTTTGTGTTATCTATCATTTCTATGGAGAAGTATGTCCAGAATTTTTAGTAACATAACATACCATTATTTTCATCAAGTCATATATATGTTACTATCTAGATATCTTTATTCTAGAACATAATTATTCTACAAGTTTGAGAAATCTAGTGTTTTTAATTTAGTTGTCAGTACGGAGTTTTACCTGCATATGGTAGTTGGTTCTTTTTCAGAACTGTAGCCTGTGTCCCAATCTAAAGCCTTATTTACCTTTTTTTTTTTTTTTTTTTTGTTATGTGCATGGCTTTCTAACTTTAAGCTCTTCAATTAATTATTTTATTAGAATATTTATTTACTAAGAGACAGGTTTCTAAATAGCCTGGTTGACCTGAAACTCAGTATGTAGACCAGGTAAGCCTTAAACTCAGAGATCTACCTGCTTCTGCTTCCTGTGTGCTGAGAGGCGTGAGCCACCACACCTGGTCCTTTTAAACTAAGTTTTAATTCTATTTATGGAAACAAAGTTAACTTTTCAGCTAATAATGTGAATACAAAATGTAATGATTTTTCTGTTTTCTTTTGCTTTGTCTGAGACAATTTCTTTTTGTAGACCAGGCTGTCCTCGAACTCAGAGATCTACCTGCCTCTGCCTCCTGAGTGCTAGGATTAAAGGTGTATGCCACCACACCCAGCTAAGATTTTCTTTTTAAAGTGAATCACATTTAGTAAATATTTTTAAGTATTTTTTCCAAAAAGATAATTAATGTATTTGGGGATGAAATTATTTGTTGAACTTAAATAACCATAGTTGAAAATTTACGAGATTTCTAGGTCAGTTTAGTTTGTATTTAGGTGATAACCTGTTTCTAATAGCAACATTGTGAACAACCATTTTGTCAGGTTTATTCTTTTGCAAGGTATTTTTTTAGATTATACATTCATTCTTAGCACTTTCACTGATGTTTGGAAGAATAACTTACAAAGTTTTGGAAACACTTCTGCACTCCCTCCTACATGAATTAGGGTGCTTGTCATTGTGTTTTATTTGCTTTGTGGTTTTCCATCCTCTTTGGATGCCCTCATTTTTGTTGTTTGGTTTAAATGACCCTTCTTTCCTTCTGACTTAGGGTATGCTTGCTGTGAAGAGACCATGACCACTGCAACTCTTATAAAGGAAAACATTTTTGATTGGGGTTGGCTTACAGTTCAGAGGCTTGATCTATTATGGTCATGGTGGGAAATATGGTGGCTTGCAGGCCGATATGGTGCTGGAGACTGAGCTGAGAGTTTTTGATCTCTAGGCAGCAGAAGACTGCCACACTAGGCCTAGTTTGAGCACTTGAGACTTCAAAGTCTTACTTTGACACACCCACTTCAACAAGGCCACACCTCCCTATGGGCCTAGCTTTTAAATCAGTCTATGTGGGCCATTCCCATTCAGATCACCACAACTTCCTCTTTCCCCATTTTCTTGTTTCTTTGCTTTTTGTTTGTTTCTAAAACTAAGAACTCACACATTTCAGGCTGGTCTCAAACTCACTATTCAGCTGAGAATTTCTCTCCTGCTTGCTAGTGCTTAGAATATAAGCATGTTTCACAGTACCTGGTTTCTGCACTCTAGCAACTGTATTGTACACATTCCTCAGTTGTTGATATTCTTTGTAATTATAAGTTTCAGTGCCTTCACAGTTTGCATTGACATGCTGTCCCACCAGGTAATTGATCATTCCTCTGTGGAATAAATTGCATTTCCCCTCAAGGTCACACAATCAAAGAGAATGAATATTTTGCTGGCAAAGAAATACTTATTTTTTTATGCCCTACTAATTTAATGCTGGTACATTGAAATACATTTTTTTTTTCTGCTCTTCTGACTACTAATAGTATCAAGTGAGAGTATAGATAATCTATAAAAATTTTTAACAGCCAAAACTGGAAATGGGGGATTATTTTCTTCTAAAAGTCACTGTCCCAGTTTATTGTGTTTTGGCAAAACTGTGGGGACTGGCAAAGGAAGTGTGAGGGGGATGATATTAAAGTCTTAGCTAAGTAAAAAGATTATTTTAAAATAAAAGATTTGCTATGTAAGAAAAGCATAGGTATTATAATATGACTGATATGTTTTTTATATATACATATTTTTTGGTTGTTGTTGTTTTTGTTTTTTGTTTCTCTGTGTAGCCCTGGCCTCTTAGCTCAATGGATCCACCTACCTCTGCTTCCATTGCTGGGATTAAAGGCGTGTGCTACCACATCCTACCTAATATTTTCTTTTAACAATTTTTGGTCTTTTGCATTTTATGTGTGTTTGTAGGTCAATGGACAGCTTGCAGGAGTCAGTTCTCTCCTTTCACCATGTGGGTCCAGGAATCAATTTCAAGTTGTCAGGCTTGGTGGCAATCACCTTAACCTGCTGAGCTAGCTCACCAGCCCAAGGTTAATCTTTTTGTTCTTTTCCTGTGTCTCTGAGTGATAGCTAATTAATGAATAAGGGGGCTGACAAGGTACAAAAGAACTACTAGTGTGTGCCTGCAGTCTTGTCAACAGTATGATTAATGATTATTGTCTCTGTTGTTGAAATGGAGAAAACTGAGGTTCTTGTTGATAATTACTCATCATTCCCCCTCCCAACACACACACACACACACACACACTCCAGTATCTGATCTGTTCTTTCTACCTATCTATCCCTTGATTTTCCTCATAACCCCACAGAATGTCCTGGACTTGTCACCTGATCCAGCATTTAGCAATAAGCTGCACTAGTAGCCCCACTCCCATTTTTTAAGTTTGAGACTGGCTCTTGCTAAGTCAGAAGACTTGCAAGTGCCTTTTCTCCTTTATTCTTAGAAGTCAGGCGTGTGTTATAAGCATCTGTATGTGCTAAGCCATTTCAAGGGCCCCAAAGTTGAGTTTCTAGGCTTTGGGTAGCAGAGCACTTGTTAATATTCTTTTTTTTTTTTTTTTTTAAGATTCATTCATTCATTCATTCATCGGTCTACAGACACACCTGAAGAGGGTATCAGATCCCTTTACAGATGGTCGTGAGCCACCATGTGGGTCCTGGGAATTGAACTCAGGACCTCTGGAAGAGCAGTCAGTGCTCTTAACTACTGAGCCACCTCTCCAGCCCCCTCGTTAGTATTCTTAAGTCCTTGGGTTTGTTTCCTTGACTAGATGTTCAAGAGCTTCTCTAGGAACATAATAACTGAGGCCAGCCTGGACTGCTTGAGATGTTTGAACTACTCTGGAGGTTAAGGTAGGAGGATTTCCTGTCAGTGCCCTGTGTCTTGGAGACCTTACTGCTTTGGATCTGTAGGAGCATCCCCTTCAAGTGCTCCAGCAGCTCATAAGCAGTAGATGTTGAGGGTGGACCTTAACTCAAAGCTCTGGATCTGGGCCTGGGTGGTACCTTAGTCATTCAATCTGCTCTCAGCTGGCAAAAAAATAAGACCAGCTCTCCTGTGCTCATACCGTCAGGGCTGACTCTCTCACCTGTGCCACCAGAGCAAGGTGAGGGGTGCAGCCCTCAGACATCTGCGTGGGCCATGGAATCCACACCCCTGCTGCAGCAGTATCATGGCCTCAGGCGGCAGCACAGGATACTCACGTCAGGCTTTTCCTCACCATCCTTGAGTTTCCTTCATTGTGCACAAACATTTCTACTTCCATCTCTTCACCATAACTTGCTAATAGTAGTAGTACATGACAGTGGGCTTGGCTCTCTGAGTGTCTTCCCTGTTTTGGCATTTATAACTGTTAACCCTAACTTTCAGGACTTCTGTCCTCAAGCAAATGAGGGCCAGATTTCATGTCTAGACCTTTTGTTACAAACATTGTTTCATTCAAATAGTTTAGTTTTTTTTTTTTTTTTTTTTTTAAGCTAGTCATGGATCATTGTTATGATGCCACTATGTCTGATGATACAAGGTTCTATTCCTTGGACCCAAGTGGTAGAAAGAAGCCACTCCCATAAATTGTCCTTTGACCTCTACGTGTGCACTGAGTGCTGAGATACAGTTATGCAATCTCATACTGGCGTATTGTTAACTATTCCTAGAAATCAGATTGAACCAAATACATAAAGCTTCATTTAATTTCTTGTTTGATTGTTTTGGCCTGACTTGCTAGAGCTTGTAAACATGTAAGCAGGACATTGAAGGGCCCATGGTTTGCATCTCCACCTGTGTTTGACTAGGCAGTTGTCTAGTTCCTCTTTTCATTTAATTGGCAGGCTATCTTTACATTATTGCAAAATGTTGTAGGTCAGAAGGTTCTTCCTGGATATTGGTATAGTTAGGGGTGTTGTCCAGAAGCGCCTCATCATGGGAAGCTTGGTCTTTGGTCTCTTTCGATCCTGAACCTGAAGTGCTCTTGTTTGTGTGTTTGTTTTCTCACTCTAAAACAGAAACTGTGTGTTCTTCTTGGGGCCATAGTAACATAATTTTTCAAATATTAAGGGATATACATCAAGGTGGAATCCTAGTGTTAGCTGGCAAACTCTGTAATAACGGAGTTTAAAAAATAAATATGTATAAAATGAAAATATTTGTGTAGTATAAGCTGGAATATAGCGCTATACACAAGCTGATTGTCCAATAGTACTTAAACCAAATGAAAATAAAAGGGAATCAAACCATCAAATGGACTAGAATTGGGTGGGGCCAGATGTATGTCACAAGCCTCATAACTTATTTATGGTGTTTCCCTCCCTCCCTCCCTCCCTCCCTTTCTGTTTACTTTCTGCCACCTTTGTATATCCCAGGAAACCAAAAAGAGGGTATTAAATATCACTTGAAGCTGGATTTATTGACAGTTGTGAGCCACCCAACGTGGATGCTATGAAGTGAACTCTACCAGAGTGACAAGTGCTCTTAACCACTAAGCTAGTCTCCAGCCCAGAGTTTTGGAGGGACAAGGTCGCTTATAGCCAGGCAGGTTTTGATTTTATTATTCAGTAAGGCTACCCTTTAGATCCTGGTTCTCAACAGGCACAGTCTCACAAACCTTTAACCCAGGCGTTCTGAAGACAATTAAAAAAAAAAAAAAAAAGCCAAGGCGCTATGTTTATGATATGATAGACTATTTGAAAGACACATGCCTTTGTATATGTTGTTTGTTGGTTTTTTTTTTTGTTTGTTTGTTTGTTTTGTTAGCTTGTTTTAGAGATCGTGTTCTTTTATGCAGCCCTAGCTGTCCTAGAAATTAGCCTGTAGAAATCACTCTGTAGACCAGGCTGGCCTTGACTCACAGAGATCTGCCTGACTCTTCCTCCCTGGTGCTTGGGATTGAAGGCATGTACTACCACAGACTGGCTCAGTTTAGTTTTTAAAGTCAGGATCTCATAATATTGCTATGGTTTGCCTGAAACTGTATAGACCAGGCTGACTTTGAACTAAGATTCATTAATGCCATTACTGAGTGCTGGCATTAATTAAAGGTGTACACCACCGCTCATTAGCTTATTTTCACTTAATGGAATAAAATAAAAACCTGAATGTAATGGCTTTCACCTGTAATCACAGTACTCCGGAGGTTGATGCAAGATCCTGCCATGAGATTAAGGTTAGCTATATAGTGAGTTTCAGGCTAGCATGGGCTGTAGGATGAAACTGTATTTAAAATAAAAAACAAAAAAAGCAAACCTACAAACATGGTATAGAGAGATGGCTCAGGTGTTATGAAGGACCCGTGTTTAATTCTCAACATCTACATAAAAGCTAGGTATGAACCTGTAATCCCATTGTGGAGACAAGTGAGTGCCTGAGCTCATCAGCACCCCAGCCTAGCCAGATCATCCAACGTCAGATTCAGGGAAGGACTTTATCACCAAAACTATGATGAAGAGTGATGGAAAAAACACCTGATGTGAACCTCTCTTGCCTACACAAATACACATGCACATACATCTTCACAGACAAATATGAACATGTGTATACACACAACCCCTCATACACAAATAATAGAATTGGTGGGAGGGAGAATGTGTGGTCAGTGAGATGGTTCTGTGGGTACAAGTATTTGCCACCTCTGCAGTCCTGTTAGCCTTCATTTGATCCCTCATCCCTACTTGGTGGTAGGAGAGAACTAACCTCTACATAGCCCCATGTGCACATTCATGTGTATGCACACAGTAAAATAAATGTTATTTTAAAATGTTTTAGGGGTTGGAGAGAGATGGCTCAGTAGTTGATAGCACTTGGGTTCAATTCCCAGCACCCACATAGCAGCTTAACAACTTCCTGTAAGTTCAGTATTCTGCACATACAACACTTATACATATAGGATAAAAATCACTTTCAAAAAAATTGTAACCAGAAAAATGAAGTGGGTGCTGACAGATCCTGTGAGTTCAAAGCCAAACTGGTTTATGTAGCAAGTTCCAGGCCAGCCAAGGCTACATGGTAAAAAGTGTCTCGGAACCTAAGTAACTAATTAAAGAAGGAATCAGAAGACCCACAGCCAAACATCAGACTGTGCGAACCCGGGTTGGAGGTGTTGATCCTGTCCCTCCACTCAGAGCTCAGGGAACTTGGTGGGAGAGTGGAAGGAGGGAATGTGGGAGCCAGAGGTGTCAGGACACTGGGAAAGCTGCAGAATTAACAAAGCGGGGCCTAGGATGGGGGGGGGGGGCTGCAGGGGTGGAGGATCACAGAGACTGAAGCAGCAAATCTCAGCCTGCACTGGTCTGTGCTAGGTCCTGTGCATATAAATGTTATAGTTGTTGACTTGGTGTTTTCGGGGGACTCCTTACAGTGGAAGTTGGGAGGTGTCTGATTCTTTTGTCTTCTTTTGGGACCACTTTCCTCCTGCTGGATTGCCTCTCCCAGCCTTGATTTGAGGGGTTTGTGCCTAGTCTTATTGTGTCTTGTTGTGCTGTGTTTGGTTGATGTTGCTTTTTTCTGGGGGTAGGGGTGGAGCACTGTGGTGGTGATGTGGGATCTGGAGGGGAGGGGAAGTGGAGAAACTGGGAGGAACAGAGTATCTGAATTTGGATCCATTCTCTAAATCCTCCCTCCCTCCTCTCTTCTCCCCTCCCCTCCCCTCTCTGAGAATCAATTCTCAAGTATTCTACCATTGAAATAAGCCCCTCTTTCCACAGACAGGTTCTTGCTGTACACTTGGCCTGCTGCACACTCTAGATCTTCTGTTACAGCCTTCTGACAGCTAGATTACAGAGGCATGCTGCCTCATTCAATGTATCTTAAATCATGTACTATTTATTCAATGCCATTAACTTTATGTAATCATCATCACCCTCCATCTTCAGAAACTTTGTCTTTTAAATTGAAATTCTATATCCACTAAAGAATAACTCCCCCATTCCTTTACCTGTTTCTGGCAGATACCATTCTCTCAGGAAACCTTATGAGTAGAGCCACAACATTTGCCTTTTTGTGTCTGGCTTATTTCAAATAGCACACCATTACTCTTTCTAACGTGCCAAAATTTCCTTCAAGGCCAATTATTACTGCACTGTAGGTATATACTCCATTTTCCCCAGGGACTGTGCAGTGGTGCAGTGTTTGGTTGGTGTTTTTGAGATGGTGTTATGTAACCAAGGCTGGCTTTGAATGTGGTATGTAACTGAGGCTCCCTCAGAATGCTCGATGCCACTACTTCTACCTTAACTCACTAGGATTACTGATATGCACCATTCCTTGTCTCTACTTCTCTTGCTTAGCTATTGTGAATAATGCAGTTAATGGGAAGTAATAGGCTTGCCTTTCAATTTGGTGACAGATAATTTTAAAAGCAGGTAAAATAGTCGTTTGTTCCAGATGTTATGTAGCTGGCTAGTGATAGAAAAACCGTCTATAGCTGGACACAATAGCATACCTGAAATACCAGGATTCAGGAGGTGGAGACAAAAGGATCTAGTCATTCAGGGGTCATCTTGGTGTGTGTGTGTGTGTGTATGACCCTGTTTTCAAATAAACAAATAAAGCAGTTGAGTCCCTAATGTCATTTTGAAAATCTATTTTCTCTTTCCTTTCCACTTGCCCATCCTCTTCCACAAAGGGGCTCTAAAATGCTCAGCAATTCCAGACCAAACTTTGAAAACTGTTTAAAAAACCCTGGAGAGTTCTCTGATCCCAGCATTCTGGAGACTGGAGATAGAAGATTGCTGCAAGTTCCAGGTCAGCCAGGGCTACATAGAAAATTGAGGCCTAGCTTAGGATACATAGGGGAAACAGTTGTCCAGTTTCCCATCAATAAGCAAAGGCAGAGTTGACGTTGTTAGAAGAGTTTCAGTTCATTTTTGAGAGGACTCATTTTAGGGTTTAAGTCAGCTATATTGGAAGTGTCATGTCCGAAGTAGGGTAGGGCCTAGTTGTAAGTGTCCATGGCTATGGCCTTACCAGTGGATGAGGGATATGTGCTATCTTGTAAAATATTCTGCAGTTGGACGGTCAGCATTTACTTTGATATCTGTGTCTGGCAGTTGTGTCAGTGGCTGTTGCTAGAGAGACCTGAGTTTCTGTCACAGGAGAGCTGTTAGTGGTATGAAAAGTTGACTGCTGCTTCAGACACGTAAACAAGCAAACGGAGTGAGAAGGATTGTATTTGAATAAAAAGACTGGAGTTAACTTATTTCCTCAGTCTCAGGCTTCTGGACTCTGGCTGTGGTAATAAATGTTTGGCTAGGATGTTGTTAATGCTACATAATGTTAAACGGTTGAGATTAGTAAATTTAGATTGCAGCAGAGGTAGCCCTCCCTGAAAAGGTTCAAGGTATTTGTCATTTTTCTTGATGTGAAAAATAATACCTTAGTGAAGATTTGAAACAGATGGTGTGCATTTGGAGTAGACTGTTACTCCAAATAAACATTGGGTTATAGCAACTCGAATTTCACTCTTCCATATTTACGTTAATCAGGTCAGCTGTGTTGCTGCTGCTTTTATTTGCATTCAGGTTATCAACAGGCTTTGATGTTGGCAGGCTGATTACAACATATCTTTAAATATTAAGATGATTAGTACTGGAAGAAACCCTGTAGTTATCTACCCTCCATACTCAGTGGAGTAATGATTGTTAAATGCATTCTAACGGGAGAGCTATCTGACAATTCCTGTGTGTGAATAATCTAACAGCACTTTCTTATCTCTGCTTGATTGTAACACCTTACTAGAATGGTTTGTCTCGGGTGCTAGTGTAGCTATCCAGTTAGTATTAGAATCAGGTTTCAGGCACAAATTCAAGATCAGTGTTGTCTTCCATGGCCTGCTGCAGAAGAGTAGCTCCAAACCTAGAGTCCTTAGCCCTCCTAGCATTATAGGCATGCTCCATCAAATTCAGGTAACACTGTCCTTCTCATCTTAGCTGCAAACAAACCTTAGCTGTGTAATAGCCCTGGATGTCCTGGACTGGCTTTGTAGACCAGGCTGGCTTCGAACTCACAAAGATCTGCCTGCCCCCTGTAACTGAGTTCTGGGAATAAAAGTATGTGCCACCCCCCTTCCCCCAACCTCCTGACTGGGCTTCTCTGTATGTATATCCCTGGCTGTCCTGGAACTAAGGACATAAGCCCTCCTCTCTCAAGATAGGGTCTTGCTGTAAACTGCCCAGGCTGGTCTCAGAGATCTCAGAGACCTGCCTGCTTCTGGATCAAGGCATACACAGCCACTTCCAAGCCTAAGAGATACTTTTAAATTGAGGAAGAAATGAACATGTTATGGGTTTGGTTTCATGTCAGATTATTAGCTCAGACTCATTGTAGTTGAGAACCTTAAACTTGTGATTATCTTGCCTCTTCCAGGTCCTAGGGGAAGAGTATATGTGTACCTGCTTCATGCATGTTAGATGAGGGGTCTGCCAACTGAGATAGATCTCAAGTCCTAAATGAACTCTAATGTGCCCTAAAAAGATTATAGCTATGGTGTTTGTAAGATTTGTGTGCAGTCTTTTCTGTTTTTATTCTTTGGTGAAAGGGCATATATTTATTCTTTCCTTGTTCCTGTGCTTTTTTTTTTTTTTTTTATTTATAAGAATGCTCTGTTTGTACAGCTGAAAGTTGGTAGAGGGCATCAGATCCTAGTATAGTTGTGAGCTACCATGTGGTTGATGGAAATTGAACTCAAGATCTGTAGAAGAGTAGTCACTGCTCTTAACCACTGAGCCATTTCTCCAGCTTCCTCCTTTGTTCTTTTTAATTCCTTGGCACATGATGTTCTTGAATCTTAACATAGCCAAGGATGGTCTTGAACTCATTCCTGTTCCTCCTGCCTACTTATCAAGTGCTGGGCATATAGGCCTTCATCACCACACCTGAAGAAAGATTTCAGTGGGTAAGTAAGAGTCCTTTCTGCTCTCAGCACTGGTAGGAAAAACTAGGTGTGGCCACCCTCACCTGTATAGTGTGAATATTGGGAATTGAACTCAGGCCCTCTGAAAGAGCAACAGGTGACTGTAACAGCTAGGGTGTGGGTGACTAGAGACAGGAGGACCACTGTGGTTGCTGACCACAAGCCTCCCTCCAGGTTCTGAGACATCCTGTTCCAAAGGAGTAAAATTAATGATTTTGGATGCCTCCCTGGCTACCCTATATGAAATCTACAGGATAAACAACAATTTTTAAAGTTTTGTTGTTGTTGTTGTTATTGTTGTCTTGTTTTTGGGATGTGATTTTATCAAGCTTTTCCACCAGAGTGGGAATAATGTCTGTACAAAACCAAATGTTTGTTACTATACCTTCTGTATCACAATTTAAATTCAGTTTTTTTTTAAATAATCAGCTCAGTCAAAACTCAGAATCAATAGTTCCTTCCCTTTTTTTTTTTTTAAATTAAAGACTCGATTGCACAAAGTTGGTTGGTTAGAAGGCTAATTAAGCCTCCAACTTGCTGGGATAGACTTACAAAAAGGCTAAATTGTGGTTTCCATAGAGATACAGTCCACTGGAATCATCAGCACTGAGTAGTTAAGGATATTTAGACTTGAAATAATTAAGAAATTCAGGCATCCTTAGACAGTCTTCTGTTATCCTTTCTTCCTAGTGATTTGTGGGTGTGTGGGCTTACACCACCACCAGCAATCGTAGCCTTGATCAGAGAGTCCAATTCTTCATCTCCACAAATAGCAAGTTGCAAGAGACGAGGGTAATATGCTTTACCTTTAAGTCTTTTGATGCATTTCCTGCCAACTCAGGTACCTCTGCAGTGAGGTAATCCAAGATGGCTGCCATGTCAGTGGCTGGTTGTCCTAGATTTCAGGTGTTAATGAATGTGGCCAAAGGGAACTGCTGGGGACAGCGTGGGAGGGGGAGTGGAGGGGTTGGCGGGGACCACCTTTCTAAAGTCATTTCCAGCCTTACTGCCAGCCATTTGGAACTGTCCCGAAGCTCAGACAATCACGTATGAGACAAGGCCAGGCAGATGTTCAGCGAGTTCCCAGTGCCTTCTTCCGCATACCACAATTCAAACTGAATAAATAAAATTTAAAAGGTACTTTGGAGTTGGAAAGATCGTTAAGCAGATAAAAGCTGCTGTATCCAAACCTTGTAACCTGAGTTTAATCCCTGGAACCCACTTAGTAGAAAGAAAACAATAGATTCTCCCAAATTGTCTTCTGACCTCCACACACACAAATTTAGAGGTATTAGTTGTTTTGAGACTGTGTTACTTGTGTATCCCTGGCTGGCCTCGTACTCACTCTGTAGACCAGGGTGGATTGGATCTCAGAGATCTGCCTGCCTCTGCTTCCTGGTGCTGGGATTAAAGGGGGACTAAAGGTGTGCACCACCATTGCCCTAGCTTTTTAAAGATTTGTTGTTGTTTATGAATGTCTTAGGCTTTTACTGCTGTGAACAAACACCATGACCAAGGCAACTCTTACAAAGGACAACATTTAATTGGGGCTGGCTTACAGGTTCAAATGTTCAGTCCATTATCATCAAGGTGGGAACATGGTGGCATCCAGGCAGGCATGGTACAGGAGGAGCTGAGAGTTCTACATCTTCATCTGAAAGCAGCTAACAGAAGGCTGACTTCCAGGCAGCTAGGATGGGGGTTTTAAGCCCTTGCCCACATTGACACACCTATTCCAACAAGGCTACACCTCCTACCAGTACCACTCCCTGGACCAAGCATATACAGACCATCACAGTGATATGGGTGTTTTATCTGCATGTATGTCCACACACCAGGAGAGGTATTGGATCTCATGAATCAGTGTGGGCTATCATGTGAGTGCATGGAATTGAACTTAGTAACTCTGGAAGAGCAGTCAGTGCTCTTAATGGTTAAGCCATCTCTCCAGCCCCCTAAAGTGAGAAAATTTAAGAAGGTTTTTATTACTAATATGTCTCTGGTTTTTAAAATAAATGTAAACAGCGAGTGTCAGTTGTAGTGGTGCTTCCTATATGTTATAGTCACTTCACATATATCGGAAAACTATGTAAAGGCACGGGGAAACAGTGGTTATCTGTATCCAAGGAGAAGATCCTAGAAGACACTAACCCCTGACTTCAAATTTCCAGCCTCCAGAGTTTTAAGAAAAAGTTTGTTTAAAGAAATCCGGTTATGAGCAAGCTAATCTAGTGGAGAAAGCAATCCTATAAAACTAGTTACTTTCAGTCTAGGAAAGTGACATCTTACCATATTCCTTTTCTTTTTCTTTCTTCCGTTTCTTTTTTTTTCCTTCCTTCCTTCCTTCCTTCCTTTCTTTCTTTCTTTTTTTAAGTTTACAAGGTTTTTCAGTGTAGCTCTAGCTGCTCTGAAACTTACTGTAGACAGTGCTGGCTTTGAACTCAGGCTGTCTCTGCCTTCCAAATGATGAGATTAAAAGCCTGCATCACCACACCTGGCTGTTTTCCTTTACTTTAAAAGAAAAAATTTTTAAAAATTTTTCTGTGTATGAGTGTTTTGCCAGCATGTCTATGTGTACACTTTGAATGTGCCTGGTGCGTGAGGAAGGTAAAAGAGGATGTGGTATCACCTCCCCTGGAACTGTAGTTTTACAAAATCATGAGCTCTACCATGTGGGCCTTGGGGATCAAACTTAGGACCTCTAAAAGAATAGCAAACATTCTTAAACTGCTGAGCCATCTCTCCAACCCCCACATTTATTTTTTCTTCTTTCCTTGTAAATTGGTTGTCTCAAAGGAGCTTTGGTTAGATCAGTGTTTTTCAACCTTCCTAATGTTGCGGCCCTTTCAGTTCCCCATGTTGTGGTGACCCCCAACCATACAATTATTTCATTGTTATTTTATGACTAATGTTGCTACTTATTATGAATCGTAACAAAAATATCTGATGTGCAGGGTGTTTGCTAAGCAACCCTCAAAGGGTTGAGAATTGCTAGTTTAGATTGCAGGCATGGCTGGGGGAGTTCTTAAAAATTACTTTCCAGAATTAAGTACTGGACATGGCAGCAAAGAAATGTAAAGCCAAATTTTTCACGGAACAGTTATGGGCAGATTGTAGAATGTACAGAGTGATGAGATCTGGAAATTGCTGCAAACCCACAGACACAGATTTCAATCAGACAGGACTTACTGAATTTACTACACCCCAAGACTGATCAATCAGGGGAGTAGTTCAGACTCAGAAACTGAACTGCCTGCCACCTTGAGTCAAGCTGCTGCAAGCTTTTAAGGCTGAAACCCAGTTATTTCACAATCAGGATTTAAAGATAGGGGACTTCTTAGGAACATGTCCTTGTACATTTATCCTGTCTTCGTTGTTTGGTGTATTCAACTGTGGCAGGGGACTTGCCTTACCCAACATTCATGTCTTGAATTGCCAACTTGAAAGTTAGTTACTAGGTCTGTTTCTTTCTGCCAAGTAGGATGTCAATTCCCAAGGAGGTCTTAGGAACTTAAAACTTTACTTGACCACTAATCAAAACAGAAGTTTTAATCTAAATGGTTTCTTATATTGTAGCAGGAGTCTCTCTTTTATTGGGGTCCATCCCAGGAAAAGTGCTTCTGGGAGGTTGGTTGGGGTCATTGTAGCTGACTATTCAAACTAGTTCCAACTCAACTATTGTGACTGGTTTCCAAGAAATCCAAGCACAGAACACAACAGAATATGCAGTCATCTTGGGCATAAGAAAGTTTCCTAGTAATTAATTGTACATGAGGCAATGTCCTTATAACACTGATAACAGCACGGAATGGCTAGACAGGCAACAGTTCCCTAGGTTTTAACATTCAGATTTGTGAACATTTGGCTTTGTGACCTATCCAAAGGATCAGTAGTAGCTTGAAAAGGATGGTCTGAGTAAATAGTTAAGGCTTTCTAAAGAGAAAGGGTACTTAATATGTAATACCTGCTTTTTGTTTGTTTTTTAAGATCGGGTTTCTTAGTGTCCTGGAACTAGTTCAGTACACTAGGCTGGCCTTGAACTCACAGAGATCCACCTGCTTGCCTCCTGAGTACTGGTATTAAAGGCAGGTGCCACTACCATCCAGCTACCAACCTTTTTTTTTTTTTAATTTAAATACCAAACATTAAAGTAAAAGCAGGAAAAAACAAACAGAAGAAATTGGATATGCCTGTACACACTTTGCCCCATACCCACACTCAGCCTGGTTCATAAAGACAACAATGACCCACCCCCCCAAAAAAACCCACTAACAAAAGACCCAGAAAACAGCAAGATCAGAAGTTGAAGACTTCATCTGTTACATAGTATATTCTAGGTCAGCCTGGGATTCACAGGATGCTCTCTCAAGAAATAAAATGTATTTAGTTAAGCCTGGAGACGTGGCTCAATAGTTAAAGAGTGCATACTGCTTTTGTGAAGGATCACAATTCAGTTCCTAGCACCCACATCAGGCAGCTTACAGCTGTCTGTAATTCCAGTCCTGGGGCCTCTAATACCTATGACGTATATGGCACAAAAATACAAAATAATATTTTTTATTAGCTGGTGACTTCCAGTTTGAAGCTGAAGTATTCTTCTATTTCCAGACTTATTGAACTATCTAATGGGAACATTTATGGTTTAGAGTCTACATAAAAACTTAATGTCCGGGCAGCCAGAGTGACAGATACTTTTAATCCAAGCATTCAGGAGGATCTCTGTGAGTTCAAGGACAGCCAGGGCTACATAGTAAGACCCTGTCTGGAAAAAACAAACTAACCAACAAACAAACAAACAAAGCCCTTACTGTCCCATTCAAAATAGCATCATTTCTTTCCCCAAATCTACTATCTTGCTAGTATTGTCTCTCAGTCACACCCATCACCTCATTGTGACCAAGTACATTTCCAGTGTTCTAATTTGAAGTATCTTTTTACACCTCCTCCCTATTTCATTACTACTGTTAATGCTTTTTCAAGCATTGCTGATCTTTTTTTCCTTTCTTTTGTATTTTTCTTGCCCTTTTTTGGAGGCAAGGTCTTCCTGTGAATTTTATTTTATTGGAGTGTTTTGTGTATATGTATTCTTGCCTGCATGTATGGATATATACATCGCTTGGTACCCACAGAGTTCAGAAGATGGTTGTCAGGTCACCTAGAAGTGGAAGTGCAGTTCTGGATGGTCTGGAACAAAACACAGGTCCTCTGCAAAAGCAATAAGTGCTGTGCTCTTGACTGCTGACACAACTTTCGAGCATTTATTTTATTTGCGCATGCGTTATGCCTGTATGCATGTATGTTTGTGTACATTTGTGCCTGATGCTGGCAGAGGCCAGAAGCACTGGATCCCCTGGAACTGGAATTAGAGACAGTTAAAAGCCACCACCATGTGGGCACTGAGAATTCAAACCCAGGTTCTCCGAATGAACAGCTGTGTTCTTAATCTCTGATCTGTCTCTCCAGCCCTTTCTCTGGTTTTTATAGCTTTCCTTTCAAAAGGTTGTTTTTATTGTCATTCATTGACTTGTGTTGAAAAAAAAGATGTAGAAAGGTGAAATCATTCGCTAAATTTTGTGTAGATCATGAGTAACAGGAGGAAGAGCCAAATCAGCCTTTTCACTCTGTATATCCTCATTACTGTTTGAAAGTAGAAGTGACAGTGCTGGTGCTGATTTGTGGGTAGTGAAGTAGACAAGAAGTAGGTAGCATGGCCTGTGTTCTTTTGAGGCTGGATTTTACTGACTATCTAAGCTTTCAGGAGATGAAGCATGAGTTGGAGTTGGGGTGACCCATTGTTGTTATCCTGCCAAGTGCTGAGTGTTAGAACACATCTGACTGCTGAGCCTCCTCCAGCCTTTGGCTCACTTGTTGTAAAGACAGGTGGTCTGAGAAAGATGCCCTCCAGGTTGATGCACACTGCACATAACATAACAGTACGAGACAACTGTCGGTTCCTTCCTTCCACCCCTCCAGAAAGCTGGGCCCCAGATGGAAGACCTGGAAGCATTTCAGCTGTTCTCTGAAAGGCATTGAGAAAACACTGGCAGGAAGGAAAAGGCAAGCGTAACAGCTCATTACTCTCCTAATCAGATAGGACGACCATCAATTTAATGAAGAAAGCATCCAGACTAGGGACAGCAAGAGCAGGAAGTTTAAGCCTCAAGGTTTTCAGAATACTATAGGTTTTGTAGGGGGATTGTAACATAGCAGATAGGGCTTGGCTTCCTTGATACTTTCTGTTTATATAACCCTTTCCAAAATATAGCCACTGGAAAATGGAACATAAAACAGTTTTGGGGGACATCTTCCCAGTCAGAAAATATGGTAAATGTGCTAAGATGTACCTTGTGGTTAATATGAACATGCTGGGACATACAATCTTAATAACTGATCCTACAAGAAAACTTTTGATTTTTATTTTTAAACTTTCTCATTTAAATTTGTTCTGTGGGGCTGGAGAGATGGTCCAGTGGTTAAGAGCATTAACTGCTCTTCCAGAGGTCTGGAGTTCAATTACCAGCGACCACATGGTGGCTCACAACTATCTGTAATGGGATCTGATGCCCTCTTCTGGTGTGTCTGAAGACAGCAACACAACTCATATATTTAAAAAAAATTTCCCCCCTGTGGTCTTGTGCATTTGAAATTGAAGACAGCCGCTACTACAGTACTTAAGTTTAACAAAACAAAATAAAACCCAGGAAATTAGTGAAAGGGATATAGTTAACTTTAAAGGTGAGCCTGTTAATCAAGTATTCATAGGTTCTCTTGAGTGAGAATTTATTTATTTATTTTATTACCAGGGTTTTACCTTATTTAATCCAAGATGTTTTTATAGCTAGAGTCTGGCTTTGAGCTCCTGATCCTTCTGTTTCTGCCTCCCCAGTGCTGGGATAGTGGGCACTGTGACACCATTCGAGATTCTGTTTTGTTTTTTGTTTTCATAATTTTGGGGATTTTTCTTAGGTGTATATGTGTTTTTGCCTCCGTATATGGGATTCCAGAAGAGGCTGTAAGATTGCCTGGAGCAGGAATTAGGGATGGTTGTGAGCTAGTAACTGAACCTCTGTAAGTGCATCCAGTGCTCTTACCTACTGAGCCATCCATTTCTCCCCACTTGACATCTTTTTTTTTTTCATGTGCATTGGTGTTTTGCTCACATCTATGTCTGTGGGAGCATCAGATCCCCTGGAATTGTAATTATTTTATAAACAGGAGGTGCCACATGGGTGCTGGGCATTGAACCCAGACCCTCTGGAATAACTGCTGAGTTATCTTTCCAGTTATTTCCCGCCTCTCCCAATCTTAAAAGGTCCTTTTCCAGGTCTGCAAGGTGGCTCAGCTAGTAAGGTGTTTACTGCCGAGCCTGATAGCCTGAATTTGATCCCTTGGCCCTACATGGTAGGAGAGAACTGATTCTGGAGAGTTGTCTTCTGACCTGAATACATATCACGGCACCCCCTCCCCCCCACACACAATAAAAAAGTAAAAATGCAATTAGATTTTTAAAAAAGAGGTCCTTCCCTATTCCCCAAATAAGGTGGCATTCACAGAGCTAGATGTTAGGATACACGGACCCTTGGAAGCTTCATCGTAACTTCTGAGTCCTGGAAAAATAGGTTTATTTTCAATTGTCATTGATATTTATTATTATTTTATAGAGAGCTTTGACCTCCTTTCTTTTATTCTTTGCAGTTGGTTGTGAGAAAAGGGTGCCAGCAATGCCTGGATCGCCTGTGGAAGTGAAGATACAGTCAAGATCCTCACCTCCCATCATGCCACCCCTCCCACCAATAAATCCTGGAGGACCGAGGCCAGTGTCCTTTACTCCTACAGCATGTGAGACCTCTTAATTAAGTTGAATTTATAATTCAAGTCATAATTTAGATCTGAGTGACAGGTTTACATTTAACCTTCACTATATATATCATTCAACATGACTACACACACACTGGTGATATATATTTAGAAGTATAGCAATGCTTTCCTATAATCTCAGCCTATAATCAGAGGATCCAAGAATTCTAGGGCAGCCCCTTGGAGTGGCTCATGCCTTTATTCCTGGGGTGTGGGAGGCAGAAACAAGTGGCTCTTAGGGAGTTGAAGGCCAGGCTGGTCTGTACAGTGAGTTCCAGGCCAGTTGAGCTACTTAGTAATACCCTATCCCAAAAACGGGCTGAGGGGGGAGATGTTTCTGTCTGACCTCCAAAAACTTATAGATTGACATGATTTTAATTATTTCAGACGGCGTCACTATGTAGCTGGATATATTTCAATTTGGGAAACTATAAAAATGTAACTGGGCAGTGGTGGCACACACCTTTAATACTAGGACTCAGGAGGCAGAAGTAGGTGGATGTCTGAGTTTGTGACCAGTCTGGTCTATACAGATCGAGTTCTAGGACAGCCAGGGCTACACAAAGAAACCCTGTCCCAAACAACAAAAACGTGATGATATAGTTTTATTTTAAAAGCTGTGAAAAGCTTATCTATAGTGTTAGAGTGACTACAACAAGCCCAGTAATGTACTGTTCTGGGGCACTTCAAAGAGGGTAGCTCTGATCAGGATGGATCTTTCAGTGGAAACAAAGAATTGAAAGACAGCTATTTGCAGCTAATTTTCTAGATTGGTGAGGTGAGTTTTTAAGTGTGGAGCTCTTTAGTAATCTCTTCAAGTGGAAGAAGAGAACTGTTCTCCCTTTTCCTTCAGTCCATTAGCTTTATATCAAATCAGCACCATTATCCTGAAACCTACCTTTTGCTAGGGAATAAACGAAGCAAAAGAATGAAAGAATGCGGGGCAGATAGCTCATCAGGTAAAGATGCCTGCTGCCAAGACTGACAACCTGGTTTTGATCCCCAGAACCCATGTTGTAGAAGGAGAGAACCAACTAACTCCTAGGTCTCAGAGGATTCCACATTCACTATAGCATGTGCACACATATGTATTGAAAGTTTACAAAAACCTAGTAATGTATATGGTATGGTAATATTTACCAAGCAGTCTTTCCTGATGTGTTGATATATGTTGAAACGAAGGGAGAAGTGGAAAGGACTCTACTTCAAGGCCTGTCTCAGAAAGCAAAAACCAAGTATATTTGGGGAGGCAAAAATGGTAGTTTTTTTACATGCAGATTTCTGGAACTCGCTCTGTAGACCAGGCTGTCCTTAAACTCATAGAGATCTACCTGGTTTTGCCTCCAGAGTGCTGGGAGTAAAAGTGTGCACCCAATGCCTGGCTCAGGTTTATTAAATCTATGAAATCTATTAGGATGTACGTTTGAATAAAGCATCACTATCGAATACCAAAGAAAAGGTCTTAACTTCAAGAAATAACCAAGGTATATATAATAAAGAAGAGTTTGCTGGTTCAGATTTGTATATTAGTCTGTCTAGGCAGAAGGAACAGAGATGGAGAAGTAACCGACTATTTTAAGATAAAGGAAGTATGACTGAAGTTCATGCTGGTCTTCATACTTGTAAATGATAGTTTCATTATAAGTAAAGGTTAAAGGACTAGCCTAAAACACAGCTGAAGTCTTATTTTCTGTGCTTTGTTGCTTGCTCACTTAACTTTTGTTTTTGATTTGTAGTCTTATGTAGCCCACTGATCTTGAACTCTATAAAGCCCAGCATGACCTTGAACTCTTGATGTTTCTGTCTCCACCTTCTAAGTACTGGTGGGATCACAGGAATGCCCCCCCCCCCATCCCTATTTTTCTTTTTCTAAGATGGCTCTCTGTAGCTCAGTTTGGCTCCCAAGTTGGAATCCTCCTAACTCTGTCTCCTGAGTATTGGTTTTGTTTTGTTTTGTTTTTTTATGGTGTCTATGGTTAAATATTCCTTCTGTCCCTATGAATTTTCTTTCTTTTTTTTTTTTTTTGTTTTTGTCTTTTGTTGTTGTTTTATGTTTTTTGCAACAGAGGCTCACTATAGCCAGGTGTCCTTGTATCCAATGTCCTCCTTCACCCAAGGGCTGGGATTACATTTGACATTACTATAGCTGACTTTTTTCTATTCTTTGTGGTACCTTATTACAATGATTGTGCGTGGATGTTGTGTCTGCTTGGGTTTTGGGTTTTTTTGTTTTTTTTTTTTTTTTTGTAAATAATGTATTCATTTTGTTCTTTGATAATTTCTTACAATATATTTTGATCGTGTTTCGCCCCCTCCCCCAACTCCTTCAGATCTTCCCCTAGCTATTCAACTTTTATCTTCTCTCTTGTTTGCTGTGTCTGTGTCTATCTGTCTCTTTTCACTCATTTCCCCCCTCTAGTTTGTGTTGCCTGACTACCTCTGGGTGTGGTTGATAGACCAGCTATAACTACATTGAGGAAAATGGACTTTATTTATCCCAGCAAGAATCAAATGCCAATAAATACTCGTGGAGGGGGGGTGGGCATGGCATGGGATGGGACTGGGCTGGATGGGATGGACAGACTTTATACTCACCTCTCCAATCCTCTTCTGTGCTGAAGTTTTATCTGGCTTGAACTTGTGCATACATTTATAATCAATCTCTATAAGTTAATATGTGGATCTGCCTTATTATAAATGAAAAACACTGTTTCCTTGAAGACATCTATTATCTCTGGACCTTATAGTCTTTGTCATAGATTGCCTAAGCCATGAAGGGAGGAGTGTAATATAGATATCCTCTTTAGGGCTGAGCGTTCTGAAACCTTGTATTCTGTGCGTGCAGACCAGTTGTGGGCTTCTGTGTTAGTTGCCATCCACTGCAAGAAACTTGTCTGAAAGTTGAGTGATGCAGGGTGCCAGCAAATGACAGTAGTTCCCCTTAGGACTGACTCATGAGCTGTCTAGCCAGAGGTGCTTCTCCTCCTCGGTCTTGTCAGCCAACTCTTTACTGTAGCTTACAGAGTTTATGTCTGGGTTCGAGACTGGTGGTTTGTTGTCTTCTCTAGAAGCATACATAACATCCTTTTAGCATTTTGAACACTAGCCTGTAAAGGTGAAGCTTCTAGTTAAGTACAAACTAGATTTCTCTGTGTTTGATGACTCCTGCATTGCTATCTCTCGCAGTAGGGCTATTAGAAAGTCCTGGAGAGTAACAAGTTGCACAGCCTTTAAAATTTGGGGCTGAGACTCCATTGTCCAACAGCGTAAAAAGAATTTTCTTAGGTAATGTCAACTGTATAGTTGGGGTATTGTTTCCCCTATTATAGAGTATCACTATTTCAACCCCCTTTTCTCTATGTATTTTAGGAAGCTTCTACAATAGTATGTTTTCTGCATGACCCTTTCAAAGGGCTTTTAATGATGCTTCCCATGTTCCTTCTCTATCCTGCCTTCCCCACCTCTTTTTTTTTTTTTTTTTTAATTTGTTTGCTTGCTTTAAGTCAAGTGTCACTATGTTACTAGGTATAGCCTTATATTCCTGAGCATATACATTTTTTCCCATTCTGGCCCTCTGAGTGGCCATAATTATAACAGAAGCACTTATCACACTTCTGCTTTAACATTTGTACAGTATTCTGTCACCTTTTTTTTTTGTTTGTTTGTTTGTTTTTGACAGTTTGTCTTGACACACAGCAAACTCGTTGAGGATGGAAATACATTTTTTACGCTGAAATGCTTGACAGAATTCAAATGAGTAGATGAAAGAGAACATAAAGGTGAAAAGGTCACCAAAAGATTTAAATTCTGTATGTCAACTGAGTCTTCTCATTCTGGCTTTTTTTTAGTAAGCAATGGCATCAATCATTCCCCTCCTACCCTGAATGGAGCCCCATCGCCACCACAGAGATTCAGCAATGGTCCTGCCTCCTCCACGTCATCAGCACTAACAAATCAACAGTTGCCAGCTACTTGTGGTGCTCGGCAACTCAGCAAGTTGAAACGCTTTCTCACTACTCTGCAACAATTTGGAAATGACATCTCACCTGAGATTGGCGAGAAGGTGCGGACTCTTGTTCTAGCCTTGGTGGTAAGTACAGCTTCACCTCCATTTGCTGCCTAAGAAGTCGTGGTATTTCTGCTCCTTCCCAAACCATGTAGATAGTGTGTGCCAGATTAGTTATCTTACAGGTTGTGTAAAACTGTAGAATCAATAGATTTCGCAGCAGTATTTATTCATCAGAAAAATCTTCAATGTGTCTTATTATCTAAGGTGTTGATTTAATTCCAGGAGGCAGCTTTGGATCTATCTTCAACAGCCATCACAGGCCAACCAAGTTAATAGAAAGTTGTTTGTATGACAGTATAGTTAGTAGCTTGTGCATTATTTGAAAACCAGTTGTAATTTTCAAAACATTATTTTGTAAAATTAGAAGTTTCATTATCTAAATAAATACTAAGTAGTTTTGCTCAGCTCCTTCTGCATAGTTTCTTTAGTTTTTATTTTATACTGATCATAGTGAGCCTGCTTATAATGGATTTAACTTTTCTATATTGCCTTCTGGGTAAGATTGAATATTCTCAATTTATAAGGGAAGTGCTACTAGCTCTCAGAATTTGCAAATAAAATACTGTGAAATTAACTCTTGATAAAAGCATTCTGTGTTTTTTAATGCATGTTAGCTTCTATTTATGATGAAAGATGAATTATGGTACTAGTCCTTAAAGGTTACATTTTTTTTTCTCCAAATACAATTTAGGAAAACCCCTGGGGTTCCCCAGTATACTGGAGGCAGGGGATGGAACATAGTGGTAGATCCTTGTCTAGTACTGGGTACAGTCCCAGTACTCTGGGTCTTTGGGCAGAAAGATCAGGAGTTACATTGTTTCACAATAAGTGAAGCAAAGCTATGTGTGTATCAGATCCTATCCTCAACCAAAAACCAAACAGGGTCTCATGCAGGGCAACTTGCCTTGATCCAGTTATAGTCTCGGACGTTGAACTCGTCTTGATTCTTCTGTCTCTACCCTTTTAGCACAAGAATTTCAGGCATGAGCTATTATTATTTTGCTGTACTGGTTTATAATACCATAATTTCTATGCTCTGTCCTTTGACAAACATTTGAATTGTTTGCATTTAGGGTTAATGTGTCAGGAGTCCCTAATACTACCCCACGTTTATAGATTGGTTATCTTCTCTAGACATGATATATAATAGTGCTCGTAACCAACATTTATTCTAGAGATAAAATAAAAATAGACAGGAAGATCATAAAGGAGAATCTACATGGGCAGAGCCAGGGAGAATCCATGTACTGCCTTCTTTGACTTAGGTTCTCCTCATTCCATGATTACACAGAACATACTCTCCTGAGCAGAGAAACTAGATAATAGTGCTCAGAGAAGCCTGAAGAGTGCTCAGGACTTGTCCTGTGACTGGGTCTTGTTGACCATCTCTCTATACCTAGCTCCTCATATATGGATTCCAATGTTTTGGCATAATCAGAAACAGTGAGCCAATTCTATAGCTTAGAGAAAGTCTGAGGTTAATTCCTTTGTTTATTTAGAGAAAATCCTACTTATTAGTCAAAATATAAACTAGCATTTTTGAATTGAGACTAACTTAACCCCCCCCCCTTTTTTTAGTTTATTCTTGTATGTGCATGAGTGTTTTGTACACACATTGTGTGTGAAGTGTCAGAGGAGGCCAGAAGACGTGCATGGGATGTTGGTGTCACATGGTCCCCTTAAAGAAGGGCCAGTGCTCATAACGAGCCATCTCCCCAAGATTTATTTAGTTTTATTTTATATATATGAGTGTTTCCCCTGCAGGTATGTCTATGCCTAATAATGTGTAGTGCCCAGAGAGCCAGGAGAGAGTATTGTATCCTTAGGATCTTTGTTCAGTTTAGTGGTTTTTCTCAGTCCAGAGCTCTTCCAGCCCTCACTTGCTCTGGTGCTGTCTCTGGAGCTTGGTGGGTATGAGAACCCATCTCATCACTGTTTTTGTACTTTTAAGTTTTAATCATATATTTTATATACAGATTACACTACAGTCATTTTAGTTTTTAGTAAGTTGGAACAGTAGGTGAAAAGTAGAAAACACAAAGGTGATGACTTCCTCTTCAAAGAATTATTCATTGCCCCAATTAGTGACAAAGTGAACAGTCTATAAACAAGCTAAGGCATTATAAACTGACTGTTGATGGAGGGTAGAGTTCAGGGGCCCAAGTGATAACCACCTATTTTGTTTCTGAGGGAACAGGGCCAAAAATCTCTAATGAACCTGGGAATTTATAGAAACATACAATAGGCTATATTGAATCTGGTTTAACAGTGCTGTAGTGTAGCTTCTCCCAACCCTAGTTAAGTGGCAACAGAAGCCCTTTAAAGCATTAACAATGTACAGATTGCACTAGGTAAGTGAGCATTTGCTTCCAGATACTTGAATTGCACCTCTAAGTACATAATAGGGCAGAACCCAGAGTGCACAGGCAGGGGCAAGCAGCTTGGACTTAGTAACTGGACATGCTCTGATCTCAGTTCCCTTGCCGTTACTGGTTTTGTGATTTCATGGAGGAGCTTGGGAGCCTTGTCTGTGGCTGCCAGACAAGCTGCTGCCTATCTCTTGCTGCCATTTTCATCCTCTCCAACCATCAGCTTCAGCTGTGTTGTAGCCTCTGCCCCTGGCAGTGTGTACTTCAGGACCATACCTGTGGCTTGAGTGCTTGCCTGCTCCAGGAATGAAGCTTTCTGTGTAATCTCAATCTCATAATGGCTGACTCCATCCAGAATCAAGCATCTCTGGTTGTGCAAAGTCTACAAACCATGGTCTCAGGCTTCTCTGAGTACCCAGCAGTAATAAGGAAGATAGTTCCACTTAGGAGCACCTTGAGCTGCTAGTTGTAAAACTCAGCACACTGGAGTAGTGGGTCAGGTAGCACATGTGCTGAAGTGCCACCTTCTGGCTGCAGCACCTGTCATAGAAGCATTTCCCACACCGGGTGCAGTGATCCTTTCCAGTGATAACACTACATACATCTTAGACATTCCTTCTCAAGAACTCACTGCTGTTCTTCCAAGCAGAATGGGCTTGCACTAGTACGTACCATAGTTCCCTGGGTGAGCCCTTATGCCACTACCCATGCTGAGCCACACAGGGCAGCTCACTTTATCACTTTCAAGTTTATAATGCATTACATTCCCATGTGTGCCACTGTGGTCACAGCTAGCATCATTGCCATTCATCTTCAGAACTACTTTCATCTACTTGGTTTGTCAAGATTATGTCTCATGTAGCCCAGGCTTAATTCATTGTGTAGCTAAAGATGACTTTAATCTATTTTTCAGCTTCTACCTCCCCAGGGTTAAGGCTATAATCAAGTGCCACCATGTTCAATTATGTTGTACTGGGGATCATATTCAGGCCTTCATGTATTCCAGAAAAGCACTGTACCAATAGAGCTTCCCCTCAACCCTGTCATGGTCTGACAATGACATGACGAGTGTGCAAGTGCTTTCTTGTGTCATCTGTGTGTCCTCTGAAGAGTGCTAAGTGTTGCTTCTGCTTTGTCAGTTAGGGGAAAGTTTTCTATCATTGTAGACTTTTCCATTTCATAGTCTCAGATCAGCTGACAATCTGCTTTTCATGCAGGCCTGCATTTTCTTTTCCCTTTTCTTTCTATTTTTATATTTTAATCTTATTTATTTAGAATATTTGTAGACATGACTGTGTTAAAGGAGTTCTATTGTCCTTTTCTGGCCTCCACAGGCACCAAACACTCACATGTTACATGTACAAACATGTAGGCAAAATATACACAATAATCAAAAATATAAATCTTTAAAATGTTTGCAGAAGCATCACCTTAGGAAGTGAATTTAAAAGCTGTGTTCAGGGGAAATGCATGTCATACAGCTTGGCTGTAGTGCTTTTCTTTACGAAGCCATCTTGCTGCCAGCCCAAGACCTGTGTACTGGGCTTGACCAGTGGCCAGTATATAGACACTGTGTGTCAGTGAGTTTCATAAGATGCTAACAGTGGAGGAGATTAGAGAAATGGCTCATTATATGTAACCTTTCTAATTTTAAATTTTCTATATAGAAATTATATAAAATGTAGCAAAAATAGAAAAAGGGAAGGTAAGCCTGTATGAATTGATTGTGTGAGTAATTTGTCTTGTGTACATCTGCATACCATATGCATCCTGGTACCCTCAGAGGCCCAAAAGAGGATGTTATTAGATTATAATTTTTCTCAAAAAAAATTAAAAGGTATACATTAAATAGTTGTAGCACTTGGTAAGCTGTTCACGCTACCCTGAGTCTCAGAGAGATCCTGTCTACACAGACAAGCATGCGGGCCTGTCTCTATCCTACTTTATCTTCTGAGTCCATTGCAGGTGTTCCCTAGGACTAAATCTTCTAATAGTTTGTCTTTCAAATTTTCTTTCTCCCAAAAATTCCTGAGCCTTTAAAACAAAAAATTATTAAGCTGGATGGGGGTGGTAGACACCCTTAACCCCAGGGTTCAAGTGAGTCTCTGTGTTCTCAGACAGCCAAAGATACAGAGAAACCCTGTCTCAAAACCCTTTGTTCCCTAGGATGAGATGTAGTAGTAGTAGTGCATAACTTTAATCCCTTCACTCTAGCAGATAGAGTCATGAAGAACTCCAGAAGTTCAAGCCAGCTAAAGCTACATAGTTAGATGCTGTACCAAGAATCAAAACAAATTTTTAAGAATTTTATTTATTTCAGTATTGTTCCTGTGTAAACACTTGTGCCATTGTATGTACATGGAAGTCAGAGATGGCACTCAGGTTTGGCAGTAAGCACCTCTACCCACAGAATCTTCTCACTATTACAATTACAAGAAACCTAGTAATCTGATTTCCTGCTGGACTGTGAAGGAAAGGAGATAAAAAAACAGTTAAGCAAAAACTAAACAGTTCTGTTCTTAGTGATTTAACAGTTGACTGGAGGCAGTCTGGTACGACAGTTCACTCCTCTGAGATGCAGTCTGCCCTACTTTGGCTCCACAGGAGCCTTGAGTCTCTTCCAATGGAGTGAGTCACTGCTAGAAATTTGTATTGTTACTTTATCTATCCATAGGGAAAATTCAGATCATTCCTCTGGCCTTTCTGTACCGTTAGTCTACATAACTTTTTTGCTGAGTATGCCCAGTTTTGGATGTTGAATACTATTTATCTTTTCAGAACTCAACAGTGACAATTGAAGAATTCCATTGCAAACTCCAGGAGGCTACAAACTTTCCTCTTCGTCCATTTGTGATTCCATTTCTCAAGGTAATTCTGAGAAGCGGTCATTGTAATTTATCATCAGCATTTCCTCAAGGTCTACTGGTCATTGATCACAAGGTCTGTGATCTCAGCAAGGACAGCTTGTGCATTTTCATAAAACTTTGTTTTATTTGGGGCTGATAGGTCTGGAAATCGGCTTCATATATAATGATTTCTTACAGACACTGTAGTTAGCCTCCAGGAGCAAGTACAGGAAGAAAATGTATGAGTTTGTGGGAGTGGGGATGTCACTACATCTTGTAGGTGTGGTCTAAAGATAAAGAGTATGTGTTATCTGAGAAGAGACCCTTTTCAAAGAGAGGCAGTGGTTGTGTTTCCTCAAAACCCAGATTATACAGTCTATTGATGTCATGTTGAATTATTGTTCTCTGAATTATTGAATTATTGCACATAACCTTTTGTGTACATTGCTTTAAATTATGCTTACACTGTCTTAGTTAGGTTATTGCTGTGAAGAGATACCATGATGATCATGGCAGGTCTCATAAAGGAAAATATTTAATTAGGGCTGGTTTACAGTTTTAAAGGGCTAGTCTATTAAATGTCATGACCTGCTGGCAGACTGAGTGTTGGAGAAGGAGCTGAGAGTTCTACATCTTGATCACTAGGTAGCTGATGACTGTGCATATATGAGACCTCAAAGCCTTCCTCCATGATGACACACTTCCTCCAGTAAGGCCACACCTACTTCAGGGCCATACCTCCTAATAGTTCCACTCTCTATGGGTCAGCCATTCAAGCACATGAGTTTGTGGGGGCCATTTCTATTTAAAACACCACACATACTTTCCTAAAAGTGCTTTTAATTTTAAGAAATTTTGTGCTGTAAAATGGTACAATATGCTTCCTTCGTGGCCTCAAAACCAATTTCCCAAAAAGGAGCATTTCATAATCATTTCTGTTTTTCTTCAGATATTTTTTTAAAAAGTTGATGTGACACATTTAAATTACCAAATGAGAAATTCCATTTTTTCATGATAGTGAGGATCCAACCTGGGGCTTCAAGCATTCCAGGTACATGCTCTCTCAAGGATCCGTGTCCAGAGCCCTTAATCAAGATGTTAACATTCTGACAACACCTGTGTCTGATGTACAGACTTTATCTTTACTAGTATCCCACTAATGCTCTTTACAATAAAATTAAGCCTCTGTTATCTGTATGTGTGTGTGGGTTAATAAACTGGATTCCTCAGTCATACAAAACATGCTAAAGGGAGTTGGGAATGAAGACCGTCTCATAGTTGTTAAAGACCACAGAATGAGCAAAACTCCAAAATTTTCAACCTGTAGCTTTCTAGATAATAGGGCACAGATCCAGTTGGCTGATGGCTAAGAGGGATGGATTGGGGAGAGAAAGTGGGTGTGGTGCATAAAGAGTTTTGAAGGGACTAGCAAGTGTGCCTGTCTCTCTTTATTTTTTATCTCCCTATTGGCCCTGTGTCCCTTTCTGTTTTATCTCCCTATTGTCAAGAGGACTCTGCCACATAGTATCACCTAATTATAGCAGAGGATAGAACATTTGAGCAGGAAGCTAGGTAAAAGGACTGGTTACATCAGTTTCCTCCACAGATGCTATCTGAGGGACGATTCTTTTCCTCTCAGCTACTGGCCTTTTCTTACACAACTAAGGTATGGGGAAGCCCACTGTGAAATTATCTTCCTGGTGCATCCCATGGTTTATCCTCTGTGCCTGTGCTATTGCTTTTTCTAGTCAGCTAATATAATGTCTGGAAAGGGCTTGAGGGACAATAATGAGATGGGAGTGGGAGGTGGGCGGGGAGCATGGCCCAAGTCATGACATTAAAAGAGACAAGTTGAGGACTCTTGTCTGCCCAGTACACCAGGAGGCAATTCCTATTCTCTCCTATTCTCGGTGGCTTTGGAACACTAGAGCTTTTGTATGAAGTACTTGCCACCATTAAAGCTTCTGCCATCTCAGAAATGGAAAGAAATGTAATTCTTAAAGATTCTTTTCACTGTGTAGTCCTTATTGGCCTGAAACTCTCTCTCAGTGGACTAGACTTGTCTTGAGCTCAGAGGTCCTTCAGCCTATGCATCTGCAGTGCTAGGATTACAGATGTGTGCTACCATGCCTCTGCTTTACAAGTGAAAAACCCAAGTTTTTTGTTGAATGTGGGATCATGGTCTGGGTCTATATTTACATGGCTCCATACACATTGCATGGAGTATTAATCTGGAACAATTTCTCCACTTTTAATGAGTGTTTCAGCTTTGAATAATTTTATTTTTAATCATCTGTATGAGTGTTCGTGCTTGTGGAATCCAGAGAAGGGTATTGGGTCCCCTGGAACTGGCTTTACTGCTGGTTTTGAGCCATCTGTCCTGATTACTGGGTTCTTTAATGTGAGCCATTTTTCTAGCACCAAGAGCTAAATAGAGAGCACTGATCATTGTAAAGAAGCTTAGCCTGCTTTGTTCAGGCTTCCTTCTCTTGAAGCTTAAAGATATTTGATACATTTTAGTGAAGCATTTCAGATAGGTTAGTATATGGTGTTGCATGCCTATAATCCCAGCATCTAAGAGGCCCTGGTCTATATAGCAAATTTCTGGCTAGCTGGTGGCTACATAGCAAGATCATTTCAAAATCCAAAGACAGTGTATATGTATAAATCTTCACCACCCCCTAAAAAAAGGAATTACAGTAAGAGGCGTCACTACATACATGCTGACACAGTGCATAATAATGATTAGTGATGCCTTTGATAATATCAATGATTGGTAATCATTAATAATACCTTTTTTGACAATTTAGTAAAGCTGATTGTCTGCCATGTTTTTTTTTTCTATAAAGTTAATATTTTCTCTGATTAAATGATTATTTTCCCACATGATATGTTGGCACACAACTGCATTTCCAGTACCTGGGATGTTAGGCAAGGGGATCAGCTTCCCAAGTGCTAGAACTAGAGGTGTAGGATATTGTGCCTGGTCTGTTGCTAGTTCTTAGAATCGATTTGGACTGTAGTATAGCAGGCCAGTCACATCAGGAAGATATTCTGGAATGAAGTTTCCAAACCTATACTCAGCTCTGCTTCTAGCTTGGAAACCATGGAGGATGAAAGGATGACAGTGACCCTTGTCAGCTCTGTCAGCTTTGGAGCACCTGTGCTGCTTGTACCATGTCTGAATCTGTATACAATTAGTCACTGAGAATGTACAATAAAGAAATCATTATTAGTTATAATAAAATCAAGCTAGGCAGTGGTGGCTCATGCCTTTGATCCCAGGACTCGGGAGACAGAGGCAGCCTGGTCTAAAGAGTGAGTTCTAAGACAGTCAGGACTACACAGAGGAACCCTGTCTCAAAATGCCAAATAGTAAATAAATTAAGAAATTTGTGTTAACTGAACATGTCACACATGTAAAGATCTGACATGCTTCTTTTTCAATAACATTTTTACAGTTATAAGATTAAGATTCTAGACCAGACTTAAGAAGTGTTTCATGGGCTGGAAAGATAGCTCAGTGGTTAAGAGCATTGGCTGCTCTTCCAAAGGTCCTGAGTTCAAATCCCAGCAACCACATGGTGGCTCACAGCCATCTGTAATGGGATATGATGCCCTCCTCTGGTGTGTCTGAAGACAGCTACAGTGGACTCACATAAATAAATAATCTTTTTTAAAGCAGTGTTTCATATTGTCCAGTTCTCTATTCTTAACTATGTTATTTGGAAAACAGCATGAGGTAGGTTGTTATAGCAGTTTTTTTGCTACCATTTCAAATGCTTTTAAAAACGCACTAATTCTGGTGCTTGCTAAGTTAACCCTCAGTGAGGGTGTAACTACTTGAATGCATTAGAACTTTGACTTGTTTATTTGTCCCTTGAGGTAAAGGTCCTCCCTGTATTATCTTTAAGTATAATGGAAAATACAATTTTTTTGATGTATATAAAAAGAAATCTGGAAAAGAATTAGAATTTTGGCGTGTGTGTGTGTGTGTGTGTGTGTGAATCTATCAAATTTTTTTCTTAATATGAGAAGGAAAAGATAGCAAAATACAACCCCCCCCCCAGATTACATTATTCCCAGTACTCCTCTTCAAAACCCCATTTCTAAAGTAATCCTGGTTTCTGAGATTACAAGATTTCTCCAGAGAACCCTAAGAGAAAGTTGAATGCCACTATCAGAGAAGGGTTGTGATTAGAAGAGAGAAGCAAGGACTTGTAATTCTCCTTTTTAGGAATTAGTAATTTTCTAACTGGCCAGTCTTCAAGAAAATGTGTATTTTGGATGCTGGAGATACAGTTTTGCAATAGAGCATTTGCCCATTCTTCATTGGGCCCTAGTCCTGTTTCCCAGACTGAAAACATTCCTGCTGAAATGTGTTTTAGGGTTGGAGAGATTATAAGAGTGCTTGCTGGTGATGTAGAGCACCCATAGTGCTACGGCTCACAGCCCATTGTAACTCCAGCTCCAGGGGGTCTGCACTCACATCCCCAAACTCAAACACACAATTAAAAATGAAAGACATCTTTAAAAAAAAAAACTAGAAAAAATGAATGTTTTAAAATTATGCTCAATAAATCTTTATTGTGCTCTGTATCAGGCCATAAGAATAACTAAGGTACAGTCCCTTTAAGAAGACTGAAGTCAGCACATGCCTTTTAATTCCAGCACTTGGGAGGCAGAGGCAGGCGGATCACTGAGTTTGAAGCCAGCCTGATCTACAGATCGAGTTCCAGGATACCCAGGGCTATATAGAAAAAACCCTGTCTTGAAAAACAAAAAAGATGATTGAAATCTTCCTGGGGGGAAGAAACAGACCAATCAGCAACTCAAAAAATGTCCCTTTACTACTTGGATGTCACTACTAGTGAGTGTTAGAGGGAGAAAAGCAGAGGGCTTTGTTTGGTCTGTGAGCACATTGAGACTTTAATGTCTGTAGATAGGGCTCAGCAGAAAACTGCCTCTTTCTTTTCAAGGCCAACCTGCCCCTGCTGCAGCGTGAACTGCTGCACTGTGCCCGGGCTGCCAAGCAGACCCCGTCCCAGTACCTGGCCCAGCATGAGCACCTTCTGCTCAACACCAGTATCGCATCTCCTGCTGACTCTTCTGAACTGCTTATGGAGGTTCATGGAAATGGGAAGAGGCCCAGTCCGGAAAGGTGAGCAGAGAAGAGTCTGTTTTGTTTTTCTAGAGCCACTCTGCTTTAAAAGAAAGGGTTTGGTTGTTGGGTTGTAGGCATATAATATCTTAGACTTTCCAAGATTAGTTTTTCTTTGTCCCAGCAACACTTCAGGTGACTGCAGATTCCTTTGGAGGACCTCTGTCCTAGAATTTAGACAAGTTCACTGTCCCAGAAGTGGAAGAACACCCAGTCCCTTGATCTTTTTACTCTGCCACCTGCAAAAAAGATGTCTTTATGAGATTTGCGGGACCTCACCTCTGGGAAGCAGCAGTGCCACAGCATTCGTCAGTCAGTTGTCTTTCACTGTTGTTCTCTGCCTTGAGATACAGCTAACTCACAGGTTGGAGACTCCCAGGATTGTCATCTCCCTTAAGCCAATGACAAGTGTCAGGTTGTGATTGTGAATGCTGTTCTGTCAAACAACTGTGCCTCCTTTGCTTTATTCTCATTGGCTATTTCTGAATAATGGTCTCTAAATTGGGATTCTTTTGGTGGAAGTGGGGTTCAAGACAGGGTTTCTGTGTGTAACCCTGGCTATCCTGGAACTTACTCTGTAGACCAGGCTGGTCTCAAACTCAGAGATTTGCCTGCCTTTGTCTCCTGAGTGTTGGGATTAAAGATGTGCAGCACCACTGCTGGGCCAAATTGAGCTTCTTAAAACCTCCTCAGTATTGTTTAATTGTTCATTGTTTCACAGAACTCAAGAACATTAGCTGGCTTATGATCAAGGATGTATTCATAGGATACTGATGAACAGTATAGGTAAAGGCATGGCACAGAGTGGCACTGGGTATGTGGAGTGGGTCTGTCCTCTCCTGGTAGTTGCACCATCATCTCCATTGAGATGCTTCATTCCATAGGTGTGCTTGATGACAGCTAACTCATGATTGACTTAACCGCCAATCACCTTCCTTCCCTAGGGGTGAATAGTGTAATTCTGCCTTGGTCCTTCTCATAAGCAGCCCCAATCCTGAAGCTACCTAGTAGTTGCCAGCCTACAGTTTCTTAGACTTTGCACTTGGAAGACTCTACGGACTTTATGACTTGCGTGTCAGAAAGTGGGATAAAGTGGCTGCCACAGTAACGTACGAGTTGTTGAGGAAGCAGTATTGAACAACAATAGAAGGCTTATTACAGTTAAACCCATATTGAGTCATAGAGGTAGTTTTCTTCTCAGCAACTCACCTCCATAGTCACACATTTGACCTTCAGCATTCCTAAACTTCCTCAGTTCTTGTCCCATTCAGTTTCCCTCTTCCTGTGTCACGGTTGGGCTCTGCCTACTTTTGAGTGAATTTGGACTCTCTTCATGCTGGAATAAAAAAAGCACTTATAAATTGTGTCTGGCCTGAAGACAGTTTGGTTCATACCAAACTAGGTATGGGAACACTCACCAGAAAAGGCACTAAAGTCAGGTCTCTAGTTTAGCTGACAGCTGGGACAAGGGCTGAAGGGCTGGGAGTATAAAGTATGAGGCATGTGCTTAGTATGTGGGCTGCAGCACCAAAAATAGCCATTCTTGCTTTGGAAATTTCAGAAAAACCACAGTCATCCTGCTTTGGAAAGTGAATAGAGCAAAATATAATGCTCGAGGGTTCTGGGTTCCATAACATCAATGGTGCTGGGAAGAAGCAGCTATCCTGAGACTTGTAGGGATGTTAACATAGACACTTCTTGACAGGCTCCTATAAGCACTTTATTTTCTTCCACAGGAGGGACGAGAATAATTTTGAAAGAGATGCAGTTCCTCCTGAACCGCCTGCCAAGAGACTGTGTACTATCAGCCCTGCTCCTCGGCATAGTCCAGCCCTCACTGTTCCCCTTATGAATGCTGGGGGCCAGTTCCATCCTACTCCACCACCTCTTCAGCACTACACGTTAGAAGACATTGCAACTTCTCACCTGTATCGGGAACCAAACAAGATGCTAGAACACCGAGAAGTTCGTGAGAGGCACCACAATCTTAGTAAGTGATCTCAACAGCATGACAATGCTTTAATCATGAAGAAATTCACAGATTGCTTTCCTATTCAGTGATGAAAGCCAAATAATATCATTGTTGCCTTTTTCTGTTGATAAGATGATGCTATGTAGCTGAATATAGTGACACATACTCTGATTCCAATAATGTAGAGGCTAAGGCAGAATGATTAACTTACAGTCAACTTCAGCTGCCTAGTGAGTTTTCAGGTAGCCTGTATTATAAATAAAAACGAGTGAAAAGGCTGGGCATGGTGGCACACATTTATTATCTTAGCAGTCAGGAGAATCACCCCAAGTTTGAGGCTAGTTTGATCTACATGAGTCCCAGGACTGTCCAGCTAATTTGGCTCTCTCTACATGTGTAATCTAATGGAAATTGCATGGAATCTGAGAATAATAACTTCTGAAATGAATGAACACAACATTACCATCTCTGCTCTTTTGTTATGTTTGAAATGCCTGAAGCATGGGACTATGTTAACTATTAAATTTCAGAATAAACACTTATTAATTTATTATATATAAGTACACTGTATCTGTCATCAGACACAACAGAAAAGGGCATCAGATCTCATGACAGATGATTGTGAGTCCCCATGTAGTTGCTAGAATTTGAACTCAGGACCTCTGGAAGAGCAGCAGTCAATGCTCTTAACCACTGAGCCACAGCCCGAGATCAGTTTTTAAAAGAGCTTTTTATCACATTCTCTTCTGGAGTTTTAAGTGCTCAGTATCTATCTGCCAGGGTGAAGGAAAACACACACACACACACACACACACACACACACACACACACACACCTGCCATTTTGTAGGGTTTCCCTTACATTCCAGCTTTAGTGGTACCTTGGAGAGAACACAATGATTCTTTCTCATTCTGACTTAGGCTAACAAGCATCTTCCCAAGACATAAACCTCAATAGGGCATCAGGCATCATGCCATTCTTACTGAACGGTGAAGGCCATGAGAGATTTGTCTCCATGCATTTAGAGTCTCAGCTATGCTTCATTATTTGATTCAGTCTTTATAGAAAGTCCAACCAGTCATTTCTTCATACAAAGAATACCAAAGCAGCTGTGGCCAGTGTTACATAACTGGTAAGTTGTCTTGACAAGATTCTGCTCCTAAGCTGCTTTCTGGAAGTTGAATTTGGCTATATTGGGAACAGATGATGATACACACCTTCCTTGGCATCCAGTTCTTATTCTCCCATGTCTTGTTCTTTAGCTGTTAAAAACTGGATTTGGGGGTGGGGGCACTCAGCAAGATGGCCCAGTGAGTAAAGGCACTTGCCATTTAAGCCTGGGGACCTGAGTTTGATTCCTAAAGAGAATTAACTCCACATAGTTGTTCTCTAACCTCCATTTGTCATCATGATGCACGTACAGATACAACAACAATAGCAATATTAAATTATTTTAAGAATTACTCCTTCATATGTAATGTTTGCTATTAGAGAAAAGAATGGTGAAATGTAAGTGTAACTATTTTGTTAGATTTTTTTTTTTTTTTTTGTATTTCTAATTAATTTAGGAAAAACTCTTTACATCTGGAAGTGTACCTTGAAAAAGACTGTTAGTCACCTTTCATGCTGAGGCCACCAGACTCAGACTTCTGTTTTCCCTAGACCTATTTAGACATGTCTGCCCTATTATACTGGTTCTCATTCATCAAACCATCACTTGCCTGTCCCCTCAATTTAATCAATAAGTCTACTCCCATTATTCTCCTAAAATGAAATCTATGGACACTATAGTATATCTAGATTCATAATTTTAGGGTCAATAGTCTATGTAAAACATGGAAAAGGAATTTACAATAAAAAGTACTAGTTCTTAGGCATAGCTATTTTAGAAGATAGCAATGAAAAATACAGGGTTTAGAGTACCACAGTAGTAGAACACAGTCTAGTTCTCTTGCCTCTGTAGTAGAGTTACAAATGTGTGCTACAACATAGTCTTAGTCTGTGTTCTCCTGCTATGAAGAGATACCCGATCACAGCAATTCCCATAAAAGAAAGCATCTAATCGGGGCTTGCTTATAGCTTTCAACCTTTAGTCCATTATCAGCACGACAGCAATCAGGGGAACATGGTGCTGGAGAGGGTCTATAGATATAGATCCAAAGGCAGGAAGAGAGCCACTGACCCTGGCTCAGGCTTTTGACACCTCAAAGCTCACCTATGTTGACATACTTCCTCTTAAAAGGCCACACCTTTCAAATAGTGTTGCTTTCTGGTGACTAAAAATTCAAATATGGGGGCCATTCTCACTCAAGTCATAACAACATCCAACTCAACAGACTATCTGCTATTTTATCTTGTAGAATGTTGGCTATGGAATGGTGTGTGAACAACGGAAAGGGATGTGATAACTCCTGAATACTTAGAAGCTTTGCTGTCTTCATGCTTATGAACTATCTGTTCTTTTTCCTGATATAACGTGTTGCAGTTTGTGGTTGCTTTTCTTTTCTGATATGAGTACAAACTCTTTATTGGTTGGTATTCATTGGTTTTGTCCTTTTGTGGGTCTCACACCAGTTATGGTAACTTCATTAGTAGTTTGCTCTAAATTGATACAGTGATGTGTATTGATAGAATTCAGTTGCTCTGTATTCTTTAAATGTGGTCTCTTGTTTCTAACAGGTCTCAATGGAGGCTATCAAGATGAGTTGGTAGACCACCGTCTGACAGAAAGGGAATGGGCTGATGAATGGAAACATCTTGATCATGTAAGAACCGCAGTATATTTCATTTTCCCAAGCCCATTTCACTTTTAAATCTTCATGCTTTGTTTCACGTTTTCTGTTTGTTTGTTTTTGTAGTTTGTGGGTTTGCTGTGTGGGTAGTTTGTGCAGTGTGTGTCTCTGAGTGCTCGTATCCATACTTACACCGTGACATGAATGTGGAGATTAAGATAGATACTCATCTTGCTTGACAGGAAGCACCCTTACCCACTGAAGCAATTTCTCTCTCTCTCTCTCTCTCTCTCTCTCTCTCACACACACACACACACACACACACACACACACACACACACTTCTGTTTTTTTACTTTCTATTCAGGCATGTATCACTGCATCTAGCTCCTAATCCTTCATTTTTGATTTTTCAAGACAGGCCTTTTCTGTGTAGCTTTAGAAGCTCTTGATGCTTAAGTACTACCAGTAGTTCTTGGGTGCTTGAAGTGAACATGACTTTTTAACAGAAGTTGTTTTAGTGAGGGGCCCTTTTTTTCCTTCTTCCGATTGTTTATCCATCCTTGATTTTAGTGTTTTTTGTTTATGTTTCTCATCTCATCTCTGCTTCCCTGTCTCTCTGTTTTAGGCCCTGAATTGCATTATGGAAATGGTAGAGAAAACGAGGCGCTCCATGGCAGTTCTGAGGCGCTGTCAGGAATCTGATCGTGAAGAACTTAACTATTGGAAAAGGCGATTTAATGAAAACACGGAGTTGAGGAAAACTGGGACTGAGTTGGTCTCTAGGCAGCACAGCCCTGGGAGTACAGATCCTCTCAGCAACGGTAAATAGAGAGAGGGAATATAAAAAAAGCAGCAACTTCCATTCCGCCTAAATTGAGTTTTATGTTTTTGTTTGTTCTGTGGTTTGGTTTGGTTTTTGAGACTCTTTACTACATAACTTAAGCTGGACTCAGTTAATGTTGGGTTTGTGTGGGGTATGTGAGTGTGTAGATAAGAGGACAACTTAGAGTCAGTAATCTTCACACATTGTGTGTTCATATTCTTACCTGCTGTCTATCAACTATCCTTCCCATAATTCCTTTTATAAGGTTTGTTCAAGCTGTTCACAGGCTCAGGGAAGCAAGCTTACCTGTTTCTAAAGAACATACATAGAGAGATGCAGAACACAAGGTCTGGGGAAAGGAGCACAGGGTTTCTCTGGACCTGCCACACTCAAGAATTGCACAGTTGTGCTAACCAGCTTTCTGGATTCTGTACCTTATGACTATATCATTGCAGTTGAATTACAGTGGACTGGGTAGGGAAAACAAGGGTGGCCTGTGTACATTGGTGGGTTTTGCTATTCTGCAGAATTTCTTCTCTAGGCAATGAGGCAGGAACCCCCACCGTGTGTGTGTGTGTGTGTGTGTGTGTGTGTGTGTGTGTGTGTGTGTGTGTGTGTAAAATCACAGAAGCATACATTAAAACAGTTTTGATATTGTTGGGTTTGGTTTTCAAGATGTTTCTCACTCCATAGCCCAGGCTGATGCAAACATCAGCCCTGCATCTGCTTAGATTACAGCATGAACAGCCATCCACAGCAAATCCTATGGTTTTTGTTATGTCCAGTTCCAGTATAGAAAGCTTTGTTAGTGGTTGGGCACAGGCTAGTGCTTTTGTAGTCTGCCTTGAGGAGGAGAAATTTAGGCTCCAATGGACAAGATTGTTAGTTGCCAGAAACAATAGATGACACCTGAACTTTGGTGACCGGGTGTTCCCTAATGGTGAGCATTTGCCGGGCTGAGCAGTGGCCTGGCTTCAGTCCATCAGTACAAAGATCAGTAAGAGAGAAAGAAGAGAGTACTGACTATGTCATATCACCACTAGGTACTTTGATGGTTATGTTCACCATATTCCTTCTTGAAGATATTTACCTCACTTTGCTTTCTTTCCCCAGTTACCCTCCATTGCTTAGAAACTATATCCAAAGGTCAGCTTAGACAAAACTATGTTATTCATGTTGAAGCAGCATAAATGAACAGGATACATTCAGGAAGCCAGAGCTATCCCCCAAAATGTTCCATCACTTTCACCAGAAGCAGAAAAAATGTCCTATCCAAAAGGCACAGCTGAATGACAGGCCATCTGTGATCACACTCTTTCTCCACCCACCCACTTAAAGCTCCCAAATGTTCATCAAGGAGAATGAATTTCTTATTTCAGTGCTAGCATTTTCCATGCAGGACAGCTGTTAGTTTCAAAAATTTAGACGGAATGCCAGCATTAATAATGTGTGTCCTATCCTAAATAGACTCTCCTCATTGACAGGCATGGCTTTTGAGCCAGCTATTAGTTGTACTGTCTTATGTGAGATAATCTAGTATATGAAGAACCAAACAACTTACACACAGACACAAAACTTTGATTAAAATTTTCAGAACCAGTCGAGGCTAATTATCAAGTAATTCTTACAAATCTGAATCCTTGCAAATAGTCTCTGCAGCAGCACAGAGATCCTTGTCTAAGTTCAGCATCTACAGTTACATATATGCCATCCATGAGTGTGTGTGTCCAACTGAGGTGGCAGAGTGCAGGCTGACAGCACTCACTAAAACACACTGTGTACTGTCTCTGCTTCACACAAAGCACCCTTAACTTGAGGGTCTATCTGGGATGACCATTTTGTCTAGTGTACCTGGACAGTTCTTATTTGTTTCTATGACCTGTTACCCACACCTCACTTTCAAAATGAAGACAATTTGCATGATAAATTCTAGTTATTGTAGGTTTCGTGCTTCATGGATCCAATGGTTCCTATTAAAATTTTGAGAAAATTACCAACATGTCTGATTTAAATTGTGATAGATTAATTGGCACAGTGTTTACTTAAGATGCACTGAGCCCTGGGTTTAATCTCTAGCTCTAAATAAACTGGATATGGTCTTAGTCCACACCTGGGATTCCAGCATTTGGTAGGCAGAGACAAGAGTTTCAGAAGTTCAGTGTTAGCCTGGGCTTCGTGAGAACCTATGTGAAAGGAAGGGGAGGGAAAGAAGGGAAAACTTGGTAGGGTAGGAGCTAAAGAAATGCTTCAGTGACGTAGAGGTGCATGCCTTTAATCCCAGCACCCAGGAGGCAAAGACAGGCAGATACCTGTGAGTTGGAGGACAGGGTGATCTACATAGTTAATTTCCAGGACAGCTGTTACACAGAGGAAAAATAAAATCCTGGACAGGACTCTGAGTGGCTCACAACCACTTATAACTTCAGGATATATGTGCTAAATATACTTGTGGTCAGAGGAAAACTTGATCTGCCAGTCTCTGCTTCCTTCATGAGGAATTAAAAGCATGTACTACCATGCCCAGTTAAATGCTATTTTATAAGTAATTGTAGTATGTAAATGTCATGCAAAAGCACTTTGGAAGCTGAGGCAGGACGATTTTTAGTTTGAAGCCTCCCCCCTGAATTGTAACATACTGAGACTTTATCCCCAGTCCCTCCAAAAAACCAGATCAAAGATAATATTGCAGAAATGCTTTCTTCTTTCCAGTTTTAAGAAAGTTTCCCCAGTTTTTTGTTTTGACATTTTTAGTCTGAATTTATTGGCACAACCCTATAATCCCAGCTACTCAAGAGGCAAAATCCAGAGGATGAGCTCAAGGCTTACCCGAGCTGCAAAATTCAAGGACAGCTTGAACAACATTGGCACACTGTCTAAAAGTGACGAGTGACGGGAGCCAGGGGAGATTTCTAGCCAAGATACACTGAATTCATGTCTGTGATATCCCTATTTTATGTGGCCCACTGGTGGAGCACTTACTTATCAAGAATAGGAGCCTGGGTTTGATTCTTAACACCATAAAAAAATGTTAAATTCATATAATTAGATATAAAGTTCAGTATACTGTTTTATAATTATTCTGAATGTTTTATATCAAGCAAGCATACTTATTTGGATCTAGGCAGTAAAAGAAGTTTGATGAAAACTTCTTGTATCTTAATTTAAAATCGTGTGTTGGAGCTAGGGATCATTGTTGAGTATTGCCTAGCATATATGAGATCTTGGGTTTTGAATACTGATTAAAGCAGCTTCTGACACCTTGCTCTTTTATTTCTCTTGGGTAGATTCTCAGCGGGAATTCACCAGTAGGCCAGCAACAGGATATGTGCCTGTGGAGTTTTGGAAGAAAACAGGTGTGTATCTGTCTCCAGGAAGTCTGTCTTTACTTACTAGTTAATGCAAGCTGGGCATTTATATACTAGGGAAAAGTTTGTAACTAGCCTTTCAACTGTCCATAATGTCCTCCTCATGGAACTGTTGGCTTCTCCTGCTGGACCCTGGCTGATTACCTCTCCAGGGCCGAACTGCATGTTTGATCCTTGGCACATCAGGAGTTTGGAATGGTCCCCTCCAGGTTTCTTATAGCCTTCTACTGGTTTCCATTGAACTATGCAGTGCCTAGCTCTTCATTTTAACAGAAGTTGAATTTATTCCTGCGTGGTTTCCTGGCTAATATCATAATGTGTTCACCCTGCCACCACATTTGCTTAATTCTGTTTTGTTTTAATTTTTTTTGTGTTTGGATACCACAGTGTAGAGAAACGGAGGGTATCTGCAGTCTCAGTTCTTGATTTCTACCTTTTAAAACCCATCTCTTGTTTGCTGCTTTGAACACCAAGCTAGCTCTTACAATGAATTCTCTTTCCACTTCTGTCTTCCTATGGAATATGCTTCAAAGCATACTTCCACATACTGCCTGCGCCCTGCCATTGTGAGCTGGTAGATGCCAACTTGTTGTTGGGCCAACTAGGTCTAAGTCCTCAATTTGCTACAGTGTTCTCTGTGACCTTAGACAATCTCTAGTAAGACAGCTATCCAAACTATGATTTTGGTTTGATTTGATTTTAGCCTTAGTCTCATGTTTCCTTGTGGACTTATAGATGTTTTATAGTCACATTCTCTTTTGGCTAAAACCCTTGTCATATGGAGTGTCTTCAGCCAAGCAAGGTGGATCAGGGAGGAAGGGTGGGATCTGGACCAAGCAGTCCATGTTTTTCCAAGTTCCCCGTTGTTGGTTGCACCTGTCCAAGCACTTCAGCCATCTCACATCCATGCTTTCTTTTTGTGCCCATTCCATGGCCACAGCTGCCATTGTCCCATACCCACACACCCAGACCACCCTGGCTGCTCAGCCCCCAAGTACCTGTTTTACAAATTCAGAGACTTTTCTCTCAACTGAGTCACACCCATTTTTCCACCTGTTTTCTTTCTCATTGTATACCATTCTAGAAGTTCACATTTCCTTTAGAAAATAAAATATTAAAAACACCTTTTGATCCTCTTGCTCTTGTAGAGTTGGCAGCCTTTGTCATTGAAAGTCTTGTCTCATTTTGGCATAAGGCATCTAAGCCATTGGGGTACTTGATCCCTACAGAAGGATGGATGGTGTCTGCTTACTGATGTCTTCCCAGCTTTACCACAGCATATGCTTCCATGTCTGTACCTAGCATTTGCGTGGCTGCTTTAGGAATAATGTATGGGAAGGCTTCACGACATTCACCCCTGCATCTCTTGTTTAACGCTTTTTCCTTAGCAGTACTGTGGTTGGCTAGTTGAGTGTGCTGGCACATGCCTACAGATAATCTCACTGCTTGGGAAGCAGAATAGGATTGTGACAAATTTGAGACTAGCCCAGGCTGTATAGTGAAAACCTATCAAACCCTACCTCTTCTGCCCCACTTCCCACTCCCACCCCCTAATGCTGTGGATTGGAAGGGAAAAGATTTCTCTGCCAGTTGATTTTACTGTTGCTTTCTTCCAGAAGAAGCTGTGAATAAGGTGAAAATTCAGGCCATGTCAGAGGTACAAAAGGCTGTAGCTGAGGCAGAGCAAAAAGCCTTTGAAGTGATTGCAACTGAAAGAGCCCGAATGGAGCAAACCATAGCGGATGTCAAACGGCAAGCTGCAGAAGATGCTTTTCTGGTCATCAATGAGCAAGAAGAGTCCACAGAGGTCAGAGCTACACTGGGCTATAGGCTGGGCTGGGTGGCTGAAGGGGAGCAAGCCCACTGCTTGCCACTGAGGTACTGGGTAGAAAGAGTCTACTCTTGAATTAGATGATGGGATTTTTAGCCATTACCAGGAGACTTTTTTCTTACTTGAAGATAATACTAAAACCATTCTTTTGTATTCATAACAGTGTATCGCACATACATACACACACATTTTTAGCTTCCATGAAGTAGAATTTGTCCCATCGTGTGATGATGACCAGCAGTGATAGAGTAGGCTCACTGTGTGCAGATGTAGATACCCAGCAATAGATGTAGTGGTCTCACTGTGTGCAAGTAGATACCTGGATGTGTATGTATACTTTCTTTCTAGTCCTCACAGTAATCTCATTGGGTAGATGTTGGTTCTAAATTTACAAACAGGGCAGATAATGTAGACCGCCCTATACCCTACCCAGGGCCCAGGATCCAATACAGAGTTCATATGACTGGGTACACATAGGAGAAGGCAGGTAGATAATAAAGAAAGAAGGATGTTAGAGAACCAATCATATCTCTTTGTGTACGTGCAAGTACGCATGCACACTCGCGCACACACACACACTACTGGGGATTACTTAGGGCCTTGGATACATTTGACAAGTGTGTTGCTTTTTAACTGCATCACAGTCTTTTAATTTTGAGTCAGGGCCTCACTAAGTTGATAAATCTTTCTCTAGAGGAGCTGGAACTGAAGGGGCATGTATTAAGCCTTAGCACTAGTATATTTGAATTCAACAAACGTTTTTCAGGTGGTAGTGATGGTTGTTGTTGTTTGTTTGTTTGTTTGTTTGTTTGAGACAGGGTCCCTTTGTTTATCCCTGACTTTGTTTATCTGGAACTTGTTATGTAAATTAGGCTGACCTCAAACTAAGAGCTTTCTGCCTCCCAAGTGCTGGTATCGATCAAAGTTGTACACCACTACACCCTAACTCCCAGCTTGTAACCTTTTTGAGACAGGGTGTTTATATATATTGCCCAGTCTGGCCTGGTGCTGTGAATCCAGGTTGGTCTGGAAACTAAAGGCAATCAATCCTGAGTGCAGAGATTGCAGATGTGTACCACTGTACTAACCTTCTTATTTTAGTCATTTTTTTTTTTTTTAGGCTTAGGACATAAGGAATAAGACTGTAGGAGCTGTAATTTTAAGCAACAAACTAAGTAGCCAGCGTGAGATTTTGGCAAATTTGTATTTCAAAAGGAAGAATATACAGCCTAAAGTTTTGTTGAGTTTGCATTGGACCAGCAATGCTGATTCTCTTACATTTCATCAGAAAAGTCCTTCTTGCAGTTTCTCCATTTCATAAGTTGTGTAACATGGAAGAAGCACGCCACTCCCACCTCGTCTGCACACTGGCTTTGCATTATTAAGGAATCCGTTCTCTATGGGATGTTTAGCTGCCTTGTCCTATTGGCCTGGTAGCTTTTAGGGAGATAAACTGAGTTTACAGTATGGTACTGTTCAGTTCATAAGGGCTTTTCTGTGATGTGTAACCAACAGCAGCTTTTATGTCTGCAACAAAACCCTAGATCCAGGCTGCTTCCTTGCCTGTGAGATAGAGGGACAAGAGTCTCTTATCACCTTGTCTCTCCCACAAGGCACATTCTGTCTCCATCTCCAGTTTTCTGACAAACACAATAAACTAGCAATTAACAATGAAGAGGAAAGTTTTCCTCCTGTGGTCCAGAGCTGTCCAGAGGTCTACTTGGAACCTGAGGCTGTTTTTAAGCCACAGGTAATTCTGATACAGATCATATAGCTGGGAGCCTCTGCTTAACAAAAAAAGATTCTAGGGCTGGAGAGGTAGCTCAGTGATTAAGAGCACTGACTACTCTTCCAGAGGTCCTGAGTTGAATTCCCAACAACCACATGGTGGCTCACAACCATCTATAATGAGATCTGATGTCCTCTTCTGGTGTGTCTGATGACAGCTACGGTGTACTTATATGTAATAAATAATCTTTTTAAAAAAGAAAATTCTAGAATCACAGTTCTGACCTCAGAAGGTTCATAACCTTTGCACACTAACCACAGAACACTACTGACCTATGTCTATATCTCAGGTTTTGAGGAATGCTAGTTTGAAGTGTTACTAGACGATAAACATTTTGCCTTTTTTTATTTGGAGCAAGGGGTTGTTCTAGAGATAGTCTTGTAGGCTGGCCTTGAATTCACTGTAAGGCCAAGGCTTACCTTGAGCTCCCAACTCACTTGCTGCCATCTCTAAATGCAGGAATTAATGGCAGCAAGGACGGAAATGTTGGTGGCTTGGTGCTGTGACCGAGTTCTCAGGTACCCTTACAGACACCTGGAGGCAGCCTATATAGGTAGATCCTGGCTTCTTCCTCACAAGTAGCATCATTTTGCTGAGGTGTTGCTCATCGGTGGCCCATCAGACTCACAGTGTTTTGCCTGAAGATGTGTAAATGTAGCATAATTATATCCATTCTCTAGTTCTGTCCTCTGAGGCTGGTAGTGTTGGAAAGATTTACTGTCCCTATAGTAACATTTCTCAAGAAGCATGGGTTAGAAGAGATCTATAGCTTGTTCTGATGTACTTTGAAGTAAATCTATATGTAGATTATTTGGGCCTCAAAAAATCTACTTCTCAAGCTTTTTGAATATCCAGCCCTTTGATATTCTAGCCTTAGCACATATGCCTCAGTTTTCCCATCTTAACAATGCTGGGAAGGAGCCAATAAGCCTGTTTTATACACTGATCAAGCATCCTGAGTTCAAAAGGAAGGCTGTCTTCCCAAGCAGGCTTTGAGATGGGCCTCTGCCATTGTAGTGTTCCTTGTGGGTGAAAGGCTAGTTATTTTGTTGTTCATAGTTTCACCATGCTACAACATTACCAGTGGGTCTTGGGTGTCTTCAGGTATAGATTCACATATCACTAGTATTAATGCTGAGGCTACACGGGGCTGGCATTTTTTTATGTTATCTTTGCTCCCAGCCACCTGGGGGAGAGGTAAGTTTTATATTTAATGACTGTATGCTGTTTTCATGGCTGCTCCTTGAGCCTGCATGAAACTTCTTGGTTTTACATTCTGTGTTATAATTACTATTTATAGGTGCCATTTCTGCTAAGCCTCAGGATTGTTTACCCCACTCATAATAAATGTAACAAGTAGTAAGAAAACACTCAAGAGTCCAGGTCAGGGACTCCGGGGCTGAGTGGCCTTGAGAACAGACTACAGTCTCTTCTCAGCCCATCTGCTCTGTGACATAAGAATGAGGTCAAAGGAGGCAGCAGCATGGTCACCCCTCTTCATCGTCCTGCTTCCCTGGACAGTAACTTTGGAGAAAAGTCTTTTTCTATATTCCTTTAAAAGTCTTAAAAGATCAAATATTGTCAATATAAACAGTGAAGATGGCTCCTCCTTTGGGAGCTATAGAAAATGTTTGTTAAAGCTCATATATGGATATATGCTCTTCAGAAGGTAGTTGTGGGACCTTGGTCCAGGTGACACATACCTGTGATCCTGGCATTTGGGAGGGAGAAGCAGGAGGATCAAGAGTAAAAGGTCATCCTCAGAGACTTAACCCACAGGCCTGTAGCTCCACAGCCCTTGCTGTACTATGCAGATGACAAGTGACAGTGGCAAGCCTGCCTTTCAAGAAGTCAGCAGCCACTAACCGATGCCTGTGTCTTGCAGAACTGCTGGAACTGTGGCCGGAAAGCCAGCGAGACGTGCAGTGGCTGCAATATTGCTCGCTACTGTGGTTCCTTCTGCCAGCATAAGGACTGGGAGCGGCACCACCGCCTTTGTGGCCAGAGTCTACATGGCCACAGTCCCCACAGCCAGAGCCGGCCACTGCTCCCTGGAGGGCGGGGCTCAGCCAGGTCTGCTGACTGCAGTGTGCCCAGCCCAGCCCTGGACAAGACCTCAGCTACCACCTCACGGTCCTCAACACCTGCCTCTGTGACAGCCATTGATGCCAACGGGCTCTGAGCTACAGACTCCACTTTCCCTGAAGATCCCTCCACATGGCAGAATGCTTGCACCAATCAGCTGGCTGTTAGAACAAATAGCTGTTGGGTCATCAGCAAGAAAGGAAGTGGCAGGAAGCATCCAAGAGGCACTCCACAGCTCTGGGATTTGCCACGTGTCCTTGGAAGAACTAATTCTCTGCACACAGGAAGTAGCTTGAGCTGCTTCCTTCATGGCTTTCCTGAGGTTACTCTTCCAGCTAAGCTGGCATAACCAGCCCCTTCTCAGTGTGTACACCAGCTCCCTCTGACTCATTATGTCAGCAGATTGTCAGTAGTGTTCCAGCAGGCACCAGTGTCCAGCCCACACTGTCCATAGTCGAGGCCTGAAGGCTGGTAGCAGGCTTAGGAGGCGGCCCTTCCTTTCCCTGCCTTCAAACAGTTCCTTGAGCCTCATATTCACCCTCAGGTGACACTGATTGGCCTAAAAGAGACTTGGGTAGCACAAAAGCAGTACTCGGACTCCTCCCTGAGCCACTCAGAGCTGTTAAGATGCTCAGAAATGCAAGAAAGAAGTCACTGTTTCAGTAAAATCTCCAGTAATGATAAAAAATTAAATTAGTCTTCCCAAGCATCATGGATCATTTTGGACAAGATTTTCCAACCTGGCTGTCTTCGTTAGTTTGGAACCCACCCTCCCCAACTCCAGTGTTTCTCTTGATTTTGCTTGTGCTAAAAATAATCTCCATCGCATGGATTGGTCTGAGAGAGGATAAAACCATTGTGTTAGTCTTCTCTGAGCATGTTGGCCAAACTAAAATGTTCAATGGATCCTTGGAAATGCAAAACCCTCTGCCACTGCTTGACTGTTTAAAACAGTCACCTTGTTCTATGTGTCCTTTTCTCTCTTGGACTATGCATGTCTGGATCCTTGGGGGTGTCTCCTGCTCATAGGTTCTGCTTGGCACCTGTTTAAGCAGTGCTTCTGACCCTGATGGGATTATTCGCACCTGGTTTTGACACCACCTCATGGGTGTATTTATAAGGTGGACATTCTTGGCATCCTTTTTCTGTGCTATGTGTTTGATAGTGTCCCTCACAGCTCAGAGTTTATGAACAATGGGAACCGTTTTTGAAGATCCTGACCTGTTTTTCTTCCCATCTTCAGGAACTTTTCCAGTTACCTGATTCTCCAAATAAAAATTGGAGACATTGATCCATTAGTCATTACTGGACCCTATTGATCAAGCCAAGTACTGCTCACATCTTTTTCCTTGCCATCTGGTTTGTTAGTTGCCAGCACCTTGCCGTGGCCACTCAATATATTCCAGCATCCTTTTGCCCAGTGCAGTCAATTGGGATAAGTTATTGCCTTTGATCCTGTTTGCTTTTAAAAGCTGTGGTCACTTTTTGTACAGTGACCAAGTCAGAATGCTAGCCCTTACCCCATAAAAGTATGGATGTATTGTCATTGAACACAGTTCTGGCTGACTTAACAATACTGAGTCCCTATCTTACTGGAACAAGGGTTTTCAGACTTAGAAACTTAGACAACTTAGACCTTTAAAATCATGTTATTGTAGCATAGAATACCCAAGACCTACTGCTTGCCAGACAGCCTAGTACAGCCTGGCCTCCCTGGTCCCATCCAGTAAGTCTAGTATCCCAGCCACTGTGGACAACTTTGTTTTACTAGGTAGAGTTATTAGTACCAGCACTTGTCCATACTCTCAGACACAAAACTGTCAAGAAGATCACAGGATTCTGTGAATCTCAGAATGTCTCCTGGGTCAGTTATTAGTAAATTAGATGAACACCTTTTAAGTGTTAAAATCTTTTTGCCACATAACTACCCCAGATTGCTGGAATAAAGAGCTAGAACCAGTACACTAGTACTTACCAGGTCAGAGATAAGTTTGTGCAGCAAAGGTTTGGGATACAAAATCTAGCCTACCTTTGTGGGCTACATGGTCGGCCTGACAGATTCCAAGTTTCTGTAGTGCTGTTGGGGACCACTTGGCTTCTGTGTCCTGCCCCAGGTTTGTTTACAGACCAGACAGTACCTTACACTATATAGTTCAGCTCTCAGACTTGTCACTGTTCTTGCTTCTGGTCAGCATGACTCTCAAATGGCATCTGCTTAGGACTTGCTTTCCAGATGTAAGGAGTTCCTTTCCACAGTTCTCCAAATCCTCCCTAGGCAGAGGTTGGAGTTACAAGTGAGTCCTGGTTCCCCACTTTATTTCTAGTCTGCTTATATGACCTACTACCATTAGACTTCGAGTGAGCATAAAGCTTCTCTTTATGCTCAGAAGTCTTGACCACAAAAATGGTCAGGGCTTGGTCATCCTGTACCAAGTGAGGGATAAAACTGCAGAAACTAGACATCAGAAGTAGCCAAACTGGGAGCTGTGTATGCACCGTTCTTCACTCCAGCGAATGGTAAAAACTTGTTGAAGCTAGGTTGTGACTGGCTTATTTGGTAGCGTGGTTAGCATGGATTTGATTTGATTGCCAGCATGACCTAAACCAGCCGTGGTGGTGCATTCCTATAATCCTAAAACTTGGGAGGTGGAAGCAGAAAGACCAGAAGTTTAAGATTATCTATAGCTGCTTAGCAAGTTTGAAGCCAGCCAGAGTTACATGAGACCTATCCCACAAAAAGTCTGCAGCTCCTTCACATTGGCTTGTGCAGGGAGGTGGTGGTGAGGACACAGGCTGAATGGCTTTTTTCCTGAGGTATAAAGTTATGTGCTGCCATGAATCTGCATGGAACAACCTGTCTGCCCACCTGAGGTCTGTCCAGGCGTTGGTTTTCAATCTTGTGTAACATGGACGGACTCCTTTACCCATTTGATTCCCAGGAAGTGCTTCTTCACATCTTGATGTCAGCTTTACCATTTTTAGCTTCCAAAGCGGAAGTATACATCTCATTCATATTCTCGTCACCTTCTCATAGAGAGTGGTTCTGGAGACGATCTCAGCAGGTGTGTGAGGCCTCAGCTTAACTGCAAGTGTGTGTTAGTGGGTCTCCCTGGAGCATAAGGAATGAGCAGATGGCCTTCGTTCTGGAAACTACAGACAGGATTGTGGGTTGAATAAACCTTTACAAATAGGACACATCTTGGAGGCTTACTTCAGAACTGGACTGGAACCAAGGTCTAGCCAGTGTACTTTGATGAATGTTAGCTATTTGCAGAGAACTGGGTGGTGGCATGTTTGAACCAAATGTGAAAAAAGCCAGAAGGAACGCTGTTGGAAGATTCTTGATCCAGCAGCTGCTTAACAGAGCCTGGCCACTCAAGTATATTCCTTTAAAGCCAAAATGCTGACTACCTGCTTCTGCCTCATGTTGACACCCATTTCCAAAGATGATGGAGCAAGTGTGAGCCAGGAGGAAGCTGAGCCCAAGAGGTGGTACTTCCTACTCAGACCCTGTCTTGTCAGGCCTCCAGCTGCCCAGTGTAAACTGTCAATGCTTAAACCAAAAAGGGCATATGCAGCTGGTGTCTGTCAGGGACAATCCAGTCCCTGGCTTGTAGTTGCCTAGAAGAAGCTACAACAATTCAGTGAATAGTTAAAGTGCTGTTTGATATAAGGCCTTCGTTCCACTCCTGTGGCTTTCCAAGTTCCTGATGAGGCTACAAAGGCTCCATCCATACAGAAAACCAATAATGTAAATAAAAGCCAATCCTGCAAGCATGGTTTGCAGAGGCGGGTGATGAATGTGAAGCCACCCGCGGGATGCATTTGAGTCTGGTTTTTCTGTGCTTTGTCATTGACTCAGTAGGAACTTTTGTTACTCAACTCTGTGCATAACTTATTTAATGTACTGTATAAATGAACCAAAACTGTTAAATATGTATTTAGTTTGTTCTACTTAAAGTAGTTAATAAAAATGCTATATTCCTTTTCTGACTCAAGCTGGACTAGACCTGGGGAAGATGGTACAATGGTGAAGTGCAAATGGCCTGCCTCAGGCTTTGGGGTTGTCATGTGGACAGTCTCCCCCTCCCCCAAGGTCTTTGAAGGACTCTAAGCATCCTTGCTATGGCCAAAAGATCATGGGATGGGAGGTAAGGACAGGAAGGAGGTCGACTGCTAAGGAGATATTAACACAGAAGTCCTAGAGTGCTTGCAGTTGGACCCCTCCGTGATGACAGCCACCTTCATCAGGTGACAGCAATAACAGCAATAGCCTTGTTTCCTCGCACTCTGCTTCATTGAGCCATCTCTTAGTAATAACATCCAGCCACAGAATGGAGATGAGTATTTTTTTCCCAAGTAACTGCTATTTTCTTACAAGATTTTAACATTAACAAACTTGGACTTGTGAGATTTTTATGTCCTTTGGCACTAAATCTTAATTTCACTGATGTTGAAGGTTTGTAATTTAAGGCAGTATTTTTCTTCCAAGCTTCATTCAGCTTCATTTTCTAGTATCCAGTGCCCTCTGGAGGACAAAAGAGGGCCTGCTGCTTCTGCTTCCAAGAGCTAATTCCTATGGGGTGATCCTCTGACTGCTTTTGTTTTCTGGATTTCAGCCTTTTCTGAGACCACCTCTATCCCCTGAGTTCAGATGATGTTTTCTGGGTACATTTAGGAAATTCAAGAACAGCTCAGGATTTAGTCTTTTTTCTTTTCTTTCTTTCTTTCTTTTTTTTTTTTTTTTTTTTTTTTTGTACTTGACTCTACCTTGTTTTGACATCCCCTAGACCCCAAGGTTTGGCCTTGGCACATTGTGGGACTAAGTAAAACCTTTCATCATCCCTACATTAGCTAAGATGCTCCCACCCAAGGATGCCCACTTTCAATGCCTTCCTCACTTCACTGCACCAGAGCAAAACATGTAACTACATCGTCTCCTATAATATGGGGGTGATAGCAGCACCTACCCCTGAGTTGTGAGGGTAAAATGTGATCATAAGAGCCAAGTTGTGTTTGTGGGATTAGCTTTCAAGCTGCAATCCTAAAGAATATAGGGTACATAGTTATGGATTGGGTGAGGAACTGGAACAGAAGCACCAAGTGGAGTGGGGAGAGGAGCTAATATTAAGAGCCATTTGAAAAGTTGTATGGAAATCTAATACATACAGTAGGAGTTTCCAAACATACACATATATGAAAGTAATCTAAATGAAATCAAATAACTGGCTCCCTTCACCAGATGAAACTTAAAATACTGATGTGAAATCTAACTGAGCTGTTGGCCAAAGGGGTCCCATGGGAATTCCCAAACAACTCAGGCTGCTGCCAAGACTACCAGTTCTTCTCCACAAACTGCTGGGAAGGCCCCATTACTGAAGACAACACCAACATAACTCAACAGGGAACCATTGAGCTGAGGCCTACATACAGCCTTCACCCTACTCAGTAGTAGGCCAGTCTCTGAGCTCAAGGCCAGACTGATAGAGTTCTTCGGGACAGGCAATGCTACACAGAGCAACCCTACCTCAAAAAATGTGACAGAGTAATGGCATTCTGCTCGACTAGATTAGTACCTTGCTTCATCAGCCAGGGAACCGTGGGAAAAAGAGGCTAAGAGAGTACAAAGGCCTGAGGGTATGGAGGACATAGACCCTCTAGATCAACGTGCTCAAAGCTCATATAAACTCAGACGGGGCAGCAAGCACGGGTCTGCCGGTTATTGTAGCTTCCGGTTGGTTGTTTTATGGATTCCTGAGTGTATGAGTGGATCTCTGATGCTTGTGCCTTCTCGGGCTCTTTTCCTTCTGTTGGTTTGCTTTGTCCAACTCTGATGTGTTCTCATTATTGTCCTTTAAAGGCTTTGGGAGGAGCAGAGGGAAGATACTATCAGAGTATAGTATGTGAGAGGGGAAAGTCTACTTCCTAAGTAAAGGAGGGAAAATGCTGGGAATGGAGTGTAGTGGCACATACCAGCATTTGGAAGTTTTAACAGGAAGATTTGAGTCTGAGTTTGGAGAGGTGTTCTTCCAGAGGACCCAGGCTCAATAGCATCCACATGGTGGTTCACAACTGTCAATACCCATAGTTACAGAGAATCCAATGCCTTCTTCTGCACTCTACATGTACCAGTCTCAGTACACAGACCAATACAGAACCAAATAAAAAGACAAAATTTAACATGTTTTAGGGGGTAGAGATAGCTCACTGGTTGAGAGTACTGCTCTTTCAGAGGACTAAGTTTGTTTTCCAGCACCCAGCTCTCAATACAACTCCAACTCCATGAGAACCAAAGCCTCTGGCTTTCAGGGGCATCAGTGTGCACCCATGTGCATGTGCACACACATTTTTTTTTAAAGAATAAGTAAAATCTTGGGGACTAGAGAGCTGCCTCAGTGGTTAAGAACACTTGCTCTTCCGGGAGATCTGATGACCTCATCCAGCACCTGATACATGACATATACACTCATTACACATGAATAAAAATTTCTTTATGTGATTTTAAGCCAGATACAGCAGTCATGAGGCATAGGCAGGATTGAGGTCAGCCTACTCTGCATAGCAAGTTCTCAGCTAGCAGGTTCCAGGAAGCTGCTGTTAGCATGGCTGTTCATGCACTTTTTCCCAGCCAGTCTGATTTTTGAAGATTCACTAATCCTCAGCCCTTTGCATGGAACATGCAGAATTTACTCTGTAACATTTAAGAATGTATTTTCTGGCACTTGGAAGGCAAAGGCAGGTTTGCCTTTTGAGTGTCAGGCTAGCCAAGGCTACGTAGTTAGGCCCTATTAAGAATGACTTCTTGGGCTGGAGAGATAGATGGCTCAGCGGTTAAGAGCACTGACTGCTCTTCCAGAGGTCCTGAGTTGGATTCCCAGCAACCACATGGTGGCTCACAACCATCTGTAATCTGAACTGATGCCCTCTTCTGGTGTGTCTGAAGACAGCTACAGTGTGCTCATAAAATAAATGTTTTATAAAAAAAAAAAAAATTGGTAACCCCAATTTACAGTCCCCTCCTTTTATCTTAGAGGCTACATTAGCAGGAGCTGGTGTGTAAGGAGATAAGGCTATAAGCAGTGGGCCCTGTCCAGTTTGCTGCACCTGGCCTAGCCCCAGTCAAATGTATAGGCAGTTGAGGCTTCAGGCCTCACTCAGCCTGTCATGGCCTACTAGCTAACATTTTATTATCCCTAGCATCTCCCACAAAGCATATCCCCAGTAGCTGTTGGGAGGACTAGAGCCAGTCATAGCAGGCTCTGAGGGGAAGGGTGGTAGGAAGTGATTTCAAGTTCGTGGTTTTGCCCTGCTGCTGAAAGGCCAAGGCAGTGTTTCTCTGAAGTAGACATCAGTGATAGACTGGTAAGATCAGGGCTGGAGAGGTGGCTCAGCGATTAAGAGCACTGACTGCTCTTCCAGAGGTCCTGAGTTCAAATCCCAGCAACCACATGGTGGCTCACACCATCTGTAATGGGATCTGCTGCTCTCTTCTGGTGTGTCTGAAGACAGAGACCATGTACTCATATATAAATAAATAAGTCTTTAAAAAAAAAAGACTGGTAAGATCAGTGAAAGAAGGGTAACTGAGCCTGGGCCACCAGCCTACATTAGGGAATGGGAACTGAATGGATCGGGCATGGGAAAGGCCTCAAATATCAGTCAAAAAATGATTTCAGTGGAGGAGAAAATAGGAGCCATTGAAGGGTCTTGACTAAAGGGATGTGGTGATCACAGGAATGAACATTGTGAGGCCCTTCTGGGACATAGTGCAGCCTGATGTAGCTGCTGCTGCTGTCACTGTCCTGAGCTGTGTGTCATGATGCAGATGCTAGACAGAGATAAGGTAGGTTGTGAGAGTACATAACATTAAAGACACAGTGTGTCCCCAGTACCCTCACCACAGAGACTAGACACCTGTACCTCTTAGGCCTTGTTACTTCAGGGCAGCATTGCAACTGCCTGGGGCTTGGCCTCCAATTACTCCCTCTTCATTCTGTTCCTTTTGCACTGATCTGAAGCTCTCCTGCCCCAACACCTCTCCATCCACTAAAGATCCTGCTTACGTGTGGAAATGTCAAACCAAATCACTCTGTCCTACAGGACTCCCAGAAGTATGGACCAGCTTCCACATAGCGGTTCTGAGCCGTCAGCAAGGGAGCAAGGATACATGTGGCTTGAATTAGTTGGACCTCGTAACATCTAAGGAGGCTGAGGCAGAAGAATAAAAAGTTCAAGACATGGGCAAAGGGGAGTTGCCTTATGACAGAAAAATGTGTAAGGTAAAGAATAAGAATAAAATGAAAAGTTTCAGTCACACAAAAAAAAAAAAGTTCAAGACATGCATTGGAAAGTTAGGGACATCCTATCACATAACCAAAAGTTGAAACTGAAGTGGGACATCGAAGTGTACAGTGAGGCAGGAGCATCACCCAAGTCTCACACTATCTCAGAACTAAGATTACAAGATGGAAAGTCTGAGGCTGTAGCTCAGCACTTATGTAGCATGTGCGCCCCTGGACTCAATCCCCAGTACTTCAAAAGAATAAAATAAAAATAATAATTCTGACACTTGGGAGGCAGAGGCAGGTGGTTCTCTGAGTTCAAGTTACTTAGTGAGACTGTCTAAAAACAAACTTGAAGGCCAGCTCTACCTCTAGGCCTGTGTCCCAGCACTTAGCAAACTGAGACAGGAAAATCTCAGCAAATTCAAGGCCTGGCTGAGGACCTTGTCTCAAAAAAGTTTTTTTAAATGTTAACTCTTGCTGAACAGAAAACATCCTGGGACATCAAATTAAAGATACACCCCTTGAGAGAGGAGCAGCTGGCTTAGGTTTTAAGCATCTTTAAGATATCAGTGGGGCCAGATGTGGAGGCAGGAAAATAACTTCAAGGCCAACCTGGGCTACATAGTAAAGCCTTGTCTCAAGAACAAAGCAAGAGACTGGTGAAACAGCTCAGTCAGTAAAGCTTTTAAGACCTGAGTTTAACCCCTAGGATCCGTAACTTTCAAAAGCCAGATAAGGTTGTGTTCTCAGTTCTAGGGAAGTAGAGACAGATGGATCCCTAGGGCTAGTTAATTAGCCAGCCAGCAAAGCCTCAGCATGTTCTAGGTTATTAAGAGATATTATCTTAAAAACCAAACCAGAACCTGAGGAACCATACTGAGTTGTCCTCCTGGCACACGTGCACATGTGTATGTGCAGACACATACTGAAAGCACAGTGTAGGTAACAAACCTCTCCAAGGAGACTTGGCCCATGTGGAACAGGAACAGATGCTGACTGCACATTCTGGAGCCTACTGGATTTAGGCTGCTGGGCCCAAAGCATCCAGGCCTCTCTTGAGGCCACTAGGGAGAAGCACAGAAAGGCCAGGCCTGCACTCCTGCCAGCAGAGCAGCAGAGCTGCTTTCCTGGCCATACCCCAGCATCCAGCAAGGGTCTGGCAGTCAGACACACAGGGTCATGAACGAAGCAGCACTCAGACCCTGGCCATCAGCCTTGCCTTAAAACCTACTGTAACTTTCAGAATGACGCTCCTTTAAGGGCCCTGCCTTCCTGGCTGCACCCCCAGTCTTCCTTTCTTCCCCCTGGTCTCAGTGTCCATCTTCTTTGGCTTCCATTGGTTGGCTGGAGATGAGTATCCCTGCCACTCTGAGCTTGGGATCCCAACATTCGAGACAGGTGACATCCATTCCATGCTTTTGTGAGACCGAACACCTTCCTACCACTTTAGGTGTCAGGTGTCATCATTGGCTACTCTTCAGGCTTGCCCTGGAGAAGCACTCCTGACCTACTGTGGCTGGTAGGACTCTTGAATATGCTATTAGGGGACAGTGGATAGGACAGGCCAGCCTGGCAGGTTCTGCATGAGATAGGGTCCCTCATGGAATCCAGCCAAGCAAGCCCTGTGGAGCTCTGAGAAGGCTCTGTAGGGGAAGCTGAACTTAGGCTGTGCCATTCCTCCTTTCCAGACAGTGCTCTGGATGGAGGGTCTGGCATAAGAATGCCTTTAGCTGAGTGGATGATGATGAAACTTCTGCCAGTTTGGCTGCTTCAGCTGGAAACCAACCACAGCTCTAAAGATAGGCTTTCTTCCCTGAGTCAGAGAGAGAGAGAGAAAGAGACCACCACAGGTGACTACCAACTTTATTGCCTCTGTGCTGAAATCCCAGGCTAGGGTTCAGAGATCTCTGGGGGGCAGTAGGCAACTCTAGGCCCAAATTATTGCTACTTTGCAAGGTCATCTTGGGGCTTCCCAGAGTGCCCTGAGAATGGGTGGGGTGAGAGCATGCAAATGATATGTAAATGACATGCAAACCAACCCAGGGTCTTCCAGAGGTCTCTGGTACAACCACTGATGCTAGAAATTTTAGGGCTAGTCCCAGAGTGATAGACACACAGGTCTCTACTCTATAGATTGAGTTGGTGTAGCCTCAAGGGTCAAGGTTCCAGGGTTTGGGGTGGGGGGTCCCTGAGCATCAGCCCTGGTTCTGCCACTGGTTGAGGAAGAACAGAAACTTAACCCCAAAACAGTAAGCAGAAAGTAGGACTCCCCTAGGCAGCTAGAGAGGTGAGGGATCTGCCTTGGTCACACAGCAAGGTAGAAGAAAAGGGGACCAGAATCTGGGTTTCCTGAATTAGGCAGAAGCCCAGGTGTTTGGAAGCTACAAACAGTAAAATAAATATAGCAAGCAAAAGGCCAGCTCCTGATGCCTGGGCTGAGAGACCCTCTACCACCTGACCAGGCCTTTAGCCTGGGAACAGGCAGGTTCCTTGATCTTAGTGTAGAGTTGGCCACTGCAGAGGGTTCTAGAGTGATAGGCAGGACTGCAGTCACCAGCTAAAGCAGACTCAGTTATTATTCATAATCCACCAGGAGGCTGTGGGTGAGAGGATAGGGAGTCAGGAGATATGGAAGGCTCCCCTCCTGGATCCCAGAGCTGTTGAGAGGACAGGGGTACAGCGCACCTGGGAAGAACACAGTGGTGAGAGTGTCCGGCGCCTGCAGGTGATCGATGAGGGTGCGCTGGAAGGCCTTGCTGCAGGGTGACTGCTGGTGCCTGGGAGGCCACGGAATACACAGGCTGAGACATCTGCTCTAAGATTAGTGCTCTAGGTCATTTACGCTTAGTCTGGCTCCTGGACTCAAGGCACCAACCTTTCCATTACTGCTTCTAGCTTCAGTCTTCCCCTTCAAAAAAGCTGGGAACAAGGTGCCTACATCACTAGGCTACTGCTAGAACTAAATAAAGGCCCCTAACATAGGGGCCTACTGACAGTAGTGTACACTCATCGAGTGCCTACTGTGCATCTGTATTGTATTGAGTTTGGAGGGTTTGGAGTTGGACAGGGTCTTGTTTATATATAACTGAGGCTATCCTTGAACCATCAAGTTCTCCTGCCTCTGCCTTCCAAGTGCTGGTGCAGTCAAGGCCAACTTGTATTATTGTTTTGTTTGTTATTTTGGTTTTTTGTTTGGTTGTTTTTTGGAGGTATTGGTTTTGTTTTTGGAGACAGGGCTTTGCTGAATTTGCTGTGAGGCCCAGATTGGTCTTGTAGTCTGAGCTCTCTTGCCTTTGCCATCAGGGTTGACATAATAGGCACACACTCAATACCTAACTTCATTTATTCCTTACATCTGGGACCCTGAAGTCACACAGCCAATGAATAGGAGAGCAGGACTTGAACCTGGTCCAACGCCTTCCAGAACCCCATCAGTGTCAGATGTTAGACCACCACTCACCTTCTCCAGGAGGCTTCGTCCTGCCAGAACTCATATAGGGTGAAAGCAGCATTGTCTAGCATCTTCTGGGCAGACACACTGCAGAACCAAAGAGGTAGCCAGGCTGGACCACAGCTCTGACCTCTCCTGCCTACCTGCCAAGGGTCTCATGGGAACCCTGCCCAGAGTACCCAGCCCTCCATCCCTCTCACCTCCCACCCACTCACCCATCCCACTGACTCTCCTGAAACTCACTGCAGACAATGGCTTTGGGCCCCTGTGAAGTTCATGTAGCAGCAGAGAGCACGATGGAAATCCTGCAGGGTATCCTCTGCCACCTGTACTTGCCTCTGTGCCACAAGGATGTGCTGGCAAGAAAGCACTAGTCAGGGGTAAGCCATGCTCAGTATAATCCAGCCTTCCTAATGTCATCTAGATCTGCCCCTGTGGATCAAGTCCCCACAGCCAACAAGACCTCCCAGCACCTGACTCCATCCTCCAAGCCATAGACTGACCCTCTGCTGTACCACCTTCCACTGTGCCTTCTAGCTTCCATTCCTACCCCAGGCCTGACTTCCACAGACACAGATGAGATAACAGAGAACCTAAGGTAGTCACAGAGCAAGAACCAAAACCTAACACCTGCCTACCAGATCTGGGTAGACAGATCTTGAGTACTTCCCAACTCACCGAGTCAAGACCCTTGGCAAAGTCCTCTTCATGCGTGGGTTCCAGCCTGGGTGCCTGCAAGAGACACAGAATATAGCCTCTAGTATGTATGGGCCTCGGCAGGTACAACACAAGTCCTCTCTAGGAGGCACTGGCCACCCAGCCCCTTACCTTGCACTCAAGCTGGTCTATGAGTTCCTGGAGGCGGTTGACCTGCAGCCGCCACTGCAGCTCAGCCTCTGAACTCCGCCCTGCAGAGGGACCAGACATCAGTCAGGGGCCCCTGAAGGGAGGCCACTCAGGGTGAATTGGGAACATTGGCAAAGCAAAGCCCTGAGAGAACAGGAGATGCCACACCTTTCCTGGCCCTATGCAGCCAGATCCTACCCTGCCACAGGCACACCTGTATCAGAGGATCCAGGAGACCAGGTTGGTGACCAACTGATGCTCCTCAGGGCTCTGCGTCCTGCCCTCCGGCTGCCACAGGACCTACTCTGCACTTTGATATTTTCTTCAACCAACCTAGAAAGTAGAAGGTTAGTCCAGTGTCTTTAGACCCATAGGATCAAGGACTGAGATTTCAGCACAGGTCCAGGCAAAAGGTGGGGCAAAACAGGTCTCCTTGGTCTTTGAAGCCCAGCCCCCAAACCACTAACCCCTTTTCAGCAGCTCATGCCTCTCTACGCAAGAATGTGGCCTACAGAAGGCTGGATGGAAGTGTGGAATTTGGGAACAAAAGGTACCCACACACCTGCAGCCCAGCAGCACCCTTACATACCGCTGACTACGGGCCTGGGCCTCCAGAGTGTCTGATGCCCCTTCCAGGGAGGTCTGCAGGGCGTGTAGCTGGTTCACAGTCTCCCGCAGCAGGAACCGTGTGACAAACTGGTCCACCTTGGAGGCCTGTTCATATTCCTGTGGGCAGGGCAGAGGGTGTCATAAGAGGGAGCTTATCTTGCTCACGGGAGCAACAGTGAAAGCAGATGGACAGGGCATGCAGGCCCAGGACAGGCTAGTTAACACCCACTTCCTAAGCAGCATCTTATTTTCTAGCCTATGCTTGCCTTGGCTTGTGATCCTCCGGATATGCCTTCCTAGTGCTAGGATTAAAGATGGGTACCACTCTGCCCAGCTTCTAAGGTCTCTTTTCCCAATCCAGATGGGCTCTGTTCATCCTTGCAGATATAAGGCTGATTCACAGGAATCATACCCTGCTGGCACACTGGGGTTTTCTAGATCTAAATTCCTCTTCGAAGTTAAGGATCATTCTCACCTTTGCAACTGCTAGTGAGGACTCTGGGCACACCCAGGCAGGGTGAAGGTACAGGGCATTAAGGCCAGTTTTACACATGGCACTGAATGATGTGGGATGCCACCCCTTATTGGCCTGCATTCGTTTGCTCTTTCATCCCATTCAGTGATCCATTTAATAAACATTTAGTGCATGCATTTTGTTGGAAGCTGTATATACAAGACATCTAGGTAACTGAACAGACACAAACACTCTTAACTACCCTGAGGCGAGCTTACACTACCAGCCTCTACTCAGTTCCTTGAAGGTGAGCTGAGAGGGATCCTGACCATACATCAGACCTTATACCAACCATCTTGGGACACTCACAGTCCTCAGCTGCTTTCACCATGGGCCTCAGTTTCTCCCACAATACTCCATTAAGATTCCCCTCAATAATTTCCTACATAGGACTAAGCCTAGTACTTACAGTCTAAGTTTTCAATCTGAAAATGTCACCACTGTTGTGGAACATAAGAGATCTACCCAGCTATATGCATGGACAGCCAAGGTTGCCCTTAGGAGCCCTCACCCCACCACCAACACCCAAACCTAAAATGGGAGTCCTGAGGAGCCGCAAAGATCCAGGCTCCATGACAACGCCAACAATGGGTTTCATTCAACTACGATGGTAGCTTCCGGACCAGGCTATGACAGACTGAGTCCTGCCCTGAGTCTGTGGGTTCTGCTTCCATGACATCATTTTAGTAATTTCCCTTTGGAGGTATAAGTTTGGTTTTCTGCTGTTTGCAACCAAGCCTGGATGGCCCTCTTGTGGTGTTTCTGAAGATAGCTATTAATGTACTTACATATAATAAACAAACCTTTAAAAAAAAAAAAAAGGCCAGGTTGGGTGTTGGAGAATATCTCAGTGGTTAAGAGCACCGGTTGCTCTTCCAGAGGATCTGAGTTCAATTCTCAGAACCTCCTCAGACCAGACTCATCCCAAGAATTTTGTTTAACCAACATAACAGTTTTTAGTAACCATAATTGACTCCACTTTGTATCTGAGGCCTTAAGAGGTTGAATCTTAGCCAAGGTTAAGCAGCTGATTAGTGGCAGGCCAGGATTCACATCAGTGCCGTAGAAACTCCCCCCTACTCACCCTTAAACACCCTATAAGCATTGCTTCGTTAAAGCACTAGCCCTGTTTTGCAGCCAGGAAGCTAAACAGTGGCCAGATTCTCCTAGGAGTTCCAGGGGAGGAGCAGAGCTTTGCTGTGGCCAAGTCACTTGTGAGCTCACAATACAATTCCCCTGAACGGGCGGGGTCAAACTGGGGCCCCTGGCTAGAGGGTAGGGCCGAGGCAGCATGGGCAGTGGCCTCTAGTAACCAGTCCTATCATGGGAAACAGCGGTTCTCACAAGAGGACCAAAGCACCCAATCAGGCCAGCAAGGACAGGCCACCTGACATGGACAAGGCCCGTCACAAGCAGTTCTTCAGCCACCTCAAGCGAAAGAAGCCAAGTGTGAGTATGGAGAGGCTGGAAGGAACGCAGGGTGCTGGAGGCTACACCTTTAGCCAAGAGCATGAGGGGTTAGAGAATCCTCTCTAGAGGAGCAGGATCCCTGGAACCTGTGTAGGTAGTATAGGGGTTCTAGAAGCAAGGGCCGGGGGTGGGGAGTGCTCTCTCAACCAGGAATCAAGCATGGTGTCTGGAACCACAGACCTAAAATATCCTTTACTCCTTCTCTCCAGCCCACAGCCTCGCAACATGCCACTTTCCCTTTTTTTCAATGGCGAGAGGCTCCTGACCCAGCCCGGGTGGGTGAGAACCCCCGCATCAAGGCTGGGAAAGTATGTAGTGATTCGCCCTAGGGTGGACAATGGGCTCCTGTGGGGAGGCAGGGGTCCCGGGGTGCGGGGCACAGTGGGGCTCGGGAGGTTGGGTACAGAAGAAACCTCAGGCCCTGCAAGGGCGTGTTCTTCTCTTCACACCGGCCTACCCCCAGACCAAGATCGTGCTGCTCTTTCCGCTGGACAAGCGGCTGCAGCTGGCCGAGACAGCGGCAGGCCCATTTGTGCGGCCCATGCGGCCAGCTGAGGACCCGCTCGGTGCCCCAACGTGCTTTCCAGCGGTGGCGCCTATGCTACGTGGGGCAGGCGACGGCGTGGACAGGCGCGAAGGCGTGCGCGCACGGGAGATGAAAAGGATCCTGGTGCTGCTACTGCAGCTGGACGCGCGGCTGCAGGAGGAGGGGTATCGAGTGGCAGGCAGGCAGGGTGGCGGGGCCAAGGCCCCGCAGTGCTGGCAGCCACTTTATGCACACCTGCTGACCCAACGCGAGGCCTGTGGCGAAGGCGACCCCCGTGAGGAGCAGCCACGCAAGCGGCGCCGCTGTCCTCGCCCGCGGCCCTGAGTGTCTGGCACAACCCCCTAGCGCCAGGACTCTGCTCAATAAAAGAGCACATAGCAACCCCCGCGTCTGCCACTTCTGTCCCTGTCTATCCTAGGGTCAAAATTGAGGCCCTGGGTAAGTAAGAGTAAATGGTACTTAGCACAGCCACAATGACCTAGAGCCAGGGCTGCCTTTAACTTACTTTCTGTGCACTAAGGTCAGCTCATGCCAAATCCATAGACTCAAAGTGGACTTGAGCTAACTTGGAAATGTTAGGAAGAACTTGTTTCAGGCAAAGCCTTGAGGACTCCAAGAGTCCCCAACATTCAAAAATCTCTCAGGCAGAAGAAGGGTTTCAGACTGCTAACAGACATCATCCCAGGAAGAATAATAGGTAGGTGGTCAGCCATGGTGGTGCTGGAACATCAGAGTCTGCTTATGGACCACACTCAGTAAAAGGGGCTTGAACTTCTAGTCTCTTACCCTACTGCCTGACAGTTCCCAAGCACTCAGCTCCCCCAAATTCTAGGGTTCCTTAGTCAAAGCACTTTCCTCCAGAGGTTACCTGTTCCATCCTCTACCCCATTTGTGGCCAAAAGCTTCTTCCAAACCACTAATCTGTCTATGGCAAATTAGTTTCCCTTGTTCATAATTCCCACTGTCTCTCCTCTACCTCTCTAAAGGCCAAGGTTAAAATTAGCGTATGCACACCTAGCACCCCATCCTGACTACCTCAGTGCTTGCCCTCAGCTCCTCCATACTGATACGGCACCCATGGCCTCCAGTGTCACTCTTACTGGACAGAAGCCACACCCAGCTCCAGACCAGACCCTAAAGCCACCACTTCTGACTGTGACAATACCAGAACTCAAGAGGTGAGGTAGGAGCATCTTGAATCCCGTGCCATAGGTTGCTTCAGAAAACAAAAATTCCTGAGTCTCCTTTCCTGCTACACACTGAAAATGCTTCACCTGGGGCCAGAGGTGGCAGGATGTCTCAGCTCACTAGAACTGTAAGCTACAAATTAAGGATGCACTTTTGTTACTGTCCACGGGCTGGGATTGTGTTGGAAGATGTGTGGCCCATACACAGCATGTATCTCCCCACTTGAGAGCTAACTGCTTGGCTCAAGCTACCTTGATGATCTCCCCCACAACTATAATTGGGAACTTAGAGACTATCCCGGTTATAACCATATGGTCAGATCCTGTTCCTAAGACCGGTTTTGCCCCTGTGGTCCACAAAATATCCAGGATCCTTGTATTAAAACCCTTATTTCAGCTTAAGTGCATCTGAGTCTTCTGTTTGCAACCAAAATGGTCTATCCAGGGGGCAGGGCTTATTGCCACCTTATGGAGTTAGAAAAAAGACCACGAAAGAGATTTGGACTTGCTTAGGCTTGCTTTGTGAGCTTCAGAACTGAAGGGGTCAGGCCAGACCCCTGGCCATCAGGGCTGGGCACGAGGGAAGTGCCTGTGGATGTGTTGTTTCTCTTTAGAACTGAGAGTTAAAGTGTTGTACATCTGGCCAGAGTACATAAATATTCCAAACAGTTGGGAGAAAGAATTAAGCACTGTGTTGGCCAGACAGGCCCTTAACATGGGCTCCCAAAGGGCTGCTGCCATCAGCCCATGCAAGGGGTGGGGGTGGAGTGCCTACAAGACTGAGGTCATAATGAGCCTAATCTAAGTTCCTTTCCTAAACGATTCCTTCCTTATACAGCCAAGCTAGGTGACGTGCCAAGAGAGCTGCCTAGAAAGGCCGGAACTCTGAGGCCCTAAGGAGGAATCAAGTCTTGACTGACACTTTGAGGTAGTGCCACAAAAAGGAACAGCTACTCTTAAGAGGCGGAGCCTCGCAGCCAGAGGCGGAGCCGAGAACCGAGAGGGCCGGTTATCCGCCCAGAAGGCCCATAGGGCTTCGGGGTACACTGAGCCCTGAAGGTGGCGTCTGTGCACCGGACTCGCCGCGCCCGCAGGCTGCCTTCATTGGACCATGTTGCTGTGGTAGTGGACCAAGGCTCCGGCTTCACTAAGGCAGGCTTTGCTGGGGAGATCAAGCCGCGCGTAGTGCTGAAAAGCTCGAGTCTGATGCCCAGTTGGGACCGGCCTGTGCTGCCAGGAGCACCAGGTTGCGAGCTGGCAGGAGGCGTGGCACGTGCACATCCTATCAAGCATGGAGTAGTAGTGGACTGGGAGGCACTGGAGGGACTATGGGAGCGCCTAATGGTGGGAGGCCTGCAGATCAACTCCGAGCAGTGGCCTGTGCTGGTGAGCGACTCGCCATCAGCACCACCCGAGGGGCGAGAGAAGGTGGCTGAACTGCTGTTCGAGGCCCTGACAGTGCCTGCGTGCCACATGGCCAGCACGGCGCTGCTGGCACTTTGCTCCATCGGAGCTTTCAGTGGGCTGGCTGTGGAGGCGGGAGCGGGCGTGTGCCACGCCACACCCGTCTACGCTGGTCACTCATGGCACAAGGCCACCTTCCGTCTGAATGTGGCAGGCAGCACCCTGTCGCGTTACTTTCGAGATCTGCTGGTAGCCGCATGCCCAGATCTTCAGCTGCAGGCCCTGCCCCGCAAGACCGTTACACAGCTCAAGAAGCGCTGCTGCTATGTGTCACTAGATTTCCAGGGTGATATCTGTGACCCTGCCCGCCACCAGAGGGCCTGTTTTTACCTGGGCAATGGCTGCTACGTGCGCCTTGGCAGTGAGCGCTTCCGCTGCCCTGAACCCATCTTCCAGCCAAGTCTCCTAGGCCACCCTGAGCCAGGACTGCCCACGTTGGCCTTCCAGGCACTGCAGAAGGTACCCACAACACTGAGGACACGGCTGGCCAATACGGTGGTACTAGCTGGTGGTTCCACCCTCTTCCCCGGCTTTGTGGAGCGCATGAACCTAGAGCTGGAGGCACAGTGTCGGAGGCGTGGGGACCCAGCCCTGCAGCCCTGTGTGGTGGCTCATCCTGAGCGGGGCACAGCTGTGTGGGCTGGAGGTTCCATGATGGCCTCCTTGCACTCCTTTCGGTGCCGCTGGATGACTCGGGCCATGTACCAGGAGTACGGCCCTTTCCTGGTGCGAGAAGTGTTCAATTGAGTTTTGTATTGATCCAGAATGGATAGTGTCACCAGGGGCTACTTCAGGAACAGAGGCTGCAACTCTGTCCTAGCATAGAGAACCAGATAAACAGATTCAAGTGTTCACTGCTGGCAGGGTTATCATGTGGGAATGGGCTGTCCTTTTCCCTTTCTGAGCTAACCCTGACCTCCATTTTGCTTTCAGTTTGAATACCCAAACCAGTTTAGAGAATGCCAGTTCAGCAGGGCCAAGCTTAAAGAATAATACTTGAAAAATTCTTACATGAGGGAACTAGAAGTCCTGTTCTCAGCTGTGTGCCCAGGTGAAAGACACCTGAAGGTGTCTTTTCCCTTTTTTTGTAGAAAGTGAGGTCAGAGGGCAGAAGAATAGTTATGTAGCAGGTGCAAGGCCTTGGGTTCTATCCTCAGTACCAAAACCAGTACATTCAGGTAAACCCCAGGCCTGTCACCCCTACCCCCAGGAGAGCCAAGGACACAGGGAGAGAAGATCTGAGACAGGATCTCACTATATTGCCCAGGCTGGTTTCAATCTTAAGCTCTCGTGCCTCTTCCAAGTGCTGAGGTTAAAAGTGTAAGCTACCTTCAGGCAGTGGTAACGTAAAAATTAATCCCAGCACTCAGGAGGCAAAGGCCCGTGGATCTCTGTGTTTGAGGCCAGCCTGGTCTACAGATTAAGTTCCAGAACATCCAGAAATACACAGAGTTAAAAAATGCCACACCTGTTCTTGGCAAAGATGGTTCTTAACACATAAAAGGAGGGTTGCTTTTGTTTTTGGTCACTTTCAGGGTCTGGAACACTGGCTGTCAACACTTGTCTATACAGGTTATAGCATAAGCCACCAAACTAGGCATATACCTACTGTCTCAAATGTCCTGAAGTCAGGCCCTGCCTATCCATGTACCTGTGGGCATTTATGAACTCCTCTATATCCCAACCTGTGCCTATTGGGTCCTGGTTTGACAGCCCCCAGCAATTATAACAGGCCAACAAAAAATTTGCTATGTTGCCTGCATTGTTTTGGATACAGGGAACAGAGCAAAGAACAAAACATAAGATGTCTGCCTGCTCCTCCCCCAACAGGGTCTTACCCTAGCCAGACTGTCATGAAACCGACAGCAAATCGTCCTGCCTCTGCCTCCTGGACATTGAGATTGCAGGCGTGAGCCACCACAACCCACTTAAGTGTTCATTATCACCCCTGGCTATAGACGGAGTTAAGGGCATAGTTGTTAAGTGACAGAACTTGAACCCAGCCTCCTTTTCCACATCCCTGAGCCACAGCAGGACAGCTCTCCACTGCCTCCCTGAGCCATGTCACTTCAGGTTCCCATAGGCCTTCCTTGCACTTACCAGCTTTGTAGTGTCCATGGCAGTGAGCACAGCACGGTTCAGAGACTCCAGCGCAGCCAGCACAGGCCGATAGACACCCAAGTGTGTGGAGAAATAGTCTGTAGACAGAAGAGGTCCAAGGGTTCCAGCCTAAACCATCTCCCCAGCCTGGAATTCTTCAGCTGCCCCAGCCCTCCAATCCCAAGAGGCCAGCCCCACAAAGCATCACACCCACCCGCCCAGGGGCTGGCACCAAGAGCCAGCATAGGCCTACTCACCACACAGCTTCTCTGTTTCTAAATTGCTGTGGGGGAAAGAAAATACATCTTTCAGACTCGTAGCTCCTGGGCCTGAGGAGCCAGACATAGATGCTGGTGTCCTTACCCCTTCTACTCAGCCTCACATAGTATGTCTGGTGGGGGAAGGGTCACAGGCCCTTCAGAGGGTCAATCCAAGTCCTTGAAGCCTTGAATGCTGACCTAATCTGGGATTTACACTACGGAAGTGGGAAGGGAAGGGAGAGGGCAGCTGTGCTAGTCATGGCGTGTGTGTCCCCAAGTGAAGAAGCAGGGAAGGAACATACACTTGAACCAGATGTGGACATGTGGGAGGCGGGAAAGTGTGGATTCCTGCATCTGCATCCACAGGCAGAGGCAGGCAGAACCCAGCTGTCCTCAAACATCCTCTGCTTGGGAATGGAAGGGCTGAACATAGTTGGTGACTCAGGTCTGGTTATTCTGGGGTCCCAGCTGGAATCAGTGTAGCAACAAGACTGGAGCTGGAGAAGGTGTGGGCGGGTTGACAGAGTCAGCACTGGCCCTGTTGTCTCTCCCCACCCCCTGTCCTCCAGCAGGGACCTGACAGCAGGGGACACAGTGGGTTGGGACAAGCTGGCCTGGCTCTGCCACAGCAAGCCAGCCCTCTATTATACTCACTCAGTGAGATGCTCATCGATGCCGCTGAACAGTTCCTGCAGCTCGGCAGAGCTGAGAACCCCATCAGCAAAGTAGTTCTGGAATTCTTCGAACGAGAGCTTACCATCATCTGGGAAGAAACAGGGGTGCTGTTGCTACCCTTGAGTCACTTGGCCAGACAGCCTAGGGTTCTGACCTCACTGGGGGCCCTGACTGTTCTGAACAAAAGGACGAGTTCCCCCAAAAGCATAGGCTTGAAAGAAATAGGGCCTACCCTCTTCAGGATACATTTGGTGGGGACTTAATGTCTGCCGAATGGAAATATGAGAGAACAGCCTGGGACACATCAGAGCACAGCTTAGGAGTCAAGGGCACAGTCCCTGGCCCCACAAACTAACCTTGCCCCAGGGTAGAAGAGACCTCCAGGTTCCAGCCCCAGGACCTTCCCAGGAAGTCACAGAGAAGAACGTGAAGCCTACCCACCAGCCAGACTCTACAAAGCAGCAAACTGGCTGGGATGAGAATGAGCTCCCCTCATGGGGGCATGTAAGCAGAGGCAGAGAGTAGAGAGCAAGGTGATAAAAGACAATGGGGTCTGCTCTGTCTGAACTACACCAAGATGGGGAGGGTATGAGCCTCTGCAGCAGAAGTTATTGAGAGTAGGTATCTTTTGGGGGAGGGTTTTTTGTTTTTTATTATCTTTTATTTTCCCAAGACAAGGTACACTTTCTCTGTGTAGCCCTGGTTGTCCTGGAGCTCACTCTGTAGACCAGGCTGACCTCAAACTCGGAGATCCACCTGCTTCTGCCTCC